>NW_004443939.1:35037254-35108837 GCF_000243295.1 Trichechus manatus latirostris | reverse complement strand
AATTTCACCATCATATTTGAATGAGAGTTTTTCAGGATATATTATTCTTGGCTGGCAATTTTTTTCTTTCAAGGTTTTATATATGTCATCCTATTGACTTCTTGCCTGCATGGTTCCTGCCAAATAATCTGAGCTTAGTCTTATTGTTTCTCCTCTGTATGTGACTTTTTGTTTTTCTCGAGTTTCTCTCAGGATTCTTTGTTCGTCTTTGGTTTTAGCGAGTGTGATTATGATATGCCTTGGTGATTTTCTTTTGGGGTCTATTCTCTATGGGGTTCGTTGAGCTTCTTGGATGGTCAGCTTTTCATCTTTCATGATACTGGGGAAGTTTTCTGTCAGCAGTTCTTCAATGATCTCTCTGTGTTTTCTGTTTTCTCTCCCTGTTCTGGAACTCCTATCACTTGTAAATTTTTCTTTCGATTGTATCCCACATAATTCTCTGGGTTTCTTCACTTTTTTTCGTTCTTTTTTTTCCTGATTTTTCCTCAGAGTTGTATTCAAGTGTTTGTCTTCAATTTTGCTGATCCTGTCTTCCATCATTTCAGACCTACTCCTCAGCCCTTCTGTGACAGTGTCCATTTCTGAAATCTTGTTGTTTATCTTTTGGGTTTCTAATTGTTGTTTTTGTATGATTTCTAGTTGTGAATTTATTTTGGCATTTTGTTCCTGTATTATTTTCTTGAATTATTCCATTTTTTTTGTCTGTATTTTCCATGAATTTGTCTGCCTTTTCCATGAATTTGTCTATTTTTCTTCATTTTTGTTTGCTTTTTGCTTCAACTCCTGGATAGCTCTGAATATTAGAGATTTGAATTCCCTATCTGGTAGTTCTAGTGCCTCTTCTTCTACTAGAAAGTCATCTGGTGTTTTATTTTGGATGCCAACTGAAACCATTCTGTCCTGTTTTTTAATATGTTTTCATATTGTCTGCTGTCTTCGGGACATCCAGTCGTTATTTTCCTCATTTATTGATTGTAGATTTGTTTGTTTTGTCCTGCTTTTTTTGTTTTATTTGGTTATGTCTGAGAAGGCGAGCTATGCATTCTTTGTTGTTTGCTCATCTGTGGGCATGAGACTTTTTTGCCTCCATTTCTAATGGGCAGGGTCAGTCACTCAGCTATGGTGCAGCAGGGCAGGTCCAGCTGAAGGGGAGTTGCTGGGATGGGTCGTTTGTGGCCCATACTAGGGCTGACAGGGCAATCAGTGCAGGGTATGTTCTGGTAGGCTGTGCCTGTGTTGCTTGGGGGTGTGATGTTCAGCACACGTTGCAGATAGGCAGGACGGAGATTGTGAATTGTGGAGCTAGGATGGGTATGGGAAAGAGGAGAGAGAGGAGAAACAGGGGCCAAAAACAAACAAACAAAAAAGAGTGCTAAGGGAGCTTGCTGTTGGAGTGGAGAGATGAGGGACCAAGAAATGGAGAAAAACAAACAAAAAAGGGTAAAAGAAAATAAATAAATAAAATTAGAAAGAAAAGCCCCCAGGGGTCCCACCAGTGTGGCTAGAAAGTCTTGGGAAGTGGCTCCCAGCCACGGAGTACAGCCTGGCTAAAAGTGGTAGAGTTGTCACACAGCACCAGGTATTCAAGAGACAGGGAGAGAAGATAAGTATAGAGAGATGTGAAACTGAGAGTTGAAGAAAGACAAAAAGGAAAAAGAGAGAAAAGAAAAGAAACAAAATAAAAACAAAAAAAAAGAAATGCTCCCAGGGATCCCACTGCAGGGCTGCACAGACTGAGAAAGTAGCTCCCAAGCCATGCAGATCAGCCTGGCTAGAAGGGGCTCCCACGCTGAGAAAAGAAAAAACAAACAGAACAGAACAAATCAAAACAAACAAAATGCTCCACGGATCCCACCAACATGGCGGCGCAGGCCAGGAAGAAGTTCCACAGTTGAGCGGCATTTCACAGCCGTTCAGGAAGAAGCTAAGATGGCACATGGAGCCAGGTATTTGAGAGAAAGGAGGGGGAGGTGGTGAGAGGTATGGAAGAAACCAAAAGAAGCAGAAAAAAGCAACACCAGCAACAAACAAATGGCACGCAGGGAGTTGGCCAGTGTGGGCAGATGGAATCCAGGCAGTACAGAGCTGAAGCCAGTGCCTCCTGGCCAAGAGACTGAGGCCACAGGAAGCAGAGGAGGCTGAGTGGGGGTGAAGAAGGGTGGGGGTGGGTGGGAAAACGTATATCGCTAGTTACCAGTTGTTTTGTCTCCTGCTGGGGGCTCTTTGAAGCTGCTTTCCCGTTCTCCCTGTTTTCCAGTCATCGGCAGGAATCCAAGATGGCGAATCCATGCTGCATTAGCTGATAGAGGACCTCTGCATACACCTCTCCTCACTCTCTGTTCTCTGTCAGTTTCTTATTCCATTCAGTGCTTGGCTGAGTTCTTTATATCTTCATTTGATGCTCAGGGTTTCAGAACTGACATTTGTCTATGTTTCACTTAGTTTTTTAGGTCTTTGCTGTGGAGGGACGGTGTGGTGCTTCTGTCTATAGCACCATGTTGCCTGGAAGTCCTCTCATCTTTGTTTTAAAGTAATTGCTGACTGTACTGTCTTAACTTTTTACAGTCTACTTATTTTACTATTTCATATAAACTATAATAATTTGTAATAAAAATGGGACCTGTAGATAGGTCCAGTCTCCCCACCTTGGTCCTTTATAATTGTCATATTATTGCAATACATACATTATAATCCGTACAATACAGTGCAATACATTTTTTTTTTAGTTTTTCATTAAAAAATTTTATACACCAATTGTTTTGTGGCATTGGTTGCAATCCCCACAGCATGTGACCACTCTCCCCCTTTCCCTTTCCACCCTGGGTTCTCAGTGTCCCTTCATCCAGTTTTCCTGTCCTTCTTATTTTCTCGTCTTTGCTTTTGGGCAGATGTTGCCCATTTGGTCTCGTATACTTGATTGCACTATGAAGCATGTTCTTCACGTGTGTTATTGTTTATTTTATAGGCCTGTCTAATCTTTGGCTGAAGGGTGGCCTTCGGCAGTGGCTTCAGTTCTGAGTTAGCAGGCTGTTTGGGGGCCATAGTCTTGGGGGTTCCTCCAGTCACCATCAGACCAGTAAGTCTGGTATATTTTTGTGAATTTTAATGTTCTACAATTTTCTCCCACTCTTGCTGCGACCCTCTATTGTGATCTCTGTCAGTGTGGTTTGTGATGGTAGCAGGGCACAATCTAGTTCTTCTGGGTTCAGGCTGGTGGAGGCTGTGGTTCATTGGTCTATTAGTCCTTTGGACAAATATTTTCCTTGTGTCTTTTGCTTTCTTCTTTTGCTCCTCCTTTGCTCCTAATGTGATGGGACCAATAGATGTATCTCAGATGGCCTCTTGAAAGCTTTTAAGACTCAGATGCATCTCACCCAAGTAGGATGTAGAACATTTTCTTTATGAACTGTTATGCCAATTGATCTAGATCCTGGCCCTCAGCCCCAGAAACTCAGTCCATCAAAGTGTTTTGATGTGTCTGGGAAGCTTCTATGACTGTGCCTTGGTCAAGTTATGCTGACGTCCCCTATATCATGTGTTGTCTTCCCCTTCACAAAGTTAACACTTGTGTACCATCTAATCAGTGATTTCCCTTCCCCACCCCTCCTGTCCCTCATAACCATTAAAAATTGTTTTCTCCTGTGTGTAAACCTTTTCTTGGGTGTTTATAATAGTGGTCTCATACAGTATTTGTCCTTTTGTGATTGACTTATTTCACTCAGCATAATGCCGTCCAGATTCACCCATGTTGTGAGATGTTTCATGGATTCAACATTGTTCTTTATCGTTGCATAGTATTCCATTGTGTGTATGTACCATAATTTGTTTATCCATTCATCTGTTAATGGGCACTTAGGTTGTTTCCATCTTTTTTGCTACTGTGAATAATGCTGCAGTGAACATGGGTGTATTTATGTTTGTGTGCTGACTCTTATTTCTCTAGGATATATTACTAGGAGAGAGATTGCTGGATTTTATGGTATTTCTGTTTGTAGCTTTTTAAGGAGGCACCATATTGTTTTCCATAGTTGTTGTACCATTTTACATTCCCACAAGAGTGCATAAGAGTTCCAATCTCCCTACAACCTCTTCAACGTCTGTTATTTTGTTTTTTTGATTTGTTCCTGTCATGTCGGGGTGAGATGGTGTCTTCATTATTTAGTGCTGCTGTAACAGAAATGCCCAAAGCAGATGGCTTTAACAAAGAGAAATTTATTCTCTCACAGTTTAGGAAGCTAGAAGTCCAAATTTAGGGTGTGAGTTCTAGGGGAAGACTTTTTTTCTCTGTTGGTTCTGGGGGAAAGTCCCTGTCATCAATCTTCCCCTGGTCCAGGAGCTTCTTGGTGCAGAAACCTCGGGTCCAAAGGATGTGCTCTGCTCCTGGTGCTCCTTTCTTGATGGTATGAGGTCCCCCTGTGTCTCTGCTCACTTCTCTCTTTTATATGTCAAAAGAGATTGACTTAAGACACAACCTAATCCGGTATATTTTGTCGTGTCTCATTCCTCTAATCCTGCCTCATTCACATCGTAAGAGTAGGGTTTACAACGCATAGAAAATCACATCAGATGACAAAATAGTGGACAATCACACAATATTGGGAATCATGGCCTAGCCAAGTTGACACATATTTTGGGGGAGCACAATTAAATCCATAAGAGATAGTATCTCATTGTAGTTTTGATTTGCATTTCATAATGGCTAATGATTGCAAGCATTTCCTCATGTGTCTGTTTAGCTGCCTGAATGTCTCTTTGGTGAAGTGTCTGTTTATATTCTTTGCCCATTTTTTAATTGAGTTATTGGTCTTTTTATGGTTGAAGTATTAAATTATTCTATAGATTTTAGAGATTAGACCCTTGTCAGATATGTCATTGCCAAAATTTTTTTCCCAGTCTGTAGGTTTTTTACTCTTTTGGTGAAGTCTTTTGATGAGTACAAGTGTTTAATTTTTAGGGGCTTCCAGTTATCTAGTTTATCTTCTCCTGTTTGTGATTGTTAGTTATGGTGTGTATTATTTTTATGCCATGTATTAGAGCCCCTAGTGTTGTCCCTATTCTTTCTTCCATGATCTTTATTGTTTTAGTTTGTATATTTAGGTCTTTGATCCATTTTGTGTTACCTTTTGTGTATGGTGTGAGGTGTGGGTCCTGTTTCATTTTTTCTTACAGATGGACATTCAGTTTTGCCACACCATTTGTTATAAAGACTGTCTTTACCCCATGTGATGGACTCTGGTCTTTTGTCAAAGATCAGCTGATCATAGGTGAATGGATTTACATCTGGGTTCTCGATTCAGTTTCACTGGTCTAATGTGTCTGTCATTGTATCAGTATTAGGCTGTTTTGACTATCATGGCTGAATAGTAGGTTCTGAGATTGGTTAGTGTGAGGCCTCCTACTTTGTTCTTTTTCTTCAATAATGCTTTGCTTATTCAGGGCCCTTTCCTCTCCGTATAAATTCAGTGATTAGTTTTTCTATCTCGTTAAAGAATACTGTTGGTATTTGGATCGGGATTGCATTATAACTGTACATTGCTTTGGGTAGGATTGACATTTTCACAATGTTGAGTCTTCATATCTATGAGCGCAGTATGTTTTTCCATTTATGTAGGTCTCTTTTGGTTTCTTGCAATAGTGTTTTACAGTTTTCTTTGTATAGGTCTTTTATGTCCCTGGTTAGATTTATTCCTAAGTATTTTATCTTTTTAGGGGCTATTATAAATGGTATTGTTTTCCTGATTTCCTTTTCAAAGTTGTCTTTGTTGGCATACAGGAATCAACTGATTTTTGTATGTTGATCTTGTATCCTGCTACTCTGCTGAATCTTTCTATTAGTTCCAGTAGTTCTCTTGTGGAATCTTTGGGGTTCTTTATGTATAGGATTATATCATCTGCAAATAGGGATAGTTTTACTTCTTCCTTTCGAATTCGGATGCCCTTTATTTCTTTCTCTTGCTTTATTGCTCTAGCTAGGACTTCCAGCACAATGTTAAATAGGAGTGGTGATAAAGGTCATCCTTGTCTTGTTCTTGTTCTCAGAGGGAATGCTTTCAGCCTCTCTCCATTGAGAATGATGTTGGCTGTTTATTTTGTATAGATGCCCTTATTATGTTGAGGAATTTCCCTTCTATTCCTACTTTATTGAGAGTTTTTATCAGGAATGGGTGTTTGACTTTAACAAATGCCTTTTCTGCATCAATTGAGATGATCATGTGATTCTTTTGTTCTATTCATGTGGTGGATTACACTGATTGATTTTCTACTGTTGAACCATCCTTGCATACCTGGTATGAATTCCACTTGGTCATGGTGTATCATTTTTATATTTTTATGTGATGCTGAATCTTATTGGCTAGAATTTTGTTGGGACTTTTTGCATCTATATTCATGAGAGATATTAGTCTGTAATTTTCTTTTTTTGTGGTGTCTGCCTGGGATTGGTATCAGGGTTATGCTGGATCCACAGAATGAATTCCGGAGTATTCCTTCCTTTTCTATGCTCTGAAATATTTTGTAGTAATGGTGTGAATTCTTCTCTGAATGTTTGGTAGAATTCTCCAGAGAAGTGGTCTCAGCCAGGGTTTTTTTTGTTGGGAGTTTTTTTTTTTTTTTTTTTTTTAATTACCTTTTCAATCTCTTCTCTTGTTATGGGTCTGTTCGATTTTCAACTGCAGTTTGTGTTAGTTTGGGTAGATAGTGTGTTTCTAGAAATTTTCCATTTCCTCTAGGTTTTCAAATTTGTTGGAGTATAGTTTTTCATAGTACTCTGTTATGATCTTTTTTATTTCAGTTGGGTATGTTGTAATGTCCCCATTTCATTTCTTATTTGGGCTATTAGCTTCCTCTCCTGTTTTTATTTTGTCAGTTTTGGCTAATGGTTTGTTGATCTTTCAAAGAACCAATTTATGATCTTCTTATTGCTGTTGTTTTTCTGTTCTCTATTTCATTTATTTCTGCTCTAATCTTTATTATTTCCTTTCTTCTGATGCCTATGGTCTTTTCCTGTTCTCTTTCTATTTGTTCAAGTTTTAGGGCTAATGTTTTTATTTTGGCCTGTTCTTTTTTGATGTGTGTGTTTATTGCTATATATTGACCTCTGAGCACTGCCTTTGCTGTGTCCTAAAGGTTTTGGTATGATATGTTTTCATTCACATTTAATTCTAGGAATTTTTTTATTCCTTCTTTCATTTCTTCTATTACCCAGTTGTTTTTAAGCAAGGTGTTACTCAGTTTCCATGTATTTTTTTCCTTGCTCTTCTTGTTATTGATTTCTACTTTTATGGCATTATTCAATGTTTTGATTTTATTTTACTTTGCTTTGTGTTCTAAAATGTTATCTATTCTGGAGAATGTTCCATGTGTGTTGGAAAAGAATGTATGCTTTTCTGCTATTGGGTGGAGTGTTCTATATATGTCTATGAGGTCAAGTTGGTTGATTTTGGCCTTTAGATCTTCTGTATCTTTGTAGAGTTTCTTTCTTGATGTTCTGTCCTTTACCGAAAGTGGTGTGTTGAAGTCTCCTACTATTATTGTGTAACTGTCTATTTCTCTTTCCAGTGCTGTTAAGTGCTGTTAGAGTTTATTTTATGTATTTTGGAGCCCTGTTGTTGGGTGCATGGATATTTATTAGGGTTATGTCTTCTTGGTGGATGGTCCCTTTAATCATTATATACTGCCCTTCCTTGTCTCTTATGGTTGATTTTACTGTAAAATCTATTTTATCTGAGATTAGTATTTCCACTCCTGCCCCTTTTTGATTACTGTTTGCTTGATATATTTTTTTTCATCTTTTGATTTTTAATATAGTTAGTTTTGTCTTTGTGTCTAAGGTGTGTCTCTTGTAGACAGCATATTGATGGGTCATGCTTTTTTAACCATTCTGCCACTCTTTATAGATGCATTTAAGCCACTTACACTCAGTGTGATTATCAACAGGTATGAGTTTATTGCTGTTATATTGTTGTACTTTTTTTTTTTTTCAGTCCTGACGTTTTCTTTGTTCCCCTTACTTTCCTGTGCTGAGTTCCTTTTGTTTGTGGATTTTCTTTTGTTATTATAGATTCTGTGTTTACTGAGACTTTACGTTTTTCTTTTTTATTTTGCTGGGAAGGTTTGTTAACTTTCTTTGTGGTTACCTTGAAATTTGCCCTTATCTTCCTAAGTTTGAATCAGTCTTTTATTACTTTACTTCCTCTCCATTTGAAAGAAATCCCTCCTTGATTCTTCTATTACCCAGTTGTTTTTAAGCAAGTTCTATACCTACACGGTTTATTCCCTTGTTTACTGTTTTGACGCTGTTGTCATTTACAGATTGATGTCTCTGTTTCCCTGTTTTAAGTCTTTTAGCTTTATTTTATTATTGAAAATTTTACCTAGGTTGGTGTCTGGCTGATGCTGTCCTGTGTCCTAGACTCTGGTTGTTGTCTGATGTTGCTGGTTCTCTAACTGCAGGACTTCCTTTAATAATTCTTATAAGTTTGGTTTTTATAAATTCTGTTAATTTCTGTTTATCTGGAAATGTCCTAATTTTTCCATCCTATTTGAGAAAACTTCCTTGGCAGTTTTTTTATTTAAAGTTTTATGTATGTCGTTCCCATTGCCTTCTTGCCTGCACAGTTTATGCTGAGTAATCAGAGCTCAGTCTTATTGTTTCCCCTTTGTGACTTTTTATTTTTCTTGAGCTGCTCTCAGGATTCTTTCTTTGACTTTGGTTTTGGCAAGTGAGATTATGATATGTCTTGGTGACTTGCTTTGGGGTCTATCCTATATGGGGTTCATTGAGCTTCCTGGATGGTCAGCTTTTTGTCTTTCATGATGTTTGGGAAGTTTTCTGCCAGCAAATCTTCAACAATCTTCTCTGTGTTTTCCATTTTCTCCCCCTGTTCTGGAACATGGATCACACACAAATTATTGCTCTTGATTGTGTCTGGCATAATTTTTACATCTTCTTCATTTTTATTTATTCTTTTCTCTGATTTTTCCTCAAACAAAGTGGTGTCCATGGATTTGTCTTCAATCTCATTGATTCTGTTGTTCATTGTTTCAAATTTGCTCCTAAAATCTTCTATTGAGTTGTCCATTTCTGAAATTTTGTTGTTTATCTTCTGGATTTCTAGTTGCTGTTTTTATATGATTTCTAATTGTTTATTTCTTTAGATGTTTTGTCTTACATTATTTGCCTGAATTCTTCTATTGCTTTGTTTGTGTTTTTTTAGTTTGGCCCTGTTTTTCTTGGTTTGTTTGTATTTTCTATGATTTTGTCTTATTTTTTTCTTGGTTTTGTCTGTGTTTTCCTTGATCTCTTTCCTAATCTCTTGGAGAGCCCTAAATATTAGTCTTTTGAATTCCGTATCAGGTAGCTACACTGCCTGTTCTTCTACTGGAAGGTCATCTGATTCTTTATTTTGGTCACTTGCTGGAGCCATCTTGTCCTGCTTTTTTATATGTTTTTATATTTATATGCTATCTCTGAGACATTAAGGTATTATTTTCTTTCTTTATTGATTGTATACTCATTTGTTTTGTCTTGCTGCTTTGTTTTGTTTTGATATGTCATGGTGGGCGGGCTAGGTATGCTTTGCTGCTTGCTTGTCTGTGGGCACAATAACTCTCACCATCTTGTCCATGTGGGCAGGGACGCAGCAGGCAGGGTGAGTCTGCTTTGCTGTACACTGATTTGACAAGGTGGCTAAGGGCAGACTGGGCAGGTGCTTTCTGCCTCCTGATGTTGGTCCAGCAGTGTGAGAGCATTTACAGCCCCTTGCCATATAGGCGGGGGTGTTGGACTGGGAGTAGTGTGGGCTCACTTCCCTCCATTTAGCAGCTAGTCAAGTGGTGGGAGGAGAGGGGCAGTGTAGGCCCAGTAAGGCAGCATGCCTGAGCTGAGGACACTCTCGCCGCAGCAGCATAGTGAAGGCCAGTGGTAAGGGGGTGGTTGCGTCAAGGGCTAGGCGGGAGAACAAAAAAATGGGGGTTTAGCCCGCAGGTGGAGGCAGGGTGGACCTGGGGGCTGGCAGGAAGGGGGAGAGGTGGCATAGGGGGCTAGTTGGGAGGTAGACAGCAGCAGGCTTGTGGCTCTCTAGCTGCTGCAGTGCAGTATAACCCGGTCGAAAGGAGGGAAGTGGCTTATAGGCTAGATAGGAGGGAAAGAAAAAAATAAAGTAAAAAATGGCACGGTGGGTGGGGGCAGGTGGGACCCCAGACGAGCTGATAAATCTTTACCGGTGGTGGTGGTGGGAAGGGGTAGAGGTGGCATATAGGGCTAGGTGGGAGGGAGAAAGAAAGGCTAGAAAGGGTGGATGGAGGCGGGGCTGACTTGGGGGTGGCAGTAGGCCGGTGCCTCTCTAGCCAAGGTGGTGCGGTGTGGCCCAGCAGGAATGGGTAGAGGTGGGGTATGAGGCTAGGCGGGAGGGAGAAAGAAAAGGGAAAAAAGAAAAAAGAATAATAAAATGGCATGGTGGGAACTGGCAGGTGGAAGCTTGGGGGACTCATGCTAGTGATAGGCTGGCTGCTCTCTACCCACTGTGGGCCGTGGTAAGGGGTACAGGTGGCATACAGGGCGAGGTGGGTGGGAGAAAGAAAAGAAAGGGAAAAAAGAAAAAAATGGCACAACAGGAGCTGGCAGGTGGGGGTGGGGCAGACCTGGCCTGGCAGTGGGCTTGTATCTCTTTAGCCAAGGAAGCATGGCATGGCCCAGTGGGAAGGGGTAGTGGTGGGGTACAGGGTTAGTTGGGAGAAAAAAAGGAATGGTGGAAAAAATGGCCCAGTGGGAGCCAGCAGGTGGGAGCAAGAGGGACCCAGGCTGGTGGTAGAATGTGTTAGCTCTCTACCTGCGGTGGTGTGGCATGGCCAGGTGAGAAGGGGTAGAGGTGGCGTACAGAACTAGATGGGAGGGAGAAAGAAAACGAAGAAAGAAAAAAAACTGGTGTGGCAGGAGCCAGTGAATGGGGGCAGGGTGGGCTTGGGCTGGTGGCGAGCTGGCATCACTCTAGCCAAGGCAGTGTGGCATAACTTGGTGGGAAGGAATAGAGGTGGGGTATGGGGCTAGGTGGGAGGGAGAAAGGAAAGGAAGAAAGGGGAAAAAAAGGTGTGACAGGAGCCAGTAGGTATGGGCGGTGTGGACCTGGGCTGGTGGCAGGCTGGTGTCACTCTAGCCAAGGTGGTGTGGCAAATCTTGGTGGGAAGGGGTAGAGGTAGGGTATGGGGATAGCTGGGAGGGAGAAAGAAAAAGAAGAAAGAGAAAAAAATGGTGTGGCAGGAGCCGACAGGTGAAGGTAGGGCAGACCTGGGCTGGCAGTGGACTGGTGTCTCTCTAGTCAAGGCTGTGTGGTGTACCTTGCAGGAAGGGGTAGAGGTGGGGTATGTGGCTAGGTGGAATGGAGAAAGAAGAAAGGTTAAAAAAAAAAGTCACAGCTGGAGCTGGCAGGTGGGGGTAGGGTGGGCCAGTGTCTCTCTGGCCTTGTCTAGCCAAGGCAGCATGGTGTGGTCCGGTGGGGAGGGGTAGAGGTGAGGTATGGGATAGGTGGGAGGGAGAAAGAAAAACAGAAATGGGGAAAAAATAGCATAGCAGGAGCCAGCAGGTGGGGGCAGGCCAGGGCCGGTGGCAGGCCAGTAGTTCTCTAGCCAAGGTGGCTCAGCATGGCCTGTTGGGAGGGGTGGAGGTGGTGTACCAGGCAGAAGAGTGAGGGGTGGGAGAGTGTGTTTCTCTGGTTACCAGGTGCTCTGTTTCCTGTTGGGAGCTCCGTGAAGTTGCCTTCTCGTACTCTCTGTCCAGGGTCATTGATGGCTGTGCTCCAAGATGGCAACGCTGTGCTGTGTTAGTTGGCTGGGGACCTCCACTCTGTATCTCTCTTCATTCTCTGTTCTCCTTCAGATTTTTCTTCCATTTGGTATTCAGTCTAGTTCTTTATCCCTTCATTTGATGCTTAGGGTTCCAGGATTGACGTTTGTATCTGTTTTACTTAGTTTTTTGCGTCTTCACTACAGAAGGATGGCACAATGTTTCTGTCTAGGGTGGCATGTTAGCTCTGCCTCCATCGTTCGATTTCTTGACTGCTGCTTCCATGGGCATTGATTGTGGATCCAAGTAAAATGAAATCCTTGAAAAATTCAATCTTTTCTCCATTTATCATGATGTTGCTTATTAGTCCAGTTGAGAATTTTTATTTTCTGTACGCTGGAGTGTAATCCATACTGAAGGCTGTAGTCTTTGATCTTCATCAGTATTTGCTTCAAGTCCTCTTCACTTTCAGTAAGCAAAGTTGTGTTATCTGCATATCACAGGTTGTTAATGAGTCTTCTTCTAACCCTTATGCTGTGTTTTTCATATAGTTCAGCTTCTCGGATTATTTGCTCAGTGTTTTGGATTGAATTGTGTCCTCTCAAAATGTGTGTCAACTTGGGTAGGCCACGATTCCCAGTATTGTGTGGTTGTCCACCATTTTGTCATCTGATGTGGTTATCCTATGTGTTGTAAATCCTAACCTCAGTGGTGTTAATGAGGCAGGATTAGAGGCAGTTATGTTAATGAAGCACGACTCAATCTATAGGATTAGGTTGTATCTTGAGTCAATCTCTTTTGAGATATAAAAGAGAGAATTGAGCAGAGAAGACAGAGACATTTTACCAGCAAGAAAGTAGAGCCAGGAGCAGAGCGTGTCCTTTAGACCCAGGGTCCCTGCACTGGGAAGCTCCTAGACCAAGGAAAGATTGATGTCAACGACCTTCCCCCAGAGCGAACAGAAAGAGAAAGGCTTCCCCTGGAACTGGTGCCCTGAATTCAGACATCTAGCCTCCTAGACTGTGAGAGAATAAATTTGTTTGTTAAAGCCATCCACTTGTGGTATTTCTATTATAGCAACACTAGATAACTAAGACACTCAGCATGCAAATTGAATAAGTATGGTGAAAGAATACAACCCTGACACATACATTTCCTGATTTTAAACCACACAGTATCCCCTTGTTCTGTTCAAACAACTGCCTCTTGGTCTATGTACAGGTTCTGCTGAACACAATGAAGTGTTCTGGAATTCCCATTCTTTGCAATGTTATCCATAATTTGTTATGATCCACACAGTCAGATGCCTTTGCATAGTCAACAAGTAAACATTTTTCTCATATTCTCTGCTTTCAGCCAAGGTCCACCTGACATCAGCAATGATGCCCCTCATTCCACATCTTCTTCTGAATCTGGCTTGAATTTCTGGCAGTTCCCTGTTGATGCACTGCTGCAACCGTTTTTGGATTATCTTCACCATAACTTTACTTGCATGTGATATTACGATATTGTTCAATAATTTACACATTCCATTGGATCACCTTTCTTTGGAATAGGCACATATATGGATCTCTCCCAGTCAGTTGACCAGGTAACTGTCTTCCAAATTTCTTGGCATAGATGTGTGAGCGCTTCCAGTGTTACATCCATTTGTTGAAAACATCTCAATAGATAGTCCATCAGTTCCTGGAGCCTTGTTTTCTGCCAGTGCTTTCAGTGCAGCTTGCACTTCTTTCAGTACCACTGGTTCTTGATCACATGCTACCTCCCGAAATGGTTGAAAGTTGACCATTTCTTTTTGGTACAGCGACCTTGTGTATTCCTTCTATCTTCCTTTGATACTTCCTTAATCATTCAATATTTCGCGATAGAATCTCTTAATATTGCAACTCGAGGCTTGAATTTTTTCATCATCTTTCAGCTTTAGAAATGTGAGCGTGTTCTTCTCTTTTGGTTTTCTAACTCCAGGTCTTTGCACATTTCATTATAATACTTTGTCTTCTCAAGCTGCCCTTTGAAATCTTCTGTTCAGGTCTTTTACTTTATCATTTCTTCCTTTTGCATTAGCTACTCTATGTTCAAGAGCAAGTTTCAGAGTCTCTTCTGACATCCATTTTAATCTTTCTTTCCTATCTTTTTTTTCTTTTAATAATATTTTCTTGTGTTTTAGGTGAAAGATTACACAGCAAACTAGGTTCCCCTTAAACAATTTTTATAGAAATTGTTCTGTGCCATTGGTTACAAATTTTTCAATGTGTCAGCTTTCTCATTATTTCCATTCTGTTTGTTTTCATTGATCTAACTTCCCTCCCCCTCTTTGTCTTCTCACCTTTGCTTTTGCAACATTGACCATTTGGTTTCATATAGTTCATTGTTTAAGGGAGCACATTTTTCGTAAGTGATACTGTTTATTTTATAAGCCAATCTATTAATTGGCTGAAAGGTGAACCACAGGAATAGATTAAATTCCAGGTTCAAAAGTTATCAAAGGTTATCTTAGTCTCAGGGGTTCCTCTAGTCTGTATCAGTCAAGTAGGCCTGGCCTATTTTAGAAATTTTAGTTTTTTTCTACATTTTTGCTCCATTCTATCCAGGACCTTCTATTGTGTCCCTGGTCAGAAAGGTCAGTAGAGATAGTCAGGCACCATTTAGTTCTTCAGCTCTCAGGTTAGAAGAGGCTGTGGTTCATGTGGGCTATTAGTCCTGTTGATTAGTTTCTTCTTCAATCCTTTGATTCCTTCATTCACTTTTGCTCCATACAAGTAGAGAACAATAGTTGTATCTTAGATGGCTGCTTGCAAGCTTTTAAGATCCCAGACACTACTCATCAAACTAGGATGTAGAACATTATCTTTGTGAACTACATTATACTAATTGACCAAGTTGTCCACAGGACTATGGTCCCAAGCCTTTTAACCCAGTAAACCAATCCTGCAATTTGTTTGGATATGTCTAGGAAGCCTCCATAACTGTGCCCTTTTTGTGGTTTTTATATATGTGGATATATATACAGCACATACAAATGTATATATACACATGCCTACAGATACACCTATGCATGCACATGCATTTACTTGCATATGCCTTTTTATACACATAAAAACCAAAAAAACCAAACCTATTGCCGTCAAATCGTTTCTGACTCATAGCAACACTACAGGACAGAGTAGAACTGCCCGGTAGGGTTTCCAAGCAGTGGCTGGTGGATTTGAACTGCATCACTATCTACCTACATAACCACAAGCTTGTTTTTTGCTGGTTTTTACTATTATTGCAAAATTGTATAAGTTATAGCATTTACTGAAATTGTCTGTTTTTCTCATGTACTTCTTAGTGTCTTTATTTACCTTGGTCAGGCTGTTCTGACTTCACCCATATTTGGTCTTGTCTTTCCCATCACCAAAAGTAAAAAGTGTCTACTATCCAGAAAGTGATTCCCTCTCCCCTCCCTCCCATTCCTGGTAAACATCAAAGAACTTTGCTTTCTGTGTGTATATTATTGACTTTTTACAATAGTGGGACCATACAATATTTGTCTTTCTGTGATTGACTTACTTTACTCAGCATAATGTCTTCCAGACTTATCCATGCTGTAAGAGGTTTCATGGACTCCTCATTATTCTTTATATTTGTATAGTATTCCATTGTATGTATGTACCACAATTTGTTTATCCATTCATCCAATGATGGGCACTTAGGTTGCTTCCATCTTTTTTGCTATTGTTAATAATGCTTCAATGAACATAGGGGTGCATATGTCTATTTGTCACTGCTCTGATATCTCTAGGATATATACCTAGAAGTGGGATGGCTGGATCATAAGGTATTTCTATTTCTAGCTTTTTGAGGAACTGCCATACTGTTTTCCATAGTAGAAAACATTTTACAGTCCCACCAGCAATGTATAAGAGTTCCAATCCCCCCAGAAAACTTCACCAGCATTTGTGGTTTTCTGTTTCTTTCGGTG
Organism: Trichechus manatus latirostris; assembly: GCF_000243295.1. Classification (NCBI taxonomy): domain Eukaryota; kingdom Metazoa; phylum Chordata; class Mammalia; order Sirenia; family Trichechidae; genus Trichechus; species Trichechus manatus. The sequence continues at coordinate 35,093,091 of NW_004443939.1, read as the reverse complement.
CCATTTTTGCAGGGGTGAGATGGTATCTCATTGTAGTTTTGATTTGCATCTCTCTAATGGCTAATGCTCACAAACATCTTATCATGTATTGTTGGCCACCTGAATGTCCTCTTTGTTGAAGTGTCTGTTAACGTCTTTTCCCCATTTTTTGATTGGATTGTCTTTTTGTTATTGAGTTGTTGAAGTTTTCTATATATTTTAGAGATTAGACCCTTATCAGATATGCCTTGCCAAAGATTTTTTCCCAATCTGTAGGTTCTCTTTTTACTCTCTTGGTAAAGTCTTTTGATGAGCATAATTATTTAATTTTTAGGAGATATCTGATATCTAATTTATCTTTTGTCATTCTTGCATTTTTAGTTTTGTTTGATAGGCTATTTATGCCAAAGGTTAGGTCCTCTAGTTTTGACCCTATGTTATTTTCCAGGAACTTTACAGTTTTAGCTTTAACATTTAGGTCTTTGAGCTATTTTGAGTTAGTTCTTGTGCGTGGTGTGAAGTATGGATACTGATTCATTTTTCTGCATATGGATATCCAGTATTTCCAGCACCATTGTTAAAGAGACTGTTTCTTCCCCCGTTGAATGGACTTTGATCCTTTGTTGAAGATCAGCTGCGCGTAGATGGATGGATTTACTTCTGGGTTCTTGATTCTATTCCATTGGTCTATATGACTGTCATTGTACCAATACCAGGTTGTTTTGATTACTGTGACTTTACAGTAAGTTTTGAGATTAGGAAGTATGAGGCCTCCTCCTTTTTCTTCTTCTTCAGTGTTGCTTAAGCTATTCGGGGCCTCTTTCCTTTCCATATGAAGTTGGAGATTAGTTTTTCCATTTCATAAGAATGTTGTTGGGATTTGGATTGGGATTGCATTATATTTACAGATCGCTTTTGGTAGTATTGACATTTTCACAATGTCAAGTCTTTCAATCCATGAGCATGGTATGTTTTTCCATTTACTGAGATCTCTTTAAGTTTCTTGCAGTAGTGTTTTATAGTTTTCCTTGCATAAGTCTTTTAAGTCCCTGGTTAGGTTTATTTCTAGGTATTTTATCCTTTTGGGGGCTATTGTAAATGGTATTGCTTTCTTGGTTTCCTTTTCAGAGTCTTCCTTGTTAGTGTAGAGGAACCCAACTGATTTTTGTGTGTTGAATATAGAATATGTTCTTATACACTCTTATACGCTGCTATTTTGCTGAATCCTTCTATTAGTTCCAGTAACTTTCTTGTGGAATCCTTGGGATTTTCTATGTATAGGATCATGTTATCTGTGTATAAGTATAGTTGTACTTCTTCCTTTCCAATCTGGATACCCTTTGTTTCCCTTTGTTGCCTTATTGCTCTAGCTAGGACTTCCAGGACAATATTGAATAAGAGTAGTGATAGAAGGCATCCTTGTCTCATTTTCATTCTCAAGTGGAATGCTTTCAATCTTTCTCTGTTGAGAATAATGTTGGCTGTTGGTTTTGCATATATGCCCTTAATTATGCTGAGGAATTTTCCTTCTGTTCCTATTTGCTGAGAGTTTTTATCAGTAAAGGGTGCTGGATTTTATCAAATGCTTTTTCTGCATCGATTTAGATGATCATATGATTCTTTTCCTCTTATTTATGCGGTGAATTATGCTGATTGATTTTCTAATGTTGAACCATCTTTGCATCCCTGGTATGAATCCCACTTGGTCATGATGTATTATTTTTCTTTTATATGCCGTTGAATTCTGTTGGCTAGGATCTTCCTGAGAATTTTTGCATCTATATTCATGAGAGATATTGGTCTCAAATTTTCTTTTTTAGTGGTGTCTTTGCCTGGCTTTGGTATTAGTGTCATGCTGACTTTATAGAATGAATCAGGGAATATTCCTTCCTTTTTTATGTTTTGGAATAGTTTGAATAGAATTGGTGTCACCCTTCTCTGAATGTTTGGTGGAATTCGCCAGTGAAGCTGTCTGGGCCAGGGCTTTTTTTTGTTGGGAGTTTTTTTTATGACCTCTTCAATTTCTTTTTTTGTTATGGGTCTGTTCAAATTTTCTACCTCTATTTGTGTTAGTTTTAAGTAGGTAGCATGTTTCTAAAAGTTTGTCCATTTCTTCTAGGTTTTCAAATTTATTGGAGTACAATTTTTCATAATATTCTGTTATGATCTCTTTTTTTTAATCTCAGTTGGTCCTGTTGTAATATCACCTATCTCATTTATTATCCTGGTTATTTGCATCTAATCATTTTTTTCCTTTGTCAATTTGGCCAATAGTTTGTCAATTTTATCGATCCTTTCAAAGAACCAACTTTTAGTCTTTTGATTCGTTCTATTGTTTTTCTGTTTTCTAGTTCATTTATTTCTGCTCTGATCTTTATTTTTTCCTTTATTCTGATGACTGTGGACTCCTTTTGCTGCTCCTTTTCCATCTTTTCAAGTTGTAGGGTTAACATTCTGATTTTGGCCCTTTCTTCTTTTTGATGTGTGCATTTATTCCTATAAATTCTCCTCTGAGCACTGCTTTTGCTGTGTCCCAAAGGTTTTGGTATGTTATGTTTTCATTCTCATTTGATTCTAGAAATTATTTTATTTTTAATTTCTTCTGTTACCCAATAGTTTTTAAGATGTTATTCAGTTTCCATGTATTTAATGTTTTTTTGTTCTTTCTTGTATTGATTTCTAGTTTTATAGCATTATGATCAGAGAAGATGCTTTGTTTTATTTTGATGCTTTTGAATTTATTGAGGTTTGCTTTGTGGCCTAAAATATGGTCTATTCTGGAGAATGATCCATGTACATTGGAGAAGAATGTGTACTGTGCTGCTGTTGGGTGGTGTATTCTGTATATATCTATGGGGTCAAGTTGGTTGATTGTGTTTAGATCTTCTGTATCTTTGTTCAGTTTCTTTCTAGTTGTTCTGTCTATCATTGAAAGTGGTGTGTTAAAGTCTCTTACTATTATTGTAGAACTGTCTGTTTCTCTTTTTAATTCTGTTATAGTTTGTTTTATGTATTTTAGAGCTCTGTCTTTGAGTGTGTAAATACTTATTATGGTTATGTCCCCTTGGTAGATTGACCCTTTAATCATTATATAATGCCCTTCCTTGTCTCTTATAATGGATTTTGACTTAAAGTCTATTTATCATAGATTATTATTGTCACTCTTGCTTTCTTTTGGTTAATGTTTGCTTAATATATTTTTTCCACCCTTTGATTTTTAACCTATTTATGTCTTTGTGTCTAAGGTATGTCTCTTGAAAGCAACATATGGATGGGTCATGTTTTTTATCCATTCTGCCACTCTCTGTCTCTTGACTGGTGCATTTAAACTATGTACATTCGCGTGATTATTGAAAAGCATGAATTTACTGCTGTCACTTTGTTATCCTTCTTTTTGTGGTGTTAATGGCTTCTTTGTTCCACTTAATTTTCTGTGCTGAATTCTTTTTGTTTATGGATTTTCTTTTCATTTCCTTCATTGTTGATGATTTTGTGTTTGCTGAGTCTTTGATTTTCTTCTTTATTTTGGTGAGTAGACTTATTAATTTGCCTTGTGATTACTGTAAAATTTACCTTTATCTTTCCAAGTTTACAACAGTCTGTTATATCTTTGATATCACCTTGACTTCCTCTCCATATGGAAGTTCTATAACTATACCATTTATTCTCCCTTTCTGTTTTGAAGTTATTGTCATTTACAGATTTACATCTCTAGTTCCCACAAATTGTCTTTGCTGCAGAAGGATAGCACAGTGTGTGTGACTAAGCCACCACCTTGGGCCGTCTCCCTCTTTCCTGTCTTTTTAATGATCTTTTGCTTTCTTAATATTTTATGTCATCCCACAAATTGTCTGGTCTTCAGTCATTAGCATTCAATGCATCAAAACTTGCATTACCACATGGTCTCTAAATATAGGTGGGATATACTCAAGGTTGTACTTTGGCTCTCGTGGACTTGTTTTCAGTTTTGTAGCTTTATTTTACTTTTGAGTATTTTTTACCTGGATTGATATCTGAATGATGCTGTAATTTGTCTTAATCTCAGGTTGTTGTCCGATGTCACTGGTTCTCTGTCTGGAGGACTCCCTTAAATATTTCTTGTAAAGTTGGTCTGGTTTTTATAAATCCCCTTAATTTCTGTTTATCTAGGTATGTCCTAGTTTCATCATCGTATTTGAAAGACAATTTTGCTGGATATATGATTCTTGGTTGGATTTTTTTTTAAAGGGTTTTATATATGTCATCCTACTGCCTCTTGCCTGCAGGGTTTCTGCCCAGAAATCAGAGCTTACTCTTATTGAGGCCCCTTTGTAGGTCATATTTCATTTTTTATGAGCTACTCTCAGAATTCTTTGTCTTTGGTTTTGGAACATCTGAGTATGATATGTCTCGGTGAGTTTCTTTTGGAGTCATTCCTGTATGGGGTTCGTTGAGCTCAGATGGAAACCTTCTTATCTTTCATGATATTAGGGAAGTTTTCTGCCAATAAATCTTCCACAATTCTCTCTGTGCTTTTTCTTTTCTACTCCTGTTCTGGAATTCTAATTAAATGTACATTATTCCTCTTAATAGTGTCCCACGTAACTCTTAGGCTTTCTTCATTTCTCTCCGTTCTTTTTTTCTGATTGTTCCTCAAATTAGTATCAAGGGATTTGTCTTGTATTTCATCGATTCTTTCTTCTGTTGATTCATTATACTTCTATATCCTTCTATTCAATTGTCTATTTCTGATATTTTATTGTTAATCTTCTGGATTTCTAGTTGTTGTTTTTGTGTGGTTTCTGATTGCCTGTTTATTTCATCATTTTATTCTTGTACTGTTTTCCTGAATTCGTCTAGGGTTTTGTCTGTGTTTTCCCAGATCTCTTTGAAGATCCTATATATAAGCCTTTTGCATTCCTTGTCAGGTTGTTCCATTAGTATTTCTTCTTCAGGAATGTTTGCTGCCCCTGTATTTTGCTCACGTGTTTGAGCCATCTTATCCTGCTTCCTCATATGATTTGTTATTTTCTGTTGTATCTGAGGCATTAAGTTTTGTGCTAGTGGTTAGTGTGTTCTCTGGAGGTCAGGACAGGACTTCCCCATATCTGCTGTGAGGGAGTGATATCCTAATGGACAGGGTATGTCCGCTGTATGTGGACAAACTGGCATCTCAGTAGTGGTGAGTTATCAAGGGGTTCCAGTGCAAATGAAGATGGCCTGCAGGAACTGTTTGGGTGTGGAATGTGTGCTGTTGCAGCTGGGAGGACATTAGATGAGGGCACTAGGGTCTCCTGCTCATTGGTTGGCAGGGCTGTAGCTGGCACTTGTTAGGATATGACTGGCATTGCTGGTGAGGTGATGTGTCTGTCTGGCTGCTCACCTGGGCATGGGTACAGGGAGTGTTCTTGCTGGGTGCTGGGTTGGGTCCTGTACATGTGCACTGGCAGTTGCCATGTGATCAGGGCGAGGGTACACAGGTCACTGGTCACTGGGTCAACGCCATGGAAACTTGTGCCACTGGTCCTTGGGCAGGAAGAGCAGTGCAGTGCAGGGGTGTTTGGAGTGAGCCAGCATGAGCCTCCAGTTACAGATCCTACTGCGCATGAGCGTGTGCTGTGGATCACCAGTGGGTGTGGCTGTGTGGGAATGGTTGGGTGTAATCGTGAGTCCCCAGTTGCAGATCTGCTGGCATGGGAGCACATGACATGGATTGCCATGGGCATGACTGCATGGAGATGGGCTTGGATGGGCCCAAGCCTCCAGTGTAGGTGTGACAGCATGGGAGTGTGCATGCTGTGGATCACCAGGTAAGGAGGGGAGGGGGGACTCACTGCTGGTCACTGGGAGGGCAAGGAGAGGAGGAAGGGGGTAGCAAGTTCCCCTAGTCTCTGAAATGGACACTGAGGCACTCCCCACAGAGTGCAGCTGGCGATAAGGACCTGGCCCCAACCAAATGTCAGGAGGAGAGGACTGTCCAGAGTCCAGTCAGGTGAGGGATCTTTAGCTGCCATTCCAAGGATCCTCCACTTCGCCAATGCTACCCACCCAGATAATCAGGGACCACCACTGGTGAGTAGTTCTGTCCTATTTTCTGGCTCCCTCCCTGCTCTGTGGTCACCTGGAACCCTAGGGCTCTCACCTACCTTCCTGCACTTTCTCTCCTTAGATCCAGTTCATGTTCTGCTCACTTGGCTTTGCTCCAGGTTTGTTTAGACAGTATCTCTGTCTCCTACTGGTGATTCTGTGAAGTTGCCTTCCTGTACTCCTTACTCAGGAATGCTGCTCACTTTGTCTCAAGATGGCCATGCTGTGCTAGGCCAGCTGGTAGGGTGCCTACAGTCTTTAAGTCTCTTGGTTAGATGCTTTCATTCAATTTTTCATTTCCTTTGGTGTTGGATGTAATTCTTCATCCTTCTGTTTGCTGTTCTGCATGCACAGATTGTCATTTGTATCTGTTCCACTTGGTTTCTCAGTTCTTTGCTGCAGAAGGATAGCACAGTGTGTGTGACTAAGCCACCACCTTGGGCCGTCTCCCTCTTTCCTGTCTTTTTAATGATCTTTTGCTTTCTTAATATTTTATGTCATCCCACAAATTGTCTGGTCTTCAGTCATTAGCATTCAATGCATCAAAACTTGCATTACCACATGGTCTCTAAATATAGGTGGGATATACTCAAGGTTGTACTTTGGCTCTCGTGGACTTGTTTTATTTTTCTTCAGCTTCAACTTGAACTCGCATATGAGCAATTGATGGTCTGTTCCCCAGCTTGCCCCTGGCCTTGTTCTGACTAATGATTTTGAGCTTCTCTATTGTCTTTTTCCACAGATGCAGTCAATTAGATTACTGTGTATTCCATCTAATGAGGTCCACATGTGTCTTAGGCCGGGTTCTCTAGACAAGAAAAACCAGTAATGCATATAAATACATATATAGAGAGAGATTTGTATCAAGGAAATGGCTCACGCAGTTGTAAATGCTGAAAGTCCCAAATCTGTGGGTCAGGCTGGAGGCTTCTCCTGACTCAGCAGCAGGGGCTGGTGAACCCAAGATTGGCAGGTCAGACAGCAGGCCTCTGGTCACAGGCTATGGAGACCAACAAATCCCAAGATTAGCAGGCAAGACAGCAGGTAAACTGCTAGCTCAAGTCCAAAAAATGGGAGGTCAGATGAACAGGAGCGAGCTGCTGGATCCAGAGTAAGCAAAAGCCCATGAGCCTTGCCAGAAAGTCCCCTATACTGGATGCAGGCCACACCCCCAAGGACACTCGCTTTCAACTGATTGACTACTCACAGCAGATCCCATCATGGAAGGATTACATTATATCAGATCTCATCATGGAGATAATTACATCATTACATGACTGCCAAACTACGTCATAACTGCCAAATCACTGAGGATCATGGCCCCGCCAAGTTGACACAGAACCTTAATGATCACAGTGTATAGTCACCATTTATGTTGTTGAAAAAAGGTATTTCCAATGAATAAGTCATTGGTCTTGCAAAATTCTATCATGCAAGCTCTGGCATCATTTCTATCACCAAGGCCATATTTTCCAACTACTGGTCCTTCTTCTTTGTTTCCAACTTTCACATTCCAATCCAAAGCAATTATCAATTCATCTTGATTGCACATTTGATCAATTTCAGACTGCAGAAGTTGGTAAAAAGTCTTCAGTTTCTTCGTCTTTGGTATTAGTAGTTGGTGTATAAATATGAATAACAGTCATATTAACTGGTCTTCTTGTAGGCATACAGGTATTAACCTATCACTGATAGCGTTGTACTTTCAGGATAGATCTTGAAATGTTCTTTTTGACAATGAATGTGATACCATTCGTCTTCAATTTGTCATTCCCAGCATAGCAGGCCACATGATTGTCTGATTCAAAATGGTCCACACCAGTCCATTTCAGCTCACTAATGCCTAGGATATCTATCTTCAAGCGTTCCATTTCATTTTTGATGATTTCCAATTTTCTTAGATTCATACTTCATACATTCTATGTTCCAATTATTAATGGATGTTTGTAGCTGTTTCTTCTCATTTTGAGTCATGCCACATCAGCAAATGAAAGCTTTACTTTGTCCACGTCATTAAGGTCAACTCTACTTTGAGGAGGCAGCTCTTTCCCAGTCATATTTTGAGTGCCTTCCAACCTGAGGAACTCATCTTCCGGCACTGTATCAGACAATGTTCCACTGCTATTCATAAGGTTTTCACCGGCCAAGTTTTTTAGAAATCGATGGCTAAGTCCTTCTTAGTCTGTCCTATTCTGGAAGCTCTGCTGAAACCTATCAACCTTGGATGACCCTGCTGGTATTAGAAATACTGATGGCATAGCTTCTAGCATCATAGCAACACTCAAGCCACCACAGTATGACAAACTGACAGATAAGTGGTGGCTCATATTAGTTCCTCTAAATATTGAGATTAAAAATCTGCATCCTTGAACCCTGGACTTTCATAAATTCTCTCTTCCCTGCAAATCACCTCTCCTGCACAAACTGGAAAAAATGATGATTCTACCATGTTATAAGAATATTATATTTCCTATTTACACAATTGTTTATGTAAAAGCTACTATTTTCATGGTATATGCTGAATCACTATTGTTTTCATATTTCTAAAATAAATTTTAAAAATTAAATTCTTAGATACTAATCTCTGGATGCTTTAAATAGCAAGTTCAATACACCTGTTCTTTTAGATTTCCAGATTCATTTTAATTAAAATAAACCAAAACCAAACACGCTACCCTTGAGTCGATTCCGACTCATAGTGACCCTATAGGACAGAGTAGAACTGCCCTGGTGGTGCAGTGGTTAAGAGCTATGGCACACTACAGCTGCTAACCAAAAGGTTGGCAGTCCGAATCCACCAGCCACTCATTGGAAATCCTAGGGAGCAGTTCTACTCTGTGCTATAGGGTCGCTATGAGTCGGAATTGATTTGACAGCAACGGGTGTGTGTTAATTAAAATACAATGAACAAATTAAGTATTTACATGCAAAAAATTATTAAAATATGATTATGTAAAGTTTTCATTATAATTAGATTTTATGGTCATGATAGCTGTTAATTTTAAAGATAATTTAAAATGAAAAATAATTACAACGTATAGTACTATAAAATAATGTGTAACAGACTTGAAATCTTCAAAAATAACTAAATAGCCACCATTTTGCTTTATGTTACATCTAGTAGTTCATGAAACACTTTGTGCTAACCACATGAAAAATAAAGAAATATAAACATTAAGATTTATATAAAACATTGCCAAGGAGAACAATGGTTAAACAAGTCTGTTCAAATAAATATTTTAAAATTTTAACAAGCAAACTTTTAAATTGGCATACCTATTTGAAATTGTAAAGGTGTATTAATTTTCTTCTGTGCCAGTTCAGCTTTCAATATGCGTAAATCTGAAACTGCCTGTTTTCTCATCTATAAAGAGAATTAAAAAATGAGCCTCACCTTACCCTTCTAAAAGTGCATCATAATTTTCATGTAAATTAGTTTTTTTCTAAAATGCTTTGTCTTCTCTCTTTTGCCTTCCGTTCCTCTACTATCACTAATTACTAAGTAAATGCATAGATCATAATCCTGTTTAATAAGCAAACTTATTTACTGCTAGATATGCTATCAGATAATTTCCATTATTAGCATATGTTAAAAAAATCAAAACCCATAGTAGCCTTAGAGTTGATTCTGACTCATAACAACATTATAGTGACCCTATAGAACAGAGTAGAACTGTCCCATAGGGCTTCCAAGGCTGTAATCTTTACAGAAGCAGACTGCCACATCTTTCTCCCAGGGAGCCGCTGGTGTTAAATGTAGATCTTTCAGTTAGCAAGTGCTTAATCACTGTTGCATCAGGGCTCCTCTTATTAGCATATAGGAAAAATAAACTTTTTGTTGTTAGGTGCCGTCAAATCGGTTCTGACTCATAGCAACCCTATGTGCAACAGAACGAAACACTGCCTGGTTCTGTGCCATCCTCACAACCTTTGCTATGCTTGAGCCCACTACTGCAGCCACTGTCAATTCATCTAGTTGAGGGTCTTCCTTGGTTTTGTTCTCTATTTTACCAAGAATGATGTCCTTCTCCAGGGACTGGACCCTCCTGATAACATGCCCAATGTATGGGAGATGAAGTCTCACTATCCTTGCTTCTAAGGAGTATTCTGGTTGTACTTCTTCCAAGACAGATTTGTTCGTTCTGGCAGTCCATGGTATATTCAATATTCTTTGCCAATACCGTAATTCAAAGGCATCAATTCTTCTTCGGTCTTCCTTATTCTTTGTCCAGCTTTTGCATGTGTATGAGGTGACTGAAAATACCATGGCTTGTGTCAGGTGCACCTTAGTCCTCAGAGTGACATCCTTGCTTTCAACACTTTAAAGAGGTCTTTTGCAGCAGATTTGCCCAACGCAATATGTCATCTGATTTCTTGACTGCTGCTTCCAGGGCATTGATTGTGGGAAAAATGAAATCCTTGACAACTTCAGTATTTTCTCCATTTATCATAAAGTTGCTTATTGGTCCAGTTGTAAGGATTTTGTTTTCTTTATGTTGAGGTATAATCCATACAGAAGGCTACAGTCTTTGATCTTGATCAGTAAGTGCTTCAAGTCCTCTTCACTTTCATCAAGCAAGGTTGTGTCATCTGCATATCGCAGGTTGTTAATACATCTTCCTCCAATCCTGATGAGGCATTCTTCTTCATATAGTCCAGCTTCTTGGATTATCTGCTCAACATACAGACTGAGTATGTATGATGAAAGTATACGACCCTGACAGACACCTTTCCTGACTTTAAACCACGCAGTTTCTCCTTGTTCTGTTTGAACGATTGCCTCTTGGTCTAGGTACAAGTTCTGCATGAGCACAATTAAGTGTTCTGGAATTCCCATTCTTCACAATGTTATCCATAATTTGTTATGATCCACATAGTCAAATGCCTTTGCATAGTCAATAAAACAATAAAACTTTCTGGTATTCTCTGCTTTCAGCCAAGATCCATCTGACATCAGCAATGATATCCCCCGTTCCATGTCCTCTCCTAAATCCAGTTTGGCTTTTGGCAGCTCCCTGTCGATGTATTGCTGCAACTGCTTTTGAATGATCTTCAGCAAATTTTACTCGTGTGTGATATTAATGATATTGTCTGATAATTTCCACATTTCGTTGGATCACCTTTCTTTGGAATGGGCACAAATATGGATCTCTTCCAGTTGGTTGGCCAGGAAGCTGTCTTCCAAATTTCTTGACATAGACAAGTGAGTGACACGGACAACATCTCAACTGGTATTCCTTCAGTTCCTGCTGACTTGTTTTTCATCATTCCCTTCAATGCAGCTTGGACTTCTTCATTCATTACCATCAGTTCTTGATCATATGTTACTTTCTGAAATGGCTGACCGTCGACCAATTCTTTTTGGTACAGTGACTCTGTGTATTTCTTCTATCTTCTTCTGATGTTTCCTGCATCATTCAATATTTTTCCTATAGAATCCTTCAATATTACAACTCGAGTCTTGAATTTTTTCAGTTCTTTCAGCTTCAGAAATTCCCTTTTGGTTTTCTAACCCCAGGTCTTTGCACATTTCATTATAATACTTCACTATGTCTTCTAGAGTCACCTTTTGAAATCTGTTTAGCTATTTTACTTCATTTCTTCCATTCGCTTTAGCTACTCTACATTCAAGAGCAAACTTCAGAGTCTCTTTTGACATCCATCTTCGTTTTTTCTTTCTTTCCTGTCTTTTTGATGACCTCTTGCCTTCTTCATGTATGATGTCCTTGATGTCATTCCACAACTCGTCTGGTTTTCGGTCATTAGCGTTCAATGCGTCAAATCTGTTCTTGAGATGGTCTCTAAATTCAGATGGGATATACTCAAGGTCGTATTTTGGCTCTTGTGGACTTGTTCTTGATCTTCTGTATGAACAATTGATGGTCTGTTCTGCAGTTGACCACTGGCCTTGTTTTCACTGATAATATTGAGCTTCTCCATCATCTCTTTCCACAGATATAGTCAATTTGATTCCTGTGTATTCCATTTGAGGAGATCCATGTGTATAGTTGCCTTTTACACTTTTGAAAAAAGGTGTTTGCAATGAAGAAGTCATTGGTCTTGCAAAATTCTATCATGCGATTTCTGGTGTCGTTTCTGTCACTAAGGCCATATTTTCCAACTATAGATCCTTCTTCTTTGTTTCCAACTTTCACATTTCAATCACCAGTAATTATCAATGCATCTTGATTGCATGTTTGATCAATTTCAGACTATAGAAGTTGGTAAAAATCTTCAGTTTCTTCATCTTTGGCATTAGTGGTTGGTGCATAAATTTGAATAATAGTCGTATTAACTGGTCTTCCTTGTAGGTGTATGGATATTACCCTATCACTGGCAACACTGTACTTCAGGATAGATATTGAAATTTTTTTTTGCTGATGAATGCAACACCATTCCTCTTCAATTTGTCATTCTCAGCATAGTAGACCACATGATTGTCTGATTCAAAATGGCTAATCCTAGTCCATTTCAGCTCACTAATGCCTAGGATATTGATCTTTATGCGGTCTATTTCATTTCTGATGATTTCCAATTTTCTTAGATTCATACTTCGTACATTCTATGTTCTGATTATTAATGGATGTTTGCAGCTGTTTCTGCTTATTTTGAGTCATGCCACATCAGCAAATTAAGGTCCTAGAAGTTTTACTCGATCCACATCATTAAGGTCAACTTTACTTTGAGGAGGCAGCTCTTTCCCAGTCATATTCTGAGTGCCTTCCAACCTGAGGGGCTCATGTTTCAGCACTATATCAGACAATGTTCCACTGCTATTCATAAGGTTTTCACTGGCCAATTTTTTCAGAAGCAGACCACCAAGTCTTTTTTCCTAGTCTGTCTCAGTCTGGAAGCTCTGCTGAAATCTGCCCACCATGGGTAACTCTGCTAGTATTAGAAATACTGATAACATAGCTTCAAGCATCACAGCAACACGCAAGCCAGCACAGTATGATAAACTGATAGACTCGTGGGAATAATAAAATTTAACTGTTGTAAAAACTTGAGTAAGAATCTTAATTTTTGCTCACAATTCAAATCAGTTGTTCTTAATGTGTAAAGAAAATAGTAGAAATAATAATACTAATAAATTTCCAGCCCTAAGAACTGAAGAGGTATTTATAGAGTGTGGTAGGGTTTGCTCTATGGCAAACACTCTTCTAATTGTATTAACCCCTTTGATTCTCCCAAAAACTTTATTGAGGCAGATACTATTATTTCCTTCATTTTACAGTTGAGGCAACTGAGACCCACAGAGGTTAAGTAACTTGCCTAAGATATAAAAATGGTAAGTAACACAGCCGGGACTCAGACTCAACCCATCTGGTACCACACTCCTTGATATTCCAAGTATTGTTGTGGATCAGCAGCATTAGCATCACCTGGGAGCTTGTTAGGAACGAAGACTCTCAGACTTCTTCCCAGATCTACTTAGATCCTGCATTTTAACACAATTCTTAGGTGACAATCACATTAAAGTTTGAGAATCACTGCCTATGATATACTATTGAATAAAAACTGTTGCAAGAGACTCAGGCTAAGTTTTCTGCCCTTTATGAATCTTTCAGGTAGGGCTGTTTTGGGTAGATCACCCAGAATTCAATAAATATTTATTATAATGTCTACTATGTGCTAACCAGGCACTATGGTTAAATGTAGAAGTTTTTTTCCAGTCTGTAAGCTGAAAACTTTTTTTTCTCCTTATTTGATTTATCTTTACTGTTTCTGTACTAATAGTTCTAATTTGGGTTCATAGCATTCTTAAGTTATACTTATAAGTTTACAATATGCAAAGATGGTAGAATCTAATGTGCAAGATTTCCAGAAGAAAAGGACAGGAGAGGGTCATAACTGAAGGGTATAGGGGGGCGGTTATTACTTTTTCTTTCCAACCACCCAATTATCCTTAAGTGTACATACAAAATCTCTCTTTTCCACATTGGCTTTCTCTCCATTTCTGGAATACACACTGAGCTTTCATTCATTGAACAAATTATTTCTTAGTGCAAAGCGTTCTTTGCCCTTTTCATTTCTGTATTTTAAGTTTTAAGTTTCTCAGTGTTGAGCAAAGGCTTAGCCTCAAGTACGCGGCTAGTAAAAAGAATCTATAATTGCATGTTCAATCTGGTAGCCACTTGTTACATGTAGTTATTTAAATTTAAATAAAGTAAATTAACTAAAATATAAAACTCTGTTCTTCAGTCATGCAAGCTGTATTTCAAGTGCTCAATATCTTATGGGGCCAGTGGCTACTCTTTTGGACAGTTCAGGAATAGAACATTTCCATCATCACACAAAGTTCTATTGGGCAGTGCTGATTCTAGAAAGAGGTCATTATTTTGTACCACTAAGCTAGTTCTAATAAAGAGGTGAGTTGAGGACATGCATATAATTATCAATCTTATTCTCCTGTCCTGTGTGGATACTTGTGTGAAAATGTACAATCCTCTTCCGTCTTCTGTTCAACAAAAGAGATTTTATGACATCTATACTTCAGAGATTACTCCTGTGATATGATAATTATACACAATTCTTATCAAATAAGTATAAAGTCTACCCAGTACCCTCAACTAAGCTCTACTATACAAAAAGTCTTATGGGAGAAATAAAATTAACTAAGACACAGTCTCGGCCCTGAGGGAAATTTAACAACTAGTAGAAGACCCATGGTTGATATTAAATAATATATTACTATATATATATATATAAATAACCAGAAAGAATGTAATAATCATCCAAGAGAGGGGTAAAAATTAAACAAGAATCCAGAGGAGAGCTCAATGGTTTGTTAGCATTATTTATGAATAACTCTAATATAAGATAATTAACTTCTTTCAAAACATTTTATTGAGACTCTTGGTCACAGAGTCCTTTTCCTTTAACTAATTCTTCTTAGTGAAATTTCACTAAATTTTACTTTGGCCTTGTTATAAAATGCAGCTCCTCATAATACTGAGTTATTCTTCTTGCATCTTTTCACTCATGCTCTTTGATATTAAGGTAACAATTTTAAGACAGTCAATCCTGACTAACCTTAAACTATGGACATCCAAAGTTAAAACACTAAAATATTTTATTTCAAGATAAATTTTATAATCTGATTGTGAGAAATGTAAATTACCTTAACTTCTATTAAAAGTTTCATTTTGTCAGTATCCAATTTTCTCTTAAGTTGGTCAATTGCATGCTGTACTTCAGTGATCTGGATTATAAGGTAATTCTGTGTGAGATATATAAAGACATCTTTATTATGCATAACAACTATACATTTTTATTTTTAACTGACTTGCAAATGTAAAGTAGGAAGTAACAAATATCAAAAGAACAAATCATGAAAAGAACCTATTCTATAAAATAAATCTATTACTATTTATCTGCTCATTTCTTGCATTTTATGGACATCTTTTTCTTCTGTTCTACTACCATTCCTCATTTACTACCAAAATAAATACATATTTGTATGTTATTTAATTAGCATCATAAAAACCAACACTTGTTACTACAAAAGGAATATATTTGGTTTAAGATATTAACAAGACTTTAGAAATTGGTACAGTGCTTCATTAACTGAGTCAGATTAGAACTATCTTAAAATATTTAACAACAAACTAACATATTTTATATAAGAAACCCATTTAAAAAAAAAAAATTAACAGAAGAAACATTTTTAGCTACTTTTACCCAGAAAAGTTTATGAGGTATAATGGTTCTCACCAAAAAAGTTACTTAAGAATTTTAAGTTGTCTTTGTGAAAAAACATTATCTTATAGTCAGTTTGATAAAACAGTAAAATAAAGAAAAAGAAAAGTGTAATGTAATTGGGACAAACCATTATTTGAACCTATTTGGATTTTATATTAAATTGATCTAAAATTATAAACTTTTAATATTTCATCACATCTATAGTTAAATCCTTACTCTTAATCACAATTAACATTTTAAAATCATTTTTGGGTAAATGGGATTACCCTAACAAAAATCAAGCTGTTAAATGGCCTCTGAAATTGTTTTGTCTGTTGTTTAATTATATTGTGGAGTTACTCAGGAATAGAATAAGCTTCTTGTCTCTGATCTGTCAAGATTCAAGACTCTATTTTAAGAAAATATGAATCGATCAAAATTTAATATACAGGAAGTCCCCAGTCTGTCTGTAAGTTGAATTTGTATGTAAGTCAGAATAGTTAGGTATGGTTCGTATCTAACGTCAGTTAGTCAAATGTTTGTCTTAGTATATAGTATATGGTGTACCTCTCTATGTATAAAAAACATTAAAGAAACACTTCCAGATACACTAAAATGTCTTTAACATAATAATATAGTAATAATAATATTTTGATATGCATCACAAAGTAGCACCCATTTGTTATTACAAACCATTTTATGTACCTCAAATTTTTAATATAATAGGCTTTATGAGGGTTGGTTTGTAACTACAGGCTGTATGTAAGTCAGACATTCATAACCTGGGGACTGCCTATAATTTCTTTAGACTACCAGTTCCTTTAGATCCTGTGGGGTTTTATAAAACCAAAAAACACAAAACAAACAAAAAACTGCCATATAGTTGTGGTGAAATGAGTTCCTTTATGTGGCCTTTTGTTTTGGTTCTTTGGAAAAATAGCTCAAGAGATTTTTCCCCGAAGCCATGAGTTTGCCCTAGTTTTCTACCCCAGGGAGTTTGTTACTTTTATCCAGGTTGATTGATATTTCCTGGGTAAGCTGTAAACAGCATAATGGTTTGATACTTTTTGTCTGACCCTGGGCTGCAGCCTGCCCTGCAATTGGTCTATTTTACACACCTTGTAGGGACTGGTCAATATATTTACACAAATGAATGACTATCGCCTACTAGGCAAATGATGTGATTGTGGCCTACTGAGAGGGGATTGGTCAGTTTGTGGCTCTGGTGGGAGGGCCATGCCTTGAAATTCACCAGGAATTTGCTTATATATGCAGCCAACCCCCAGAGTTTGGCAGATAGAAAGAGAAGGAAGAAGAAGCAGAAAAGAGAAAAGTCAAGAGAGAAGAAGCAGAGAGAGGAGGCAAGGACTCTCCTAAAAGAGCTGTAACATGGGTCACGGGCTATAACACTGAAGACAGTGACAGGCCCAAAAGGGGCCCTACGACAGAGTTGGTGGTGATGGCAGAAACCTGCTGCTAGGAATGTAGCTAAGAGAGCTGAACAAAACCGCTACATTGGCTATGAGCTGGGTCAGCTGGCAATGGAGAGGCCGAAGGCAGGGAGGCAGAAGGCAGAGAAGCCAGCATGGCTGAGAGGGGCATGAATGACCAAAAAGAGGATCCTGTCCTAAGGGGGCCAAGAGGAGCCAGTCCTGAGGGGGTTGACAGGAGCCTGTCCTGAGAGGGCTGAGAGGAGGCCTGTCCTGAGGGGGCATGCATAGCAGAGATAGGGGCCTGCTTGTTTGCATGGCTGAGAGGAGCTCAGAGAGCTGCCCTGCACTGAATAATGAAGGGATGTGCTCTCCACTTTGGGGGAGCCTTCCAGACTTCGCCTACATACTTCCTGACGCTGATCCTGAGTTGTAGCCTATTACTTCCTTAATAAACCACTTAACTAGAAGTATGGTATGTGAGTTCTCTGGCCAATGCAATGGATTACAGAACCCAGCAGACAAGTTGAGAGTGCTGTGGGGAGGATGGCTGGTATTAGAATAGGTAAAAAGGTTGGAGAGTGGAGGTATGTCTCATCTCCATCTTATAGTAATCAGGTTTGTGCTGATCGTGATTCTCATCTCTCCCCCTGAAGTTAGAGGACTTCTGAAGCTATTACAGTAGTGGACACTGTTAGCCCCCTGTTCTACTTCATCAAGTATGCATCTCTTTCCTATATAATCAGAGAAAGTGACTCCATTCCCAGGAATAGAGGTAGAGCTTAGTTAGTGTAAGTCAGTACATAGCATTTGCTGGTAACTATTATTGATCCAAGAAGTAGGCCTGGTTGGTCCCCCAGCAGGCTAATGGGAAAATTTTATACATTTCATGTTTCAGGAAATGGCTTCCTTTCTTCTCTTGGAGGCACATAGCTCTAATTGCCATTGGCAACTCTCTTGCTACCATGAGAAAAAGCAGCCTTAGAATGAAGTCAACACTGAAAATAAGGATGAAATATCAACAAGCCCCTAGGTCCTTGAAGACATCATTAAATTGCTGATTGTATCTCCTCAGAAACCCTCTCCTATTATGAGGTCATGAATTTTCCTATTGTTTAAGCCAGTTTGTCAAGATTTTATTACCTGTGGCCCAAAGCATCCTAAATATAATACCTAACATTTATTTTGAACAGAACTTTTTCAATAGAAACGAACACATTTAGCAGTACCTTGGAGTCTGTGATATTTGCCAGATTCTTTGGTCTCATCTTGATTTCCCTGGCTTCAAGTTGCATGAGCAATTTTTTATAGTAAAGTTCCAAATCTTCTCGAAGTTTTGTTAAAACCTCCTCCAAGGATGCTGTGACTTTCTTTGTTTCAAAGTATTTTTTCTTCCAACCATCACAGGCTACAGGAAAAGAAAGTTTGAGTCTGATTAAAGGATTAAACTTTTCATCCTGGAAAGGACCTTAGAGTCTATGTCAACTTAAACTCTTTTCCTCCTCTTCTCTTTTCCCTTAAATGCTTCTTTATTGGAGCTAAGGGAGAAATGTTTGTTGGATAACAAAAGAACTTGCCTAAAAATATAGTAAAATAGTGACAAATTTATGAACCACAACCAAGCTCTCCTTTAAGCATGAAATTGTTTCATTAAAAAATACTACCTATACCAAAATGTATATATTTTGATTACTTTTTTCATAATTTGATTTGAATTCATTATGTATATAACTAAAACTGTGAAAGAAAAAGTCATGTTTTTTCAGACTTTTTCATATTTTTTCCAGCCCCCTTAATGACATATTTTGTGAAATCAGCTGACTCTGATTCATCACTTATCAAAATTATTCCAACTAAATTTCCTTAATTTTGTAGGGCAGAGTTTCTCCAACTTTTCTCTGGGTTGAGAAAATTAGAAATTAAGCACTGCCATTTTAGGTAATCACTTTGACACCAATGTGATTCTAAATACAAACTTAACAGGAACATAAAGTGCATGCTGGTATACCAGAATATGCTTTTGTTTATTTCTTTCAGATTATCATAGAAATGAAAACCCCAAATTTAAAAATTCTGTTTACAAATTTGTAGACCCCTGAGAGTGGATTTGTGAACTCATTTGAGAAATACTACTTAAGCTTTTGTATTGTTTTTTATAGACATAGTATCTGCAAAAAAGTTGTCTACATAAAGATGCCATACAGTATTACATATACTATAAAAATATGACATTGTAATAATATTTTTGTCTTAATTTTTTTCTCAAAATCATTATCATTTAGATTATAGCTATGCTTTTTTATTATTGTGGTGAAAATAAACACAACAAAACATACAATAAGTCAACAATTTCTACATGCATAATTCAGTGACATTGCTTACATTCTTCAGGTTGTAAAACCATTCTCCCTATCATTTTCCAAATTATTCCACCACCATTAACATAAACTTAATGCCCCCTAGACAAAACCTCTGCCTTCTCCCCTCCTACTCCTGATAACCAGTAACAATTTTTGGTTTCTATATATCACTTATTTCATATAAATGAGATCATATAGTTATTTGTACTTTTGCAACTGAGTTATTTCACTAAGCATAATGTTTTCAAGGTTCATCTATGTTGTGGTATGCATTAGGACTTCATTTTTCTTTATGGCTCACTAATATTCCAGTGTATATATTAATATATATACCACATTTTGTTTAGCCATTCATCAGTTGATGAACATTTGATTGTTTCCACATTTTGGCTATTGCGAAAAGTGCTGCAGTCAATTGGTATACAGGTTTCTGTTTATATTCCTGCCCTCACTGCTTCGGGGTATATACCTAGGATTAGGATTTCTGGGTAGTATGGCAGTTCTAGGTTTAACTTTTTGAGGAACCGCCAAACTGTTTTCCACAGTGGCTGTACTATTTTACATTCCCACCAGCAATGGGTAAGGCTCCCAGTTTCTCTACAACTTTACCAACACCTGTGGTTTTCTGTTATTTTTTTTTTTTTAAATAGTTGCCATTTTAATAGGGGTGAGGTGGTATCTCATTGTGGTTTTGATTTGCATCTCCCTAGTGGCTATGAAGGAGCCCTGGTGTGCAGTGGTTAAGCACTCAGCTGCTAACCAAAAGGATGGCAGTTCGAATCCACTAGCTGCTCCACAGAGGAAAGACGGGGCAGTCTGCTTCCATAAAGATTTACAGCCTTGGAAACCCTGTGGGGCAATTCTACTCTGTCCTATAGGGTTGCTATGAGTCGGAATTGACTCACCTCAACAGCAATGGGTTTTTTAATGGCTAGTGACATTGAGCATCTTTTCATGTGCTTATTGGCCATTTGAAATCACTTTGGTAAAATGTTCACTTTGACAGACATTTTAAAAAACGTCTGCCCGTTTTTTATTGGGTTGTCATTGTGTTGTTAAGTTGTAGAAGTATTTTATATATTTTGGATATTAGACCATCATTGGATATTTGGGTCCCCCAAATTTTCTCCCAATCTGTATATTCTTTTCATTTTTTTGATAAAGTCCTTTGATGAACAAATATATTAAATTTTTATGACGTCCCATTCTTCTATTTTCTTTTGTTGCTTGTGCTTTTGTTGTCATACCTGGTAGTGTATCATTGAAAACTAGGTCCCACAGCTTCACCCTTACATTTTCTTCTAAGAATTTTATGGTTTTAGTTTTCACATTTAGATCCTTCACTCATTTTGAATTGGTTTTTGTGTATGGTGTGAGGCTTGGATCCTGTTCATTCTACTGCATGTGGACATTCAATTTTCCCAGCACCATTTTTTGAAGAGACTCTTCCTTCCCTATTGAATGGATTTAGCACCCTAGTCAAAAATCAGTTGACCGTAGATGTATGGATTTATTTCTGGACTTCCACTTCTATTCTATTAGTCTATGTGTCTATTACTATACCAATACTAGGTTGTTTTAATTACTGTGGCTTTATAGTATGTTTTGAAATTAGCAAATGTGAGTCCTCCTATTTGATTCTTCTTCAAGATTGCTTCAGCTATTCATGGTCCTTTGTCCTTCCATATAAATTTGAGGATTGGCTTTTCCATTTCTGCAAAGAAGGCTGTTGGAATTTTGATGGAGATTCCATTAAATTTATAGATTACTTTGGGTAGTATTTACAGCTTAACTATATTAAGCCTTCCAATCCACGAACATGGAATGTTCTTCCATTTATTTATGTCTTCTTTGATTTCTTTTAGTAATGTTTTATAGTTTTCTGTGTATAAGCCTTTCACTTCCCTGGTTAAATTTATATCTAGGTACTTTATTCTTTTAGATGCTATTGTAAAGTGGTAATGTTTCCTTAATTTCCTTTTCCATGTGCTCTTTGTTGATGTATAGAAACCCAGTTGATTTTTGCATGTTGACTTGGTATCCTGTCACCTTGCTGAATTCATTTATTAGCTCTGATAGCCTTCTTGTGTATTCTTTGGGATTTTGAATCATGTCATCTGTCAAAGGGATAGTTTTAGTTCCTCTTTCCTGATCTGGATACCTTTTATTTATTTACTTTTCTAGCCTAATTGCTCTGGCTAGGACTTCCAGAATGATGCTGAATACTAGTTGTGTGAGTGGGCATTCCTGTCTTATTCCTGATCTTAATGGGAAAGTTCTCAGACTTTCTCGATTCAATATGATGTTAGCTCTAGGTTTTTCATAAATGCCCTTTATTATACTGAAGGATTTCCCTTCTATTCCCTTTATTATATTGAAGATTTTCCCTTCTATTCCTATCTTGTTGAGTGTTTTTATCATAAAAGGGTGTTGAATTTTGTCAAATACCTCTTCTGTATCGATTGAGATGATTATATGGTTCTTTGTTCTGTTAATGTGGTATATTACATTGATTGATTTTCTAACATTGAACCACACTTGCATTCCTAGCATAAATCTCACTTGATCATGGTGTATAATCCCTTTAATATGTTTTGAGATTCAGTTTGCTAACATTTTGTTGAGTATTTTTGCATCTATATTCACTAGGGACATTGGTCTGTAGTTGTGGTGTTTTTGTCTGGCTTTGGTAACAGGGTAATGCTCGCCTCATAAAATGAGTTAAAAAGTGTTTTCTGGAAAAGTTCAGTAGGATTGGAATCACTTATTCCATAAATATGTGGTAGAACTCACTAGTGAAGTATTCTGTTCTTGGACTTTTCTTTATTGGAGGTCTTTATTACAGATTCAATCTCTTAACTTGTTATGGGTCTGTTGAGATCCATTATTTCTTCTTGAGTCAATGGAGGGAGTTGACATGTTTCAAGGACTTTGTCCATTTCCTCTAAGTTAACTGATTTGTTGACATACAACTGTCCACAGTATTCCCTTACTATTCTTATTTCTGTGGGATTGGTTGTAATAACTCCACTTTCATTTCTAATTTTAGATATATGCATGTTCTCTTTTTCTTTGTCAGTCTTGCTGAGCTGCTCTGTCCTAGGTCTGTCTGCCCAGGTGTTTCAGCGCCTGCTGTGCACGCTACTCCTCTCCATCCTTGGCCCTACTGCTAATGCACTGCTACCTGTACTATGCCTACCACACCACTCTTTATCAGGACTCACGAGAACTCCCACTCACTTCGTGCTCACCTAGCCACTCTGTTCCAGGTCCAACTGTTCAAGTGTTTCCATCCATGCTGCATCCCTGGGTCTCTCTATTCCAGGCCCAGCTGTTCATGTACCATGGCACGAGCTTTGCCCAATGCATTGCTCTTTCCTGGGACTTAAACCAGAACGTCAGCCTGTGTTGTGCTCACTAAGGTACTCAGTCTCAGGTCTGGCTGCTCAAGAGTCTCAGCCCACACTGTGCCAGCTGGGCCTCTCTGTGCCAGGGCCAACTGTTCACGTACTGTGACCTGTGTTACACCCTGGGTCATTTACTAAGTGTCTGCTGGACGGTTCCCAGTCTTCTCTCTGCTGCGCTGGGAGAGGTAAGGGTGGAGGAACCCCTCAATCTGCCCAGGAGATCTGATTCTGGCTTCAGAGCCACAGGTTAATAGGCACCTTACTGTGTGCCCAAGATCCATTAGCCAGCTGGTGGTATAGGACAGTTCCCAAGTGTCCCTCTGCCGTACTCAGAGGTGTAGTGACTGGAGGTGCCCTGTCCCACCTGCCTAGGAGATTTGCTTTTAGTTTCAGAGCTAGAAGTTAGTAGGCTCCTTCTTGAGCCCGGGAGATTTCATGTGCCCACCAGCACTGTGTGTAGGCCACCAGGGTGCTGCCTGGTGGTGGCACCAGGATCTTCTCTACCATGCTGGGTGGGGAAGGGGCTGGGGGGCCTCAAAACGTCTGCCCAGGAGATCTGCTTTTGGCTTTGGAGACACAGGTTAGTGGGCTCCTTATTGTGTGCCCAAGATCTATTGCCAGCCAGTGGTGTGGGATGATTTGAAGAAGGCTGTGCTGAGAGGGGGAGGGGCTAGAGGCACTCTTCCCATCTGTTCAAGAGATTCACCCTTGGTTTCAGAACCAGAGGATACCAGACCCCTTCCTGTGCCACAGAGATTTGTGCACCCACTGTCGGTGTGGGTCACCTGCTGGATAGTTGCTGGGCAGCTCTTGGGCCTCACCTTACTCTAACGCTCCCTACACTGTCTGCTCTGGGAATTTGCTTCTGGTTTTGGAGCCCAAGGTTAAGAGGCCCGTTCCTGTGTGCCTGAGAACCATACACCCAACAGCATTGTGTGTAGGTTGCTGGATGGCTACCTGGGTGTCCCGCTGGAAAAGGGAATGGCAGGGACAGTGGAAGAGCTGCTTCCCCTTACTTTATGATTTCTCCTGGTTTTTATTCATTTCTCAGTTCCTTATTGCTATTTCTTGTCCATCATTTCTGACTTTTTATAGACCTTTGTAACAGATTCTAGTTACTTTTATTGATGTTCTTGAGGAGAAGGTTGGGGTTTACAATTTATTCACAATGCCATCTTCCCAGAAGTCTCTGATTATAGCATGTGCTAATGTTTGAACAATCATTCCAAATCAGTTTATGAAAGAATTATGTATTTACTTAATTAGTGTGCAACAAAAAGGTTGGCACAAGTACACAGGTATGCTGGGGTCCTCAAGACTACTCCCGTGTTTGGTGATTTGTTTGAAGGGCTCACAGGGCTTAGCATGTAGTTGTATTCACAGCTAAGATTTACTACAGTGAAAGGATAAAAAGTCAAGTCAGCAAATGGAAAGGCTCAAGGGGAGAAGTATGGAGGAAACCAGGCACAAGCTTCAAAGAGTCTTCTTCTAGTAATGTCACTCAAGATGCACTTAATTGCTTCTGCAACAAATTTGTGACAACTCATGTGAAATGTTGTCTACCAGGGAAGTTCATTAGACTTAGTGTCCAAGGTTTTTATTAGGGGCTGGTCACATATACACCAAAATTCCAGACTCCCAGAAGGAAAGCAGGTGTTCAGCCTAAACCATATTGTTTGCATAGTTTAGACAAAGTAAACTACCCTTATCAGTTAGAGAATAGTGAAAACACTCTCAAAATCCAATTTCCCAGATGCCAGCCTAGTGTCAACCTTGAAAGCAGGTCTTTCTAAAGACAGCAGTCTTAGGCCTGCTATGTTAAAACTGTTTTCTACACAATAGCCTCAACAAATAACAACTAGACTTTTAAATAATGAATTTATTATATTTTCTCTACAGAAACTATAATTTTATTTGTCATTTTAACTACCTTTAAGGTACAGAAAGGGCGCTACATTATAAAGTGATTTGATTAAAGTTATATAATCATTTGGAAGTTTAGCTCAAGAGTTTAGTTATTTCCCTCATGCTCTGCATCCAATCACTCAGCAAATTTCACTGGTACTACTACCAAAATACTTCCAGCATCTGGCACATTCCACCTTCTCCACTGCTCCATCGTCTAGTCAATCCACTACTATCTAGAGAGCTGCTCCTCTACAGGCTATACTTCATAAAACAGACATTCTGATCTTCCTAAAATATTTTTCAAATCATGTAAATCCCTACTTTAAAATCTTTCAATGGCTTCCCACCTTACTTAGAAGAAAATTCAAACTTCTTGACTTGGCCTATCTGTCCCCTGCTAAGCTTTATGATTCTGTCTCCCTCTACATCTCTCCTTGTTTACCATGCTGCAGTCTCACTGGCCTTACTTCAGGTCCTTAATACCACAAGCTGATCCCTGTCTCCAGACCTTGACATTTAGTGCTCCTTCTGTTTAGACTGCTTTTGCTCTAGCTGTTTATATGCCTTCCTCCTCATGATTCAAATTTTCTCTCAGATATCTCCTCAGAAATACCTTTCTTGAACACTCTAGCTAAGCATTTCTCCCCTGCCCTTTACTACACTCTTTTAATTGGCTTCTCGGCTCTAATCAGTACCTAATATTTTCTTATTTGTTTATTGTCTACCTCTTCCCATCAGAAAGCAAACTCCTTAAGGGCAGGATTATGTCTATCTTGTTCACTGAGGTATTTAAAACAATGCCTGGCACATAGTAGACTCAATAAATATTTGATGGTTCATACATACCTTTTATTTTGAAACATTCCTGTTTAGATAGAAAGTGACTGATCATTCCTATTTTATAAACAGAGAGTGAGACACAAAGAAGAGAAATAACTTGTCTAAGTAAAATATTGATCTGATGCTAGAATCCAGGTTCTATTATTTCTAGTCCATTGCTTAAATTTGTCTGATAAAACCACCTTTGAACATGACCAAGTGCTGAGTCCTTGCCACCACTACCAGGATAACAGTTTAACATCATGAAGCAGAACCTTCAAACAAAAATCTCCTGACATTGTTTGTGACCTTCTGTCAGTTCCAGTACTGAAACAATTTTGTTATAAATTGAGAATCCTAAAACCAGCTAATTCCATATATACCTTTTATTCTTATATAATTCTCAAACACAACCCAAAATGCAGGCCTCTCAAATTTAACATCTCCCAAGCCATTATGCTATGCTTCTCCACCCTAGCTCATCTCTCCATTTCCACCAGTCCTAACAACACTGTTTCTAATTCTATTGCTAGAAAACCACTTGCTTTTTTTCTTTCTTCGTTTCTCCCTTATTCCCTCCTTCCCTCTCTTCTTTCGTTCCTTCCTTCAGTTTAGCAAGGCAGACACACATACCAAAAAATTAAGCACCTAGGGGAGTCTAAGGTAATCAAAGAAAGGTTCCAGAATAAATTATATTTAAGTTGAGCTTGAATGACAGTAGGAAATAGGCAGGTGGACTAGGAAAGAGGGAGTGGGAAGAGAAGATAGGAAGAGAAGTAGACTGCAGAGGGAAAAGTATGCCTGAAGGCCTAGAGCCAAGAGGAAGTACACTTCAGACCCTAGCACATCTAACACGTTTTCCTGAAAACCTTTCTTGATCTGTTCCATCTAATTTAGGTGTTCTTTTCATGTATACTTACCCATAGAATCCTGTAATTCCTTTATTACAGCATTCATCAGCATGTATCATTACTGCCTAACTTGATTATCATTTCCCCACTGGTCTGTAAGCTCTACGAAGGCAGAGACAAGACTGTGTCTGCCTATCAGTGTCTCTTCAGCCCCTAGAACAGTGGCTGGATTTAATAGGCACTTAATAAATAACTATTTAATAAATGAATAGAAGGAATAAACAAATAAATGAATATAAGTATAACAAACTTGTAAATTTTAATTAAAAAAAAAACCCTAAGTAAAGCATCTTGTTTTTATTGTATAAAACTAAGAACTAAACAATGATTTCATGTTTTCTATACTGAACTTAGCTAAGTCAGGTAACACTTATAACCATATGGTAAAATAGTAAACATTAATTTTAACTTTATTATTCCAAAAGTATTGATTTTGTTATGGATTAAATTGTGTCCTCCCAAAATATGTGTTGTCAATCCTAACCTCTATGCCTCTGGTTATAATCCCATTTAGGAATGGATTGTTTTTGTTACGTTAATGAGGTAGGATTAGTGTAGGGTGTATTTTGAGCCAATCTCTTTTGAGATATAAAAGAGATTAAATAAGCAAGCAGAGCAGAGATGGGGAAAGAGAGATGCCAAGCCACATGAAGACTGACCAGGAGAAGAAGCTCAGAAACGACAATGCCCTTCCTCCAGAGTCGACACAAAGAGAAAACCTTCCCCTAGAGCCGGTACCCCAAATTGGACTTCTAGCCTCCTAAACTGTGAGAAAATAAATTTTTGTTAAAGCCATCCACTTGTGATATTTCTTTTATAGCTGCACTAGATAACTTAGACAAATTCTATAAAACTTCAGTTTACTTTTATTGTGATAAAATATACACAATAAACTTTACCATGATATCGCTTCAATTTGCTTTGTTCAAATAGCCTGTCAACTTTTTTTATTAGTTCTTCTCTAATTCTCTCCAGATATCTTCTTTCTTCCTTTACTTGTTTCATTTGTTCAATAATCTTCTCTCCTAAAGAGATTATAACCCATACTCATCAATGTTTGGAAGTTACAGATAGTTAATCTCTCAAAATACGGACTGTAAAACTTAAAAGGAAAGGGCCTAAAACAGCAAAAATAATTTTCACCCAAGGTTTTCTTGAAGCAGTATAACATTTACCACTATGAAAATGCTGAGAAGTTGAGAAGTCATTTCCCTTTCTAAGAAGGGATACATAAGGGGATTTATAAAATGCACAGTTCAGGGCATATTCCAGTTGTCTCTTCCCTACTTACATATATGTGTAGAAACTCCAATAATTATGCTTACACTTTTTGTTTTAGTGCTTTGGGAAAATTTATCTTGGGCCCAAAGTTATTGTACTTGAATCTTAAATAGTATATTTATATTTTAGAGTATATTTTTCAAATGAAATAATATTAGTGACTAGACATACGCTATAATCAGTATTAAGTTCATATGATTTAATATTATTTAACTTTACCTCAGAGCCCTGGTGGCACAATGATCACCTGTACTTACATCTTTAATCATCATACTTACTCTCAATCTGTATTGAAGAGATATCAGTTATTCCTGGAGAAATAGCAGGTTGACAAGGAAGTGAGGGAAAATTAGTAAGATTGGGTAGGATGACACACTCTTTTTCACCTGTCTGTAAGCAAACATGAAAATCAGTAAGATATGATAGAGTGACACATTCTTTTTCACCTGTCTGTAAGCATTTGATAATGCACACCAACAATGCATGCTTTATTTACATGGTGGTAAACTCCCAAATTTGCATTTATAGTATATATTTGCTCTTGCACTCCAGCCTCTCCATTCCACTATTGTTGGACCTTTTACACAGATATTTTGAAGTAAAATCTTATAAAAATCCATTTTTTAACCAAAACATGATTTCCTTCCAAGATTTCTTATCTCAGTTACCTGCTATAACTTTTTAATTTTTTAAGATGGCTGTTGGCCAATTTATTTATTTTTTGTCCATTTGAATCAATTTTGATAATTTATATTTGCTTAGAAAGTCAGTAATTCTATCACATTATCAAATTTTAGAATAGCATTGTACATTTTATTCTTTTATATATCTTATCTTCTCTGTACTTCTGTTTACAATGCATTCGTCTTTCCTAATTTTTGTGTTTCTGTCCTTTTTTGATGAATTACCTTAAGCTTCATGAATGTTGATTCTTCTCCCAACACCACTTAACAGATCTTAAAATAATTTTCAACTTTGGTAGGTTTTTTAACTTTTGTAACTCATTAGTTTCAGCTTGTATCATCATTAAGCCCTTACTTCTGCTTTCTTTGTTTGCTTCATTATTCTTTTTCTAGCTTATTTTACTTTATTTTTCTTCGTAGGTTATAAGGTCAGGTTCTCAAAGGATAATGGCAGCCACTTAAATTAGAATCTCTCCACACCTCCTCCCAACTACCATAAAAGAAAAGCAAACAAAATTACCCATAGCTTATGCCTACATTATAATTAGGATACAGAATCCTACATAATTCACACGTAAATTGGGAAATAAACACCCTAGGCCAGCAAAGTGTGCTCAGGAGCTCACATCTGATCAGAGTCAGATGCAGACTACACATTAGAGAGGACTACACAGGTAGCAGGAGCCCTGGTGGTGCAGTGGTTAAGAGCTCAGCTGCTAACCAAAAGGTTGGCAATTTGAATCCACCAGTTACTCCTTGGAAACTCCATGGGGCAGTTCTACTGTGTCCTCTAGGGTCCCTATAAGTTGGAATGGACTCAACAGCTACAGGTTTGGTTTTTTGGTTTACAGAGGTGACACAGTAAACATTAACTAACCACAGTTTAGTCTGGAAGGAGAGGGCCCATCCTGGAATAGAAAAATACTTAAAGCAAGGATGAGACCCAGCAGATCAGAGCACTTTCTATGAGGGATCTAAAAGAAAGGGACTTGAAAAACACAGAGGATCAGGAGTAGGAATCTGGGAGGGCATAGCTTCTGGGAGAGAGAAAGCTGCATTGGAAGTACGAGGTGTCTTGGAGTCTTGGTGGTAAGAGAAAAAATGAAAGTGGCCAAGAGAAGAGCTCAGCTGAATGAAATAAATAGAAAAGAATCCAAAGAAAACAAATCCCACCTCCTAAGAAAGGCCCATACAGTATACATAAATAACTGCATTTCACTGAAGCAACAGAAGAGGGTGTTCTTGTCTAAGAAACAGAACAAGTCACCCAAACACTACTTCCTGTTCTTCTATAAGAGTACCTACTATTGTTGATTCAAAAAAGTCCAATACAAATAAGCATGAACAACATCTTCAAAATAACCTAGCATCTACACAAAGTTACTTGAGGGGAAGAACTAAAAAATGAGAACAACAACAAAAACTAGACAAAAAACAAACAAACAAAAAGCAGGTAACCATGAAGCACAGAAAATCTTAACACAACCCACCCAACATAGGTTAACTATAATTAAACAAACATTTGCAGATATTAAAGAACATCATGAATCAGAAATTTTAAAACTCAAAATAAAAAATATGAACACAACAGAAAGATGTGCAATGCAAGCTGGCCAAACTGAAAAAAGAAATTAAAGAAAAAACAAAATTGTCTGAGAAATGAATAAATTAGCAGGTGTCCAAGAGAGAACAGGTATGACCAAACATATAGTAAGGATAATATAGAACAGAAATAAAAGGTACCAAGAAAATGAAACCTAAATAAAGAAAGTAGTAAAATGGATCAGAGAGAAAGTGATGCTATAAAAGGTAAAGAAGATCTAAAATAAGACTAATTGTGGTCTCTGAGGGAGAAAAACAATAGAATAGAACTTGTATTTAAAACTATAATTAAAGACAACATTCCTGAAATAAAAGTAGTAGTGATTTTTATATTGAAAGTGCCTACTGTGTATTTAGAAACATGGATCTGCAATTCTCATTACCCTGATAAAAAGACTATTACACATTAAAAGAATCCTCTAGACTTCCAGGCGAAAAACACTTAAGTGATTTTACAAAGAAAAGCAAATTAGGTTGTCATCAGATGTCTGAATAGTAATGTATAAAACAAACATCAATAGAGCAACATTTAAAGAAACTCATGGTGAAAACGTGTAAGTCAAGGACTTCACAACCAATCAAACTATTCTTCAAGTGTCAAGGCTCTAGAGCAAGGACTAACAAATGTTTTCTGTTAAGGACCAGAGAATAAATAAATATTATAAATATATTATAAATATTTCTAATATTATAAATTACATAATATTATAGAACTATAAATATTATATAAATATTATAAATATTTAGGCTTTGCAGGCTACATATGGTCCCTGTCATATATTCTTTTTTTTTTTCTTTTTTATGACACTTTAAACATGTAAAAACTGTTCTTAGCTCATAGGCTTTACAAAACAGGCCACAGTTCGATCACCCCTGCTCTAAAGAAAATTTTAAACATGTAAGAAATAGGGACTATTGCACCCGGAGCTTTTCCTACTATAGGATGAGCTTCATGATTGAAAAGATGATTGAAAAATGTGTAAAATAACTACAGTAAGGGTAGAATATATTTAATTATTGATCTGAGACTAAAGCAAAGGTGAGGAGGACAAGAATAGAAGCATGTATGTAAATGTTTTATTCTTTGACAAAGTAGAAAAAACACCTCTAAAAATAAAGGAAAGGAAAAGGTAGGGAAAAAGGTAAAAGCAGAACTGGGTTTTTGATTGTCCTGGTTATAACAGGTAGTAGGCAGAGGAAAATTTTAGAGGTAAATCAAAAGCAGAAGCATAACTTTATTAAAAAAAAAAGAAAGAAAGACTAAGAATATTATCATAAATGTATTAGTATATAAAGCCAAAGACCGGAATAAAAATACAAACCTTTCTAAATATCAAAAGGAAAAAAGAAGAAAAAGAAATCGCATAGAAAAGACACACAGTTTTTAACTATAAGATAAAATAAAATGACAAATCTGAGACCAACATCAGTCCTGCCAATAATGTAAAAACAAACCAAAACCAACAATAATGGAAATGGGCATAATTCATCTACTAAATGAAAAAGATTTTTAGACTGGATCACAAAACAAAATCCAACTCTTGGCTGTACACAAGAGACATGTCTATAACAAAAGTGATAGAGAAAGGCTAAAAAAAGGAGAGAGGTGAAAGGTGCATCAGATATATGCACAAAATGAAAGCAGAGATTAATCTTTTATATGCAATCAGGGAGAATTCAAGAGCCCCGGAGCCACAGTGGTTAAAGTGCTTGGCTGCTAACTGAACGGTTGGTGGTTCGAACCCACCAGCTGCTCTGCGGGAGAGAGATGTGGCAATCTGCTTCTGTACAGATTTACAGCTTTGGAAACCCTATGGGGCAGTTCTATTCTGTCCTACAGGGTTGCTATGTGTCAGAATCGACTCAACAACAATGGGTTTGGTTTGGTTTTGGTAAGGGAGAATTCAGGCCAAAAAAGCATTAAGTGAGTCCAAAAACGATGCTTCATAATGCAAAGGTGATAATATTAACATTCACATAAGAACAACTCTGGGCCAAATAACATACAGAAACCTACATAAAACAGAAACCACAGGAGCTACAAAGATAAGCAGAAACACACTAATAACGGGAGATTCTAACACAGTAATCTTAATCTAAGACATAAAAATAGAGAATGTGGAGAAAACTAAGTAGGGATATGGAATACTTAACATAATCAGCAAGGCAGAGTTTATGTATATGTATCAAGCTCTATACCCTGATTCCAGAGAAGACATCTTCTTTTCAAATGAGCTTGTAACATTTATAAAAAGTAATTACAAATTAACCCCAGAGAAAACCTCAATACTTTCTATAAAGTAGAAATAATATAAACAGCACACACTGATTAAAATAAAAGCTACAAAATTTTTTAAAAAGAAAAAAAATTAAAATGCACTTTCATCTGAAAATTAAAATAAACAATCAAACAACTTCTTGGAATTCAAACCGGAAATACTAACAAAAATTGTACAGTTTCTAAGAAATAATAAGAAAAACACCACACATCAGAATCTTTACAATAATTAGAAGAGTTATCAGAAGAATATTCATAGTCTTAAATACATCAATAAAAATAAGAGTTGAAAATATGTTGTTAGGTGCTGTCCAGTTGGTTCCAACCCATAGTGACCCTATGTACAACAGAACGAAACACTGCCCGGGCCCAGTCCTTCGCCATCACCACAACGGTATGTTTGAGCCCATTGTTGCGATCACCGTGTCAATCCATCTCATTGAGGGTCTTCCTCTTTTTCAATGACCCTTTTCTTTACCATGTATGATGTCCTTCTCCAGGCACTGGTCCCTCCTGACTACATGCCCAAAGTACATGTGACAAAATCTCACCATCCTTTGGTGAGGAGGGAAAAACACTAAATAGACAATAGATAAGTGGTAACTTTGGTGAAGGGTAAGACAGTACACAATACTGGGGAAGCTAGCACAGCTTGACCAAGGCAAGGTCATGGAAGCTCCAGAAACACATCCAAACTCCCTGAGGGACTGAATTACTGGGCTGAGGGCTGGGGACCATGGTCTCGGGTAACATCTAGCTCAATTGGTATAACAGTTTGTAAAGAAAACGTTCTACATCTACTTTGATGAGCAGCGTCTGGGGTCTTAAAAGTTTGTGAATGGCTATCTAAGGTACTCTACCGGTCTCACCCCATCTGGAGCAAGGAAGAATGAAGAAAACTAAAGACACAACGGAAAGATTAGTCCAAAGGACTAACGGACCACAAGTACCACAGCCTCCACCAGACTGAGCCCAGCACAACTAGATGGTGCCTGGCTCCCACGAATGACTGCTCTGACAGGGATCAAAATAGAGGGTTCCAGACAAACACCAGACTCTGGTTTGACAGAGACTGGAGAAACCCTGAGAGTATGGCCCCCAAACACCCTTTTAACTCAGTACCGAAGTCACTACTGAGGTTCACCTTTCAGCCAAAGACTAGACAGGCCCATAAAACAAAATGAGACTAAATGGGCACACCAGCCCAGGGGCAAGGACAAGGAGGCAGGAGAGGAAAGGAAAGCTGGTAAGGCGAAACCGAAGGTCGAGAAGGGGAGACTGTTGACATGTTGTAGGGTTGGCAACCAATGTCACAAAACAATATGTGTATTAATTGTTTAACGAGAAACTAACTTGCTCTGTAAACCTTCATTTAAGTACAATAAACTATATATATGTATACACACATATACATATATACATATATAAAAATCTCACTATCCTTCCTTCTAAGCAGCATTTTGGCTCTACTTCTTCCAAAACATGTTTGTTCATTCTTCTGGTAGTCCATGATATATTCAATAATCTTCGCTAACACCATAATTCAAAGGCATCAATTCTTCTTTGCTCTTCCTTATTCATTGTCAGTTTTCCCACGCATATGAGGCGATCGAAAATACTATGGCTTGGGTCAGGTGCACCGAGTCCTCAAAGTGACATCTTTGCCTTTTATTAACACTTTAAAGAGTTCTTTTGCAGCACATTTGCCCAATGCAATACGTCTTCATTTGATTTCTTGACTCCTGCGTCCATAGGTGTTGATTGTAGACCCAAGTAAAAAGAAATCCTTGACAACTTCAATATTTTCTTCATTTATCATGATGTTGCTTATTGGTCCAGTTGTGAAGATTTCTGTTTTCTTTATTTGAGGTACAATCCATACTAAGGCTGTAGTCTTTCATCTTGATCAGTAAATGCTTCAAGTCCTCTCCACTTTCAGCAAGCAAGGTTGTATTATCTGCATATCGCAGGTTGTTAATGCGTCTTCCTTCAATCCTGATGCCACATTCTTCTTCATGTAGTCCAGCTTCTCGGATTATTTGCTCAGCATACAGATTGAATAGGTATGGTGAAAGGATACAACCCTGACACACACCTTTCCTGATTTTAAACCATGAAGTATCCCAATGTTCTGTTCAAATGACTTCCTTTTGGTCTATGTACAGGTTCCGCACAAGCACTACTAAGTATTCTGGAATTCTCATTCTTTGCAATGTTAACCATAATTTGCTATGATCCACACAGTCGAATGCCTTTGGGTAGTCAATAAAACACATGTAAACATATTTCTGGTATTTTCTGCTTTCAGCCAAGATTCCTCTGACATCAGCAATGATATCCCTCATTCCATACCCTCTTCTGAATCTGGCTTGAATTTCTGGCAGTTCCCTGTCGATGTACTGCTGCTATCATTTTTGAATTATCTTCAGCAAAATTTTACCTGTGTGGGATATTAATGATATTGTTCAGTAATTTCCACATTCTTTGGGTCACCTTTCTTTAGAATGGACACAAATATGGATCTCTTCCAGTCAGCTGGCTAGGTAGCTGTCTTCCAAATTTCTTGGCAGAGATGAGTAAACACCTCCAAACCATTTGTTGAAACATCTCAATTGGTATTCCATCAATTCCTTTTTGCCAGTGCCTTCTGTGCAGCTTAGATTTCTTCCCTCAGTAGCATCAGTTCATCTGTTACCTCCTGAAATGGTTGAGTGTCAACCAATTCTTTTTTCTGTTATCCCCCCCGTTCTGGTACTCCAATCACTTGTAGGTTATTCCTCTTGATAGAGTTCCACATAATTCTTAGGGTTTCTTCATTTTTTTTAATCCTTTTATCTGATTTTTCCTCAAATAAGTTGGTGTCAAGTGCTTTATCTTCAATCTCACTAATTTTGACTTCCATTGCCTCAATTCTGCTCCTATGACTTTCTATTGAGTCGTCTAATTCTGACATTTTATTGTTAATCTTCTGGATTTCTGATTGCTGTCTCTCTGTGGATTCTTGCAGCCTGTTAAATTTGTCATTATGCTTTTCTCTAATCTTTTTAATTTCCTCTATTACATGTTCTCTGTTTTGCATAATTTCCTTCCTAATTTCCTGAAGAGTTCTCTATGTTAATCTTTTGTATTCTGCCTCTGGTAATTCCAAGAAATTTTCCTCCTCTGGAAAATTTCCAGATTCTTTATTTTGGGAGCTTGCTGAAGCCATCATGGATTGCCTCTTTATGTGATTTGATATTCACTGTTGTTTCCAAGCCATCAATAAGTTATTATATTTATTTTATGTTTGCTTACTGTGTCCTAGCTTCTTATTTTGTTTTAATATGCCCAAATAGGCTGCTCATATGAGCTATTGATTATTGGCACCTTTGAAGCTCTAATGTCCTGCCACCAGGTAGTTAGATCTGTTACTAGGTATGTGAGCTCAGGAGTCCGCCCACTCCTTCTGTATGGATTCAGCTCAGGTGCCCAGTTAGATAGCCACCAAGTGTGTGGTGTAGGCTCTCACTTACAGTCCTAGACAGGCATGGGTGATTGGTATAGGCACAGGCATCTGTCTGCAGCCGGGGGACACACTGTGAGCAAGGCAGGGGGCTGACGGCTGCCCCTGAGTGTCCAGGAGGAAGGCGTACCCCTGTTCCCTACAGCACGTAGGTGGGTGGGTTTTGCAGCCAGACTATGAGCACCTAATGCAGTTGGTTGTAAGGACTAGGGGGCACCTCTTATTCATGGGCCCCTATCGCAGGTGGCTAGGTGGCGTGGGTGGAGTCACCAGTCCTCAGGCCCCTGATGTGGGTAGGTGAAGACCTTGCTTAATGGGTAGAGCAGTGTCAAATGTCAAGAACCTGTCACTTCACAGCTGAAACAGTTGAAGTTAGAGTTCTGGTATATACTGTGTTGTACTGCGGTAATGAGGGCCTACACTGTTGAGATGGGCCCACACAAGTCTATGCAGGGGGAAAGGCACTTAAAGTCCATGGAACCCTTATGCCTGTGCCTAGGCAAAGGAGCTGTGCCTACCCTGGGTTCCTGGCTTAGGGAAGCCGGCAGTTTATTTTTTCCTGTTTGTTAATTTGTTCACTCTCCAAGGCAGGGAGAATGGTTCCGGGCGTGTGACGGATCCTACTTCTGGCCCAGGGAACTCAGCAATTGCTGAAGCCGGTCCAGGACCCAGTGCAGAGCAGGGAGCAAGAAGGTAAATGGGGGAGAGGTTTTTCCCTAAGGGGGATGTTTTTGATCTGTGCGGTAGGCTGTACGCAATTACTTATCTTTCGCCGGATCGAGGGCTGCTTCTCACTGGTTCTGGGTGGCCGTGTAGACTCTCAGAGGCTGGGTCTCTCCTGGTGAGGAAAATGTGCCTTCCCAGCACAGCTGCTTGCCTGCCTCACCGCTCACCCCCAAGCTGATCAGGCCTGAAGGGCTCAGGCTCTCGCCGGGTCAGGTCTGGCAACTCCTCGCTGCTTCCGAACCATCTCTCCCTCCCCCTGCTACTCAGTCTGGTTCCTCAACTCTGCCTTTGATGTTCAGGGCTCCCAGATTGCCATACATAATCGAATCACTTGTTTTTTCAGATCTTTGCTGTAAGAGGTCCCACCAGAAGCATCTGACTACTCCGCCATCTTGGCACCGTCTCTCGACCAATTCTTTTTGATATAGTGACTGAAGATACACATCCACAAAAGAAAAAAAAAACACGTCCACAAATATCCAGGCTACAGAACTGTTGGATAAATGGAGTTACAGAACTGTTTCAAAAAATGGAGTAGTATGCATCTTTTAAAAAATAATGGGGAAGATCTCAGTAGATGATGTGAAGTGATATGCAGGATAACCTGTTAAGTAAAAAAAATAAAACAAGGTGCAGAACAATGTATATAGTATGTAATAAAAGAGAGGAATTATGTTAAGAAAGCCTCACAACTGAACCAATAAGCAACACCATGATAAACAGAAAATACTGAAGTTGTCAAGGATTTCCTTTCATTTGGATCCACAATCAACGTCCATGGAAGCAGCAGTCAAGAAATCAAACGATGTATTGCATTGGACAAATCTACTGCAAAAGACCTCTTTAGAGTGTTCAAAAGCAAAGATGTTACTTTGAGGACTAAGGTGTACCTGACTCAAGCCATGGTATTTTTAATATGCCTCATATGCATATGGAAGCTGGACAATGAATAGGAAGACCGAAGAAGAATTGATGCCTTTGCGTTATGGTGTTGATGAAGAATACTGAATATACCATGGACTGCTAGAATAATGAACAAGTATGTCTTGGAAGAAGTACAGCCAGAGAGCTCCTTGGAAGTGAGCATGGCGAGAGTTCATCTCACGTACTTTGGACATGTTATCAGGATGACCAGTGCCTGAAGAAGGACATCACGCTTTTAAAGTAGAGGGTCAGCAAAAAAGAGGAAGACCCTCAACAAGATAGACTGACACAGTGGTTTAAATAATGGGCTCAAGCATGACAGTGATTGTGAGGATGGCACAGGACTAGGCAGTGTTTCATTCTGTTGTACATAGGGT
This sequence comes from Trichechus manatus latirostris, assembly GCF_000243295.1. Classification (NCBI taxonomy): domain Eukaryota; kingdom Metazoa; phylum Chordata; class Mammalia; order Sirenia; family Trichechidae; genus Trichechus; species Trichechus manatus. The sequence goes on along the minus strand of NW_004443939.1, from coordinate 35,055,157 downwards.
TGCTATGAGTCAGAACCAATTCGAGGGTACCTAACAACAACAAAAGAGGGGAGATACACTATACATGACTATTTGTTTGTTTTTTATACTGAGATAATTGTAGATTCACATGCAGTTGCAAGAAAATAATACAGAGAGATCCCTTGTACACTTTGCCCAGTTTCCCTTAATGCTATTGTTTTATATAATTATACTATGATATCATAACTAGGATATTGACATTGATACAATCAACAGATTCCCCCCAGTTATACTTGTGTGGGTATGTATTGTGTGTGTGTGTGTGTGTGTGTGTGTGTGTGTGGTAAGTTTTATACAATTTTATCACCTGTGTAGGCTGGTGTAGCCATCAGCAGAGTCAAGATACAGAACATTTCTAATTCCACAAGGATCGCCTCCTGTTGCTCTTTCATAACAACACTCAGCCACACAATCCACCCCATTACTAATCCCTAGCAACCACTAATCTGTCCTCAATTTCTAAAATTCTGTCATTTAATAATGTTAAATAAATGGAATCATATAGTATGTAACCTTTTGAGATTGGCTTTTTTTGCTTAATATAATTCCCTGGAGATTCATCCAAATTTTTGGGTGAATCAATAGTTTGTTCCTTTTTACTGTTGAGTAGTATTCCATGGTATACATGCACCACAGCTTGTTTGACCATTAAGCTTTTGAAGGACATCAGGGCTGATTCTAGTTTTTCACCATTACAAATAAAGTGGCTATGAACATTCATGTATAGGTTTTTGTGTGAACATAAGCTTTCATTTCTCTGGGATAACTGCCCAAGAGTACAATTGCTAGGTCACTTGGTTATGGTTTTGTTTCTAAAGAAACTGCCAAACTGCTTTCCTATTTGCTTATTTTTGTGAAAAGAAACACTGAAAGGATAACCCAGAAACTAATAAAAATGGTTATCTATTGGGAGCAGGGGGCACAGAGTAGAGTGGATAAGGATTTAAGTATTTGAGTATACATTTTTATATAGCTTTGATTTTTAAGTCATGTAAACGTTTTACATAATCAAAACAAAACTTTTTTTTTATTAAGAGCTATTAAAAATGAGCTAAATAAATGGAGAAATACACCATGTTCATGGACTGGAAACCAAAGGCTGTAAAAATGACATATTTTCTCTTAATGATTTATAGATTTACTACAACTTCAATCAAAAGCTAACAGGTGTTTTTTGTGTACCTTGACAAACTCATGTAAAATTTACATAAAAGTGCAAAAGACCAAGAATAACCAAGACACTCTTGAAGAACAATAACTTGAGAGAACTTGCTCTACCAGTACTAAATTACATAATGCCTAAAAATGCAGTAACTAAGACTGTGTGGAATTGGTACAGGTATACACAAATAGATTAAGGAAGGAAGACACAGACCCATGTAGATATGACACTTGATATAAAATAGAAGTGGCACTGCAGATCAGTGGCAAAAAGGGATGGGTTTTCAAAAAATGTTGCTGGGACAATGACATCCTAATAGAGAAAAAAGAAGGAAAGCAAACCCCTATCTCATACAATACACAAAAATTAGTACACGTGGAACAAAGATTAACATGTGAAAAACAAAACCATAAAACTTTAGAATATAAAAGAATATCTCCATGAGCTTAGGGAAGAAACAATTTTTCTTAAATAAGGCATGGAATATACCAATAATAAAAGAAAGGATAGATAAATTTGACTACAAATTTAAGAACTTCTGTATTTTGAAAGTCATCAAGAGAGAAAAATGACAAGCCACAGAGTAGGGGGAAGATAACTGCAACAAACATAGCATCAAAGCACTATCTTCCAGAGTATATGAAATACTCTTACTAATTAGAAATAAATGGCAGACAAGCCAATGGAAATATGTGAATAGACATTTCTCCCCAAAAAGTTATCAAAATGGTCTATAAATATAGAAACATGGTCAACTTTATGAGTAATCAGGGAAATTAAAACACAAACCACAGTGAAATAGCATTAAGCACCCAACAGATTTCCAAAAGTTTTTAAGAGTGAAAATAACATGTGCTATTGAGGATGTGATGGAGCTCTGGTGGCGCAGTGGTTAAAGCGCTCAGCTGTTAACTGAAAATTCGGTGGTTCAAACTCACCAGCTGCTCCACAGGAAAAAAGATGTGGCAGTCTGCTTCTGTAAACATTTATAGCCTTGGAAACCCTATGCGGCAGTTCTGCTGTGTCCTGCAGAGTCACTATACATCGCAATCAACTCGACAGCAGTGGGTATTGAGGATGTAGAGCAAAAGGAAATCTCTTGGATTCCTAGTAGGAGTGTAAATTTGTACAGTCACTTTGGAAAACAATTTGTTATTATTTAGTTAAGTTATGGAAAGGCATATCCAGTAACTCCAGACCTAAATACATTCCTCTCTTGTTCAGCTGCACCAGGAGCACTGTTCAGAATAGGTAAAAACTGGAAACAGTACAAATATCCAGCAACCACAGACGAACAATTATTTGCTGAAGATGACATTACTTTGTTGCAAAACTGAAGATCTCTAAGCTGTGATTCTTCTACCAGGGTTTGTCACAGACTCCATTCAGCATTCCAATCTACTACCCGCACACTGAGTGTCACTGGGTTAGCTAGAAATTAAAAGACAAGTGGCAGCACTCCTTGCACTGTCTCCTGGATCAGCTTGAGAGTCTTCTCTTTCTTTGAATCCCACACAAAGTTGGCAGTCTTACAGTACGTTCCCATCATCATTTTGTCGTTGTTAGGTGCTGTTGAGCCGATTTCAACTTATAATGACCCCATGTGACAGAGCAGAACTGCCCTATAGGGTTTTCTAGGTTGTGATCTTTACGGGAGTAGATTGCCAGGTCTTTCTCCCATGGAGCTGCTGGGTGGGTTTGAACTGCCAACCTTTTGGTTAGTAGCCAAGCACTTAACCAGGACTCCCTATGTAAGACTCCATAAAACAGCCATTATAGGATTTTTTTCAAGGATGCTGGGCTTGCTTTTCCAATATATTCCTCAATGCTTTGTTAAAAGAGTGAAGGAGTTATGCTAAATCCTTTCTAACATTCCTATTTCCCTAAGTCTTTGGATTTCTTCTTCTGCTTTTTACCAATACATTTCTAGCATCCAAATTTACTTAGTGTAAGTCACCATATAGTCCAGGTTTTTGTCAACCAACTTAGCAAGCTATTTGTACTACTCCCAACAGCTTGACCTAGCATATTAAATCCAGAATCTCTGAGAAGTATATCCATATCATTAAACTTGAACCTATATAAAGTTATGTTCCTTCATTCATGGTCTGCATCTATTTCCATAAATATTCTAGTTTCTCCCAGCATAAATTAGCAAAATATTTCAATTATTTGGTTGGATAACCAATCCGAGATTCCATCTTTAAGAGTTTGTTGCCCATACTTCACTTTCTGAATACTGAATTACCAGATACTGAACCAGTTCAGTGTAGGTCAAAGAAGCAAGCATTCTAGGTATTTTTAAGCAGGAAGAAAATTAAGTGCATCAGAAATACTGAAGGATCAGGTTCTACACTTGGTCTTCTGGAATGACGTTTTTTTATTAGCAATGATATAATCTTTGAAGTCATCATCAGAACTATGTTAAAAGCAAGAAGCCACCACTATTACTGTCATTACTGTTTATTATTCTCAGGAAGCTGGAGGAAAAGCAAAACAAAACTTTGTTCACACACACATCACAAAAAAAGGAAAGGAGGAGGAGTAACATTGTTATTCATACATGGCATGATTGTGTATGTATATAAAGTCTTAAAGAATCTGCCAAAAAACCTAATTGAACTAATAGAGAATTTAGCAGTATTTCAAGAGATAAGTTCCGTGTACCTAAATTGATCATATTTCTATAAACTAGCAACTAACAATTGGAAAATAATTTTAAATACCACTTATAAAAGCATTAAAAGAATAAATATCTAGAAGTAAATGTAACAAAAGATGTGCAAGATTCCTACACTTAAGGCACAAACACTACTGAGAAAAAATAAAGATCTAAATAAATGGAGAAATATACTATGTTCATGGATTGGAAGATTCAATACTGTTAGGAGGTCAATTCCCTAAACTGATATACAGATTCAATGGGATTCCAATCAAAAGTCCAAGAAAGGTTTCTGAACAAATTTACAAGTTGATTCTAAGATACATATGAAAACACAAAGAAATTACAATAGCCAAAACAATCTTAAAAAAAAAAAAGGAATTTGAAAGCCTTACACTATCAAATAATAAGAGCTATACTATAAAGCTTCATTAATGAAAACAGCATGGTTTTGGCATAAGGATTTTTAAAAAAAAGATCATGGAGTAGGAAAGAGAGTCCAAAAATTGTCCCAGACATATACAGTCATTTGATTTTTTACTACTGCAGTAGGAAAAAAATACAGTCTCTTTAACAAATGATGTAGGAACAACTGGATATCTGAGGAAGAAAAAATAGGCCTCAATCCCAATCTCATTCCATACATAAAACTTAATTTTAAGATGTGGTAGTTCTCTTCAGGTTGCCTCTTATTTTCACAGAGAAAAATCATTACCGGGAGTGTAAGAGAAAGGAGATATTGAAAGTTTGAGAAGGTATGACAGAGTTGTCTAGAAGAGGAAAATATAGTATAATTGTTGGTAGAATTAAAGACTCATTTGACGTTTATAGTTTATTAACTAAGGTTGGGGTTTGCTAAATGAATACGAAAGAAGACTTGCTAGCATCGTAACCATAGAAAATTTAATGTAACTTTTGGGCCGTAGTTTCCTCATCTGAAAATAGAGATAATAGTACTTCCTCAATTAGTTGTTGAATTAAATGAGTTAACATATGTAAAGTACTCAAAACAGTGACTGGCTCAATAAATGCTATCTAATTGATTGCTACTATATTATTTAGATAGGTAGTGTAGTGCTTAAGAGTATGAACTCTGGAGCCTGTCTAGAACAATCAAAATCTAATCCCAGATCCACTACTTACTAGCTATACGACCTTAGGAAGTCATTGAACCTTTGTGTCCTCAGTTTCCTCTTCTGTAAAATAGGTATGATAATCATAACATACTTTATACATTTCTTTCTGGGGATTAAATAGGTCAACATGTGTAAAATACTTAGAACAGTGCTTGGTAGTTGGTACTCAGTGTGAGCTATTATTGAAACTAGCATTGTTATCATCTTAAGAATGTCTAAATGCATCCTGCAAATATTTACAAAATATTTCCAGTTTCTCCATCATTCCTTAAGAATAGGCTGATGATTTGAACAGCGTTCATTAACTCCTGTAAACCATCATTATGCAAATTAGGTTCACTACACAATCTGTAACTAGTAACTGGTAATAAACAATCACTACACTATACTGCATCTCATTACACCACAGAAATCTGTTCTGAAGAGTTGTGTTAATCAAGTATAAAGTATCACTGAATTAAATTACAAATGTAAGTGAAAGTTAGTGTCACTTAAAACTAGTAATAAAATTTGAGTAGATAATCCAAAAAAATGTTGGTGGACAACTTTTTTTTTCTCATTAGGGCATACTGTTTGCTCAATCACAAAAGCAGAAATAAAAATTGAACTACTATTGACAATAGTATTGACAAGTTTTCTGGTAATACACGTAGCCCCTGACTTACGATGTATTCAAGTTATGACAAGCTGCACTTAAACGATTGGCCATTTATTTTTGTTTGTTTTTTTCTTTTTATCATTAGTTATATGCATGCAGGGGATATGGAAAAATTTGCTGAGTTATATGAACACACTCCAAGCATTTGATCAGGATAATATGATGGAAGAGCTCAGTGAAAAAAAAACCATCTATATGGCAAGAACACTGATTTTAGAACTTGATATTGTCGATGTGGAACAGTTTATAGATCATGAAGGGGAACTGACAGATCAGGACTTAATGGATTTTGAAAAGGAAAGAAATGCTGAAGAAGAAAGAAAGAATGAAGAAGAGAATTTGTCAGAAAAATTTACAGTGAAACACTGTAGCCTTCAATATGGATTACACTTCAACATGAAACAAAAATCCTCACAAGTAGACCAATAAGAAACATCATGATAAATGAAGGGTCTTCCTCTTCTTCACAGAAGGACTCTACCAAGCATGACGTCCTTCTCCAGGGACTCGTCCCTCCAACATGTCCAAAGTACGTGACTCGAAGTCTCACCATCATCACCTCCAAGGAGAACTCTGGCTGTACTTCTTCCAAGACCGACTTGTACGTTCTTCTGGCAATCCATAGTATATTCAATATTCTTCGCCAGGACCATAACTAGAAGGCATCAATTCTTCTTCATTCCTCCTTATTCATACAGACAACTCTCACTAATTTTCTGACTAGAAACACCATCCCCATTCCCAGGGATAATCCAGATGATCCAGAACCTTTCACAAGTGGAGTTATTATCGCAATTGACAAAGTGCCAATGTTGTCCAACTCTTCTTTATCGTCAGAGTAAATTTTTATGATGTGTATTTCACATGCATATGAGATGACTGAAAATATCGTGGCTTGGGTCAGGCGCACCTTAGTCCTCAAAGTGACACCTTTGTTTTTGAACACTTTAATGAGGTCTTTTGCAGCAGATTTGTCCAATGCAATACATCATTTAATTTTTTGACTGCTGCTTCCATGGGCATTGATTGTGGATCCAAGTAAAATGAATCCTTGACAATGTCAATCTTTTCTCCATTTATCATGATGTTGCTTATTGGTCCAGTTGTGAGGATTTTTGTTTTCTTTATGTTGAGGTGTAATCCATATTGAAGGCTGTGGTCTTTGATCTTCATCAGTAAGTGCTTCAAGTCCTCTTCGCTTTTACCAAGCAAGGTTGTGTCATCTGCATATCGCAGGTTGTTAATGAGTCTTCCTCCAATCCTGATGCCACATTCTTCTTCATATAGTCCAGCTTCTCAGATTATTTGCTCAGCATACAGACTGAATAAGTATGGTGAAAGGATACAACCTTGATGCACACCTTTCTTGATTTTAAACTATGCAGTATCCCCTTGCTCTGTTCAGATGACTGCCTCTGGGTCTATGTACAGGTTCCACGTGAACAGAATTAAATGTTCTGGAATTCCCATTCTTTGCAATGTTATCCATAATTTGTTATGATCCACACAGTTGAATGACTTCACATAGTCAATATAACACAGATGAACATCTTTCTGGTATTCTCTGCTTTCAGCCAAGGTCCATCTGACAACAGCAATGATACCCCTTGTTTCATGTCCTCTTCTGAATCCAGCTTGAATTTCTGGCTGTTCCCTGTTGATGTACTGCTGTAACTGCTTTTGAATGATCTTTAGCAAAATTTTACTTGCATATGATATTAATGACATTGTTTGATAATTTCCATAATTATCTGTAAGTTTATATGTAATGTTTTCAACCACCAAAGACAAATAAAGATCAGGTTTATAAAGATATTGATAATAAAAGGTAATAATAATGACAACTAAAAAAAACAAATGAGGTATTCGACTTACGTTAGAACCAACTTATGACAGAGTCGTCAGAACGGAACCCCATTGTAGGTTGTGGACTACTTGTTCGGCAGTAATCTTAGATATTTTAATCTATAGTTTCATTTTAATTTCATATTAAAGCAAAAGTTTTAAAATCATACCTCACTGTCCTCTCTTCTACTGATATTAGCTGTATCATCTTCATTTTTCCCAGGATACTGACTTAAAGGGAATGACAGATTTGAAAGTCATATTAAAACATTATTCCATGAATACTCATTTTTCTTATTTTATAAATTTTATTTGGTATTCTTTAAATAAAAATATTAAAAAACACTTGAAACAAAAATATCTTTCAAACTCACTAATGATCAATATAAACTACATTTATTATATATGACAATATTTCATTATATTATAGCTAAATTCAAATCACAGTGTATTGTCTACACTAAGGTGAAATAACTATAAATTTTATAAACAATTTTTATAGATTTTCTGTTAATGATTATTTCTAAAATCCCTCGTCTCAATTTCAAAAGAATCTATGCAAAATTGTTAAGTATATAACTTTGAATTAAATTATATGAATGTGAAACTCAAATACACAGATTAGTTCTAACCGTAACTAAGAATCCCAAAACCAAACCAAGCCCATTGCTACTGAGTCGATTCCAACTCACAGTGACACTGTAGGACAGAGTAGAACTGCCCCATAGTTTTCCAAGGAGCAGCTGGTGGATTCGAACTGCCAATCTTTTGGTTAGTAGCTGAGCTCTTAACCACTGTGTCACCAGGGCTCCAAGAATCCAAGAGAGGCAGAAAGATTAGATCTAACAAAGGCAGAAAATTTTCTGTCATCAGGCTGCCCCTGATAACAAAAAGATTACAACCGAAACAAATTTAAATAATAAATCATCCCTCATTATATTGAAAGAATGTTAGTAACAGTAATAATTGAAATCAAGGTATTTGTAATAAAAATATCAGAAATTTAACTCATATTTTTGCTCTAATTAGAAGTTCTTATATCAGTTTTCTGGATATCTCATTTTTTCTCTTAGAGTTTAAATTATGACATGTATAATCAACATCTATGCTAATTACCTTTTTTTGCTGTTAAAATAATCAGTATTTGAGTCTTCCAATGATCCTGGCAATTTGGAATTTCTAATTTGATTTTTTCCAGTCTGGCTTTCTTTTGGAGTGGTTTTCCCCCTGGCTGGTGTTGATGTTCATCCATGGCAAATAAAGTTCAGAATATTAAGAAAATACTAATGTAAAATTTTGTTTTCATATTTATATACTATAATTTTGTCCCATGTTTCAGAACCTCCATGAACTTAACTGCATGTGGTACGTTGTTGTTGTTAGGTGCCGTTGAGTTGGTTCTGACTCATAGCAACCCTATATACAACAGAATGTAACACTGCTCAGTCCTGTGCCATCCTCACAATCGTTGCTATGTTTGAGCCCAATACATGGTATAAGGCAATAATTTCCACAGTGAGTTCTATGAAACATTAGTGTATGTGAAAAGAGAATATTTTTGTCAATTCAGTTTACAAAATCTTAGATTAAGCTACACTAAAAGGAACATGATCCCCTACACATGCATACAAACACATCTATTATAGGATTTCTCTCTCTTTATGTACCCTGTAAATGTGCAAAAGAGGATAAATTTTATTTTACCCTAATTTAATTGTCATTTTGCCAAAAGCATTTTTGGAAATAATGTTCTGAGAAACTCTCCCTAGAAAAGGCTGGTGTAAATTACAGGGCATATAATATAATTTGTTATTTCACATACATTTCCATTTATAAAATAGTCCTTCCTTTTAACAGAATTTTTCTAAATAGGAAAAATATATAATCTATCTTTAAAACATTAGCACAAATAGTCTATGATTAATCAAAAAAAAAAAAAAAAAGGATCCACGAACCTGTTAGTGTTAATGCAGTTAATGCAGAATATTTCTCCTTGAAGAGATCAATTTTGTTTTAATTAAAAAAAAAAAAATAAGAGTTGAGTTAACATTTGTATTTTCAAGGGTGGCCATGATATTTTGCTATTAGGGTTCAAATAAAAACCTGAAGCTCATTTTTGCTTAATTTTATTTTGATTTATTCCCAGCTGGCACTGAAAAAGTCATTTAAGAATAACAAACAGGAATTTTTCTAAAAAAATAGATTCAATCAAAGTGAAGGAAAGATGACTATACCAGCTGTTTAAAAGCTGATAGTGAAATATCACTATCTCCAGCCACCTAAAAAAAGAAACAACAATGCTAAGCTCACTAGACTCTGAGTTATTTTTTGATAGGGATATAGGATATGGATCTATCATTCCTAAAAACAGCTTAGAGCATGATGCACTGCATCATTTAATATCTATGAATTTTAGAAACACCTATGAATTTAATAAAAAGCACGTATTTGCTTCCGAAAAAAATCATAATACAATGTTTTGAGAGCTATAGTAGATATATTCATAGATTTACAGAAAAGGAATGCTAACTGTGAAACTGAGTTTTGAACTGTGAGATGTTTGCCTGGCAAAAAGAATAAGGAGAATTTAAATAAAAATGACATGTGCAAGGACAGAGTAATAATGTGTGTAACGTTTTTGGCAAAAATTAAAAAAGGACAGTATGACTCTAGTACAGTGTTGTAAAGCATGGGTTTTAACCAAACATATGAGTTCAAGCCCTGGTATTACCACAGTAGTTGTGACCTTAGGTAAATCATTTCTCTAATCTCCAATTTCCTTATCTCTAAAATGGCATAGTGCATGTAAAGCACCTAGCAGTGTCCAATTCTTAGTAGTCTCTTGACTTCAAGCTCTGATTTCTATCCCACTGTCATTTTCTTAGTTCAGCTCCTTATTACCTCAGACTATTCTCCATACTGTCACCTAAGCTGTTTTTCTAGAAACCAAATCCAATCATGCTACTTCTGTTAAAAACTTCAGACAGCTTCCCACTACCCACTAAATTCCTTAGCTTTGCAAATAAAGCTCTTGCAGTTCAGATCTGGAATCTTCAGGCATCCTGAGGTTTAAACAGGAGTCTGGAATTTGTACTCACTAGCAAGCTCTTGTCCATGTGCCTGTATCAGGTGCTCACAAGACAGACTGGAGGCAGGGCAGGAGACCTGAGAGACCTCTCCACCAGTGGCACATAGGTATGGAAACCCTATCTACCTCTCAGCACCCTCTCTCATACAAAGCAAAAGCCTTAGGCCAACAGGGAAGGGGCAGGAAACCTTTCCGCCACAGGACACAGGCAAAGATCCACTGGTTCTGGAGGAGGGACAGGAGCAAAAGCCATCTGCCCTAGAGGGAACAGGTAACTTCCCTCCCACTATATAGGCCTTGTGCTGAGTAACAAGCAACAGTCCTACCACTCTGGCAGGGATAGAAAACCCCTCCTACCCACCAGTCCTGGCAAAGGCTTCAGGAGAAGAAGCAAAAGCTGTCTGCTCCTAGGAGAAGGGCAGGAAATCCTCTTGGGTCCAGGATCCAGGATTCAAAACATAGGCCTACTACAACTGGGTAAGGAGAAAGAAACTCTCTCCTACCCAAGATACAAGGCAACATTTGGCTGTTCCACAGGAAGTAGTAGAAATGTTATCAAATGTTATCAAACACCTACCCTCAGGGCCCATGAACACAGGGTCTGCCTAAACATGAGGCTGGACCAAAGGAATCAAGAACTACCCCTGCATTTACCATGAACCTCAATCCAAGTGATAAGCAACAATCGTTCCCTGCTCAGGGAGGGACAAGAGTATGCAGAGAGATCCTCCTCTTTGGAGTAGGCATGCAGGGGATGCTGAAAACTGAGGGTAAAGTTGGAAAAGTGAGAAAAGCCCTCTGAAAACTCAGGCCCCAGGCTAAACACAAGGTAGAAGTAACCCACTACTGTAGCAATTTGAAGTCTGTGGTGCAGTGAAGATAAATAGAGCAACAACAAAAACCCAAACCAAGCTCAACTACTAACTACATTGATTCAGTCTCCCATTTTTCTTTTCTAAAAGTTCTTTTTGATAGAGCAAACTTTTTCTTAAAGGGCCAGATAGTAAATATTTTAGGCTTGAGAATCATAGTCTCTGTTAAAACTACTCAACTCTGCCATTGTAGTGCAAAAGCAGTCATCTACAATATGTAAATAAATGGGCATGCTGTGTTCCAATTAAACTTTATTTAGAAAAAACAGGCCACAGGCCATGGATCAAAATAAGATAAAAATAATGAGAGTCCCGGGCGGGGGGTGGGGGTGGGGAGAGTCAACATGGCACTATATAGACAGAAGCACCATGCCATCCCTCCACAGCAAAAACTCGAAAAACTAAAACAGAGACAAACGTCAATCCTGGAACCCTAAGCATCAAATGAAGGGATAAAGAACTCAATTAAACACTGAATGGGATAAGAAACTGACAGAAAACAGAGAGCGAGGGGAGCTATGGAGTGGAGATCCCCTATTAGCTAACGTGGCATGGATTCGCCATCTTGGACCCCTCAGCCCCCAGACAGGGAGTATGGGAAGGCAGCTTCACAGAGCTCTCAGCAGGAGACAGAGCACACGGTAACTAGCAATACACACTTTCCCACCGCCTATCCTTCTTCCTCCTGCTGGCCTCCGCCACTTTCTGGCAGGCTGAGGTTACTTGGTTGGGGAGATGCCGGCTCCTTGCCACTTGGATTCACCCCGCCCACATCGGCCGGCTCCTTTGGTGACATTTTATTTGTTGCTGTTGTTGCTTTTTTTAAGCTTCTTTCGGTTTCTTCTCTCTCATCTCCTTCCTTTCCTCTCTCTCAGACACCAGATCCGTGTGCCATCTCTGCTACTTCTTGACAGGCTGTGCAGTGCTGCTGGGCTGGGGAGCTACTTCCCCGATTCGCGCCACCATGCCGGTGGGCTCCCTGGGGGCATTTTTTTTTTTTTGCTTTTCTTCATTTCTCAGTTTCTTCCCTCCCTCTATCTTCTTTCTTTTCCTTTCTCCCAAATACCTGGCACTGTGTGCCATCTCCACTCCTAGATGGGCTGTGCAACGCCACTTGGCTGGGGAGCCACTTTCCTGGTCTGTGCCACCAAATCAGTGGGCTCCCTTGGGGCTTTTTTTTCTTTTCTTTTCTCGGTTTCTTATCTCTCTCTACCATCCTTCCTTTTCTCCTGAACACCTGATGCTGTGTGCCATCTCTGCTCCGTCTAGATGGGCTGTACAGCCCGTTCCTCAGTCCACACTGCCAAGCCAGAGGGCTCTCTCGGATCATTTTTCTTTTTTCTTAGTTTCTTGTCTCTACCTCCCTTCCTTTCCTTTCTCCTGGACACCTGGCACTACGTGCCATCTCTGCTCCTTCTTGATGGGCTGTGCTGTGCCACTCAGCTAGGGAGCCCCTTCCCTGGTCTGTACCACCATGCTGGTGGGATCCCTGGGGGCATTTTTTTCTCTCTTCTTTTCTCTACCTTCCTTCCTTACCCGTCTCCTGAACACCTGGTGCTGTGTGCCATCTCTACTCCTTCTTGACGGGCTGTGCAGTGCCACTTGGCTGGGGACCCGCTTCCAGTGGGCTCTCTTGGGGCATTTTTTTCACTCTTTTTATCTTGGTTTCTTATCTCTTTCTGCCTTCTTTCCTCTCCTTCCTCCCAACCACCTCATATCCTTTTTTTGGTTTCTTGTCTCTCTCTATCTTCTTTCCTTTCTCCCGACCACCTGGCCACGTGTGCTTTTCACTCTCTCTTTTTTTAAACTCTAGTTTCTTATCTCTCTCTCTCCCTTCCTTTCCTTTCTCATTCCAACCTAGCTGCATGTGCCATATCTGTCCCTTCTTGACAGGCTGTACCACACTGCCTGGCTAGAAAAAGCCACTAACACACAGCTTCCACAGGTCTGCACCACGACAATGTTAAGCTCCCTCAGCACTTTCTTTTTGCTTTTGTTTCCCTCTCTGCTTTCTCTTCTTTCCCATACCCTCTTAGCTCCACATATCACATCCTCCCCCCTCCCTCCTGCCTGTCTACACTGGGCACTAAGCATCACACCCCTAAGCAGCACATGCATGGTCTACTGAAACCTGCCCAGCAGCATTGCCCACTTGCCCTGCCCCATCAGCCACAAATGACCCATCCCAGCCCCACTCCATCTGCTGGACCTGCGCTGCTGCACCATACCTGAGTAACTGGCCCTGCCCGCTGGACAAGGTGGTGAGAAGTATCATGACCATAGACTAGCAAACAGCAAAGAAAGCCCAGCCCACCTGTTCAGACATAACTAAATAAAACAAAAAAGCAGGATGAAACAAACAAACCTACAATCAATAAATGAACAAAATAATTACTGAATGTCCCAAAGACAGCAGGCAATATCAAAACATATTAAAAAACAGGACAGGATGGTTCCAGTAGGCATCCATAATAAAACAATGGATGACCTTCCAGGAGAAAAAAAGGCATTGGAACTACCTGATAGGGAATTCAAATCTCTAATATTCAGGGCTATCCAAGAGATGAAGGAAAAAGCAGACAAACATGAGGAAAAAATAGACAAAATCAAGGAAAATACAGACAAAATCAGGGAAAAGACAGACAAACAATGGAAGAATTCAGGAAAATAATACAGCAACAAAATGTCAATGTAAACTCAGAACTAGAACTCATACAAAAAACAGCAATTAGAAATCCAAAACATAAACAACAAGTTTCAGAAATGGACACTGTCACAGAAGGTTTGAGGAGCAAGTTTGAAACAATGGATGACAGGATCTCACTGAAGACAAATCCCTGGCTACCACTTTGAGGAAAAATCAGAGAAAAGAACAAAGGAAAATGAAGAAACCCTGAGAACAATGTGGAATACAATCAAAAGCAAAACTCTGCGAATGATCAGAGTTCCAGAACAGGGGGAGAAAATGGAAAACACAGAGGATCATTGAAGAATTACTGACAGAAAACTTCCCTAATATGATGAAAGATGAAAACCTGACTATCCAAGAAGTTCAACGAAACACATATAGGATAGACCCAAAGAGAAAATCACCAAAGCATATCATAATCACACTCACTAAAACCGAAGACAAAGAAATAATCATGAGAGCAGCTCAAGAAAAAAGAAAAGTCACATACAGAGTGGAAACAATAAGATTGAGCACTGATGACTGCAAGAAACCATGCAGGCAAGAAGGCCATGTGACAACATATATAAACCCCTAAAAAGAAAAAAACTGCCAACCAAGAATGATATATCCTGCAAAATTCTTCCTCAAATATGATGGTGAAATTAGGATATTTCTAGATAAACAGAAATTGAGAGAATCTGTAAAAACAAAAGCAAAATTACAAGAATTATTAAAGGGAGTTCTTTGGTTAGAGAACAAACAACATCAGACAACAGCTTGAATCTAGGACGCAAGACTGCATCAGACAGATACCAACCTAGCTAATGAACTCTCAAGGATAAAACAAAACTAAAAGATTTACAAAGGAACTAGAGAGGATAATCTGTAAATGACAACAACATCAGAAGAATAAGAGAGGGCATAACAGTGTAGGTATAGAACTTTCAAATTGAGAGGAAGTCAAGGAGAAAACAAGTTAACAAAAGACTTGTTCCAACTTAGGAAGATAAGGGTAACTTTCAAGGCAACCACAAAGAAAGTTAACAAATCTACTCATTAAAATAAAGAAGAAAAACATAAAGTCTCAGTAAACACAAAATCTACAAAAACAAAAGGAATGAAAAAAATCCACAAAAAAAGGGAATTTAGCACAGAAGAGTAAGAAGAACAAAGAAAACATCAGCACCACAAAAAAAAAAAGCACTACAAAATGGCGCCAATAAACTCACAGCTATCAATAATCACACTGAGCGTAAATGGCTTAAATGCACCCATAAAGAGACAGAGTGACAGAAAGGATGAAAAAACAGGACCCATCAATATGCTCTCTACAAGAGACACACCTTAGAAACAAAGACATAAAGTTATTAAAAATCAAAGGATGGAAAAAAATATATCAAGTAAACAGCTACCAAAATAGAGCAGGTATGGCATCATGATAAATGGAGAAAAGATTGAAGCTGTCGAGGATTTCATTTTACTTGGATCCACAATCAAACCCATGGAAGCAGCAGTCAGGAAATCAAAAGACACATTGCATTGGGCAAATCTGCTGCAAAAGACCTCTTTAAAGCGTCAAAAAGCAAAGATGTCACCTTGAAGACTAAGGTGAGCCTGACCCAAGCCATGGTATTTTCAATCACATCATATGCAAATGAAAGCTGGACAATGAATAAGGAAGAACAAAGGATTCACGCCTTTGAATTGTGCTGTTGGCGAAGAATATTGACTATACCATGGACTGCCAAAAGAACAAACAAATCTGTTTTGGAAGTAGTACAACCAGAATGCTCCTTAGAAAGAAGGATGGAAAGACTATGTGTTACATACTTCGGACATGTTGTCAGGAGGTATCAGTCCCTGGAGAAGGACATCATGCTTGGTAAAGTATAGGGTAAGTGAAAAAGAGGAAGAACCTCAACGAGATGGACTGATACGGTGGCTGCAACAATGGTCTCAAGTATAACAATGATTGTGAGCATGTCGCAGGACTGGGCTGTGTTTCGTTCTGTGGTGCAGAGGATCACTATGAGTTGGAACTGACTTGACAGCACCTAACAACACAACATGGCAATACTAATCTCAAATAAAATAGACTTTAAAACAAAATCCACCATAAAAGACAAAGACGGGCATTATATAATGATTAAAGACACAATCCATCATGAAGACATAACCATAATAAATATCTACGCACCCAACGACAGGGCTCCAAAATATATAAAACAAACTCTAGCATACTGAAAAGAGAAACCAACAGTTCCATAATAATAGTAGGAGACTTCAACACACCACTCTCGGTAAAGGACAGAACATCTAGAAAGAAACTCAGCAAAGATACAGAAGACCTAAAGGGCACAATCAACTTGACCTCATAGACATATACAGGACACTTCACCCAACAGTTGCAAAGTACACATTCTTTTCCAATGCACTCGGAATTTTCTCCAGAATAGACCACATCTGAAGCCACAAAGCAACCATCAACAAAATCCAAAACACTAAGAGAATACAAAGTATCTTCTCTGATCACAATGCCATCAGGGTAGAAATTAACAACAGGAAGAGCAAAGAAAACAAAAATCAAAAAATGGAAACTGAATAACACTCTGCTTAAAAACCACTGAGTAATAGAAGAAATCAGATAGAATCAAAAAATTCCTAGAATGAAAACATATCATACCAAAACCTTTGGGACACAGCAAAGGCAGTGCTCAGAGGTCAATTTATAGCAATAGATGCACACATCAAAAAAGAATAAAGGGGCAAAATTAAAACATTAGCTACACAACTCAAACAAATAGAAACAGAACAGTAAAAGAAGCCCACAGCCACCAGAAGAAAGGAAATAATAAAGATCAGAACAGAAATAAATGAAATAGAGAACATAAAAATAATAGAAAGAATCAACAAAAAAAAGTTGGTTCCTTGAAAGGATCAACCAAATTCACAAACCACTGGCCAAACTGACAAAAGAGAAGCGGAGAGGACACAAATAAGAAATGAAATGGGGGACATTACAATAGACCCAACTGAAATAAAAAGGATCACAACAGAGTACTATGAAAAACAATACTCCAACAAATTTGAAAACCTAGAGGAACTGGACAAATTTCTAGAAACACACTACCTGCTCAAACTGACACAAACTGAAGTTGGAAATCTGAACAGACCCATAAAAAGAGAAGAGATTGAAAAGGTAATAAAAAAAAACTCCCAACAACAAGAAAAAGCCCTAGCCCAGATGGCTTCACTGGAGAATTCTACTAAACATTCAGAGAAGAGCTTATACCAATACTACCTAAACTATTTCAGAACATAGAAAAGGAAGGGATACTTCCAAATTCATTCTATGAAGCCAGCATAACCTTGATACCAAAACCAGGCAAAGACACCACAAAAAAGAAAATTACACACCAAGATCTCTCACGAATATGGATGCAAAAATTCTCAACAAAATTCTAGCCAATAGAGTTCAGCGTCGTATCAAAAAAATAATACACCACAACCATGTGGGATTCATACCAGGTATGTAGGAATGGTTCAACATTAAAAAAATCAATCAGTGTAATCCACCACATAAGTAAAATAAAAGAAAAAAAATCACATGATCATTTCAATCGATGCAGAAAAGGCATTCGACCAAGTCCAACGCCCATTCCTGATTAAAAAAACTCTCAATAAAAGAGGAATACAATGGAAATTCCTCAAAATAATAAAGGGCACCTCTACAAACCCAACAGCCAACATCATTCTTAATTTAGAGAAGCTAAAAACATTCCCCTTGA
>NW_004443939.1:35034803-35036049 GCF_000243295.1 Trichechus manatus latirostris | reverse complement strand
ATGGCTAACAGACACATGAGGAAATGCTCATGATCACTAGCCATTAGAGAAATGCAAATGCAAATGACAATGAGATACCAACTCACCCCGACATTACTGGCATGAATCAAAAAACAGAAAATAACAAATGCTGGAGAGGCTGCGGGGAGATTGGAACTCTTATGCACTGCTGGTAGGAATGCAAAATGATACAACCATTTTGGAAAACGATATGGTACTTCCTTAAATAGCTAGAAACAGAAATACATATGATTCAGCAATCCCACTCCTAGGAATATATCCTAGAGAAATAAGAGCTGTCACACGAATAGACATATGCACACACACATTCACTGCAGCATTGCTCACAATAGCAAAAAGATGGAAACAACCTAGATGCCTATCAACAGATGAATGGATAAACAAACTATGCTACATACACACAACGGAATACTACACAACACCAAAGAATAATGATGAATCTGTGAAGCATCTCACAATGTGGATGAATCTGGAGGGCATTATGCTGAGTGAAATAAGTCAATCACAAAAGGACAAATATTGTATGAGGACACTACTATAAAAACTCATGAAAAGGTTTACACACAAAAAGAAACAATCTTTGATTGTCACAAGGGAGGGGAGTGTTGGGGAGGGAAAAACACTAAATAGACAATAGATAAGTGGTAACTTTGGTGAAGGGTAAGACAGTGCACAGTACTGGTGAAGCCAGCACAGCTTCTCCAAGGTAAGGTCATGGAAGCTCCATAGACACATCCAAATTCCCTGAGGGACCTAATTCCTGGGCTGAGGGCTGTGGGGACCATGGTCTCAGGGAACATCTAGCTCAATCGGCATAACATAGTTTATGAAGAAAATGTTCTACATTCTACTTTGGTGAGTAGCGTCGAGGGTCTTGAAAGCTTGTGAGTGGCCTCTAAGATACTTCTCTGATCTCATCCCATTTGAGCAAGGGAGAATGAAGAAAACTAAAGACACAATGGAAATACTAGTCCAAATGACTAATGGACCACAAGTACTACAGTCTCCACTAGACTGAGTCCAGCACAACTAGATAGTGCCTGGCTACAACCACTGACTACTCTGACAGGGATCACAATAGAGGGTCCCAGACAGAGCCGGAGAAAAATGTAGAACAAAATTCTAACTCATAAAAAAGACCAGACTTGGGAAAAAATTTTTGGACAGTACAAGTCAGACAAAGGTCTAATCTCCATAATCTACAAGAAAATCCAACACCTCTACA
>NW_004443939.1:34982945-35033010 GCF_000243295.1 Trichechus manatus latirostris | reverse complement strand
TATTTGTTCTGTAAGCCTTCACCTGAAGTACAATAAAATAAAATAAAAAAAAAGAAAAGAAAAACGACCAGACTTACTGGCCTGGCAGAGACTGGAAAAACCCCAAGAGTATGGCCCTTGGACACCCTTTTAGCTCAGTAATGAAGTTACTCCTGAGGTTCACCCTTCAGCCAAAGATTAGACAGGCCCATAAAACAAAAGGAGATTAAATAAGTACACCAGCCCTGGGGCAAGGATGAGAAGGCCGGAGGGAAAAGGAAAGCTGGTAATAGGGAACCCAAGGTGGAGAAGGGGAGTGTTGACATGTTATGCGATTGGCAACCAACGTCACAAAACAATATGTGTACTAACTGTTTAATGGGAAGCTAGTTTGTTCTTCATCTAAAGTACAATTTAAAAAATGTAATATTTCTTCAGCTATTAAAAAGTAATAATGAGAGTTTGCTGACCACTACTCTAGAGCTGAAAACATCCATTAATAATCAGAACATGAAATGCATGAAGTATGAATCTAAGAAAATTGGAAGTCATTAGAAATTAAATAGACTGCATAAAGATCAATATCCTAGGCATTAGTGAGCTGAAATGGACTGGTATTGGCCATTTTGAATCGGACAATTATATGCCTACTATGCTGGGAATGACAAATTGAAGAGGAATGGCATTGCATTCATCATCAAAAAGAACATTTCAAGATCTATTCTGAAGTACAATGCTGTCAGTGATAGGATAATATCCATACACCTACAGGGAAGACCAGTTAATACAATTATTATTCAAATTTACACAGAAACACTAATGCCAAATATGAAGAAATTGAAGTTTTTCAGGGATAAAAATGGGTTATAAAACTATAAAGAATAGCAAGAAAACAATTATCTAAAACATCAAACTAGTAGTTATTGGGAAAAGAAGAGGATGTGACCAGAGAGAGGCACAACAGTCTTCTAAGAAGAACAACAAAAAATTGCATTACCTGGGAGGCAGCAATTAAACTTCTAAAAAATAATAATAATAGGATAAACACAGGAATCTGTATTTTTTAAAAATGTGCACCACAGCACTACTCATAGTAGCCATAACATTAATACAGGTTTGCGTAAATAAATTAAGACACCAGGGAATTCTATAATTATCTGGATATATATTCATTGATATGAAATATCTATGATATATTCTAAAATAAAAGAAGAGGCCTTAGAAGACTTCATATGTGTCCTCATTTTTGGAAAAAAAAAATGTCAGCTACAAGATCTGAAAAAGAAACTGAAAGAATATACACCAAAAAACTAACAATCTATTTTTGGGTGATGAGATTATAGTTAATGCTTTTTTTTCTTCTTTACACTTACTGATTTTTCTAGAACGTTTTAAAATGAGCATACACTGGCCTTTCATTTAAAGAACAGCTTTTTTTTTTTTTTTTTTTGAGTAACCAAAAAACCAAACCCATTGCCATCGAGTATATTTCCCCTCATAGCGACCCTGTAGGATGGAGTGCAACCGCCCCATAGGGTTTCCAAGGAGTGGCTGGTGGATTTGAACTGCTAACCTCTTGGTTAGCAGCCAAGCTCTTAACCACTGTGCCACCAGGGCTCTTTTTGAGTAAAGCACCAAGAAATTAATAGTGTTTAAAAACTATACTTGCATTAAATTCATAGAATTAAAAACTCCCTCTCAAGTTGTTTTTTTTTTTTTTTTTTTGGTTTTGTGCAGGTAGTAACATTCAGGAATTTTGTTAGTAGCCCAGGGTGTGAAGTATAACATTGCTACTCACAGTTTTATACAGGACCATTGCCCACTCCATTAAACACTTGACCCTGGACTGCTCAGGAATACTGGAATCCCACTCTGTGAATTGTTGTGTTTCCCAGGATTTTTTGTTTTGTTTGTTTTGTTTTTTCTTTAGCCCTTAAGTGATATCCTGACTGGGAAGCAATATTTACCACTACACAGACACCTCCAGATCTCCAGATAAAGAAGGAGGCAAAGAGTCTCACCGATGGGTGTTAAGAAATGAAACACATAAATCTCATCCACGTCTCACCTTACTGAAAGCACATCAGAACAGGAAGTATTAAATATGCCTAAAATTAATGAAAGTATTAAGTTTGGAACATCACTGGGTATAGCATAAATTTAGAATACAAGAATTGCTATAATTTCAAATTGAAAAAAATGTAATGGGTTATGAACTAGTGTATTCTGTGGCTATAATGGGTGTTATCATCAGTTTGGGAGGGGTTTATTTCATTTATAAATGTTTAGTATATCCATTTTTCTCTCACAAAGAATTTATTTCAGTATGTGATATGGTTAAAAAGTTCAACTGATTTTTTTTAAATCCCTTAATAGAATGTGATACCAGCTTTATTTAAATATTTATGTTTATTTTTAATTTAAGCATTTTAAAATTACCTACCATTTTTTCAAGAATCTATCAGTAAGGCGATGGGTGTGATCAGATAAAAATTTTAAAAAATTCTTTGAAAAACATGTCCCCTAGTGAGGTTACATTACAGTTATTTATGCCTTGGTTTGGCACTGTTTTCCTAGATAAAATCCTTTTCGCCTCTGAACAATACCAGGATTTTATGCAGTAAATCACTTCCTTTCTCTTCCCCTTTAGTCGTCTTCTTTTTTTTTCCCTTAAGTATCTGAATCGATTTTATTATAAAATAAATAAAGGTGGTAGAGTTTAAAGGCTGCAACTATTTTTATTCTTTTTTTTAAATTTTAACTTAGTACTTAAATTTGTGTTTTCTCTCCCATCAGGTGAAAACAATGACAACAATTTCCAAATTAGATTGTAGCTTTTCCTTTTATACTGCCTATGTTAGCAAGGCTAGGTTTTCCCAGAATTTGTTAAGGGATCTTACTGCTAAAATGAACTATAATAACCTCTTTCTTTCCCAATCCAGTTGAAATCACCTTCTTCCTGATTCTTGTTAAGAAGCTCTTTCAAAGTGTTTTCTAATAAACTGGGATCTGTTCCAGGTTTTTCCTTTGACAGAGTCACACTGACTGGTCTGTGGACTGTTCCATCTGCCTGAGTAACACCATTATTAGTCTGCTGCCCATCTAATGCAACTGTTGATGAGGCTGAATAAATATTTCCTAAGTGGTCCATTATTGGAAGCAAATACAATTCCGGTTGAAGAGCCTAAAACAGAGAGAAAATTTAAAAACTTAGTTTTGTAACTTAAAAAAAGAGACTAAGTTAAAAATAATTAGTATAAGTTTAAAATGTCACATTACATTACATACATATGGAGGAGCAAATGATTTGAGTTTCAGTTCTGATTCTTGCTTTGCCTTCACCTAAAAATAAATGATAAAAAATAAAAGCTTTTGTAACATTTTTTAATATTTTTACCTTCACTTGTTTTGCAGAACACATATACCTGGGCTACATATAAATCAAATTTAAAAGATAGTAACTAAGATTACATTCTAGAAAATGTAGAATATAATCTTATTTCTACTCACAATATCAAATATAATAGAAATTCTTTGTCATTTAATAATAATAATTATAGTTATCATTTGCATGGATTTACTATGTACCAGGCACTGTGCTAAATGCTTTAATTCTCACAACTCCATGTGATAGGCAGTATTATTATCTGTAATTTACCAGGCAAAGAAATTGAGGCACAGAGGAGTTAAGTAACTTGTTGAAGATTTTATAACTAGGTCCAAGTGGGGACTCAGAACCAGGTAATCTGGCTCCAGAGGCCAACCTTGTAAACTTTATTGCCTATAAATTCAATCCACAGAGTTACCTAAGCATTTATTTATTTATTTATGCACACTATGTGTTAGGCAGCGTTCCACGTGATGGGGATATAGTAATAAACAAGACAAAGTCCCTACTCTCATGGAGCTTACATTCCATTTGGGAAAATAGATGTTAAATAAGTAAGTAAACATGATGATTTAGGGTTATGATAAATACTTTGGAAAAATAAAAAAAAGTGGTATAACAGAAAATGAAGGGGAGAAAGAATATCTAAAAATTAGGTGATCAGGGAAAGCTTTTTTGAAGATAATACTTGAAAACTGAATTACAAAAAGAAGTGAGCCATCTGAAAATCAGGTGGAAATGAGGTCCGGGCAAGCGCAAAGACCATCAGTCAGAAATGAGCTTGTCGTATTTGAGAATCAAAGGAAGATATTTATGGCTGAAGTTTAGAGCCTAGCGGAAAATGGTAGTAGATGTAATCTGAGAGGCAGCCTATTCCTTAGGTCCTCCTTGTCTCTTACCTGAATGAACCTCCTCAAAAGTGTCCTAACTGAAATATCTGTCTCGATTCTCTTCCTACATCAGTCCATCCCTCTTGACAAGGCCCAATTTATACTGAAGGCTATCATGTCACTCTCTTGCTCAAAAAGTCCGAGGTCTCAGAAAAATATCCAAACTCATCAATCTGGCTTTCAAGAGTCAACAAACTATTTTCCAATTTGTTTCCCACTATTCCTTTTCACATAGTCCATGCTCTAGTAAAAAATGAACCACTTACTCTTTCTCAGTTGTTTGACTTCCTACTTATGTGCTCATTCTATTTTTTCTGCACAGAAAGCTGTTCCCATCTTTCATCTTTGCAAGACCAAATATTCATCTTTCAAGATGCAAACTAAATATT
This sequence comes from Trichechus manatus latirostris, assembly GCF_000243295.1. Classification (NCBI taxonomy): domain Eukaryota; kingdom Metazoa; phylum Chordata; class Mammalia; order Sirenia; family Trichechidae; genus Trichechus; species Trichechus manatus. The sequence goes on along the minus strand of NW_004443939.1, from coordinate 35,028,364 downwards.
GCTTCTTCCTCAGAATTCTCCATCCCTCTCCTCTTTTAATGAAAGTAATCTTTTTCCTCTGAATTTCCAAAACATACTATTTAAATTATTAATTTATATATTTTTTCTTCACTACTACACTGAACATTTTTTTAGGGCAGTATCCATGTCCAATTTTTTTCTAGTTTTACATATAGAAAAATATCAATTAATATTTGTTGAAAATAATAAAATATTACAAGGTTTAGAAGTTGACCTTTAAGGTCTCTTCCAACCTAGGATACTGTGATTGATATTTTTTAAATCTGCATATCACAAAAAAGAACAAAAAGTTAGGAGAGTTGTTCCTTTTCCTCTCCATTTGAGGAAAACTAACTTAATGATTAATAAATTAATATTTCAGCATACTAAATAGAATCCCTAATGATAAACACTCTTCAAATTTTTCCAAGAATCCAACATAGCAAATTCCTGTAGAGTAATACTTTAGGGGAAACTACTTATATTTTCCATTATCACTCATAATTTAATTTGTACAATTAACATTTGAATGCTGTAGGTGCAAAGCATCTTGTTAGGCACTGTTTATAAATACTATGGTGAATAAAATACAGTACGTGGCCACAAGGAGCTACAATCTAGTGGTAGAGTTATATATTAAAGAAATCGTCACATAAATAAATACATAATAATGATATAATATGTTAATTAGAGTATAATAGGAATATATGCATTTTAAAGAGTTTAAATGTGGAAAATCTTAATTAAAAAAAAAATAAACCTTACAGACATGAGAAACAAAGAACTTTGAGATGTGATGGCTTATTGGATTCGGAATTCTAGCTAGGAATACTTTCTATTAGAAAACTTGCCACTAAATCATATTGTTGTTATTCGTTGTTGTTGTGTAGGCTCCCAAATATGGCAACCTAACATACAACAGAACAAAATGTTGCCCAGTCCTGCACTATCTTCAGGGTCATTGGTATGTTTGAGTCCATTGTTATGGCTATTGTGTCAGTCTATCTCATTGAAGGTTTCCCTGATTTTCGATGACCCCCTACTTTGCCAAACATGGTATCGTTTTCTAGTGATTGGCCTTTCGTGATGATGTGTCCAAAGTAAGTGAGTCAAAGTCTTGCCATTTTTATTCCAGAGAAATATTCTGGTTATATTTCTTATAAGATTGATTTGTTTATTTTTTGGGAGCTCATGTTATATTCAATATTCTTTGCCAACATCACTATTTGAATGTATCAGTTATTCTGTCTTCCTTTTTCACTGACCAGCTTTCACATGCATATGAACTGAAAACACCATGGATTGGGTCACGTGCCCCTTAGTCACTGAAGTGCCATCTCTGCCATTTTAAAAACTTTAAAGAAGTCTTTTACAGCAAATTTGCCCAACTTTTACAATATGTCATTTGATTTCTTGACTGTTGCTTCCATGGATATTGATTGTTGATCCAAGTAGAATGAAATTATTGACAACTTAAATGTCGTCTTCATTTATTATGATGCCAATTTGTAGGCCTCTTGTGGCTTGTGTGTTGCTATGATGCTGAAAGCTGTTATCACTGGTACTTCAAATAGCAGCAAGATCACTCATGTTGGATAGGTTTCAGCGGAGCTTTTAGACTAAGACCAGAAAAAAAGGCCTAGCAATGTATTTCTGAAAATCATCTAATGAAAACCTTATGGATAACAACAGAACATTGTCCACTAACTCACAGAAACTACAAATGGTAGTGATCAATAGATTATAGCTGATACCAAAAAATATGTTGGAGCACTATCGTTTTCACAACAAACTTGGTTAGTTGTAGTCCAAGAAATGAGAATCCATCTTCTCTAGAACACAAGTACTTATTTAAAAATCCTTAAGAATATATATATAATATATATATATATTATTTATACAATCACATTTTAAATTTGTCTTCCTTTTCTTCCTAAAGAAATTCACAGGTAAAATAAGCCCCCTATCAGTTTAGTACCTGATAATATTCCAATCAAACCATCTTTTTTTGATGATCTATGTGCTTAGTGATATTTCCATTTCATCAGTTTTGACTGAGATTATGTATCTTATATAGGCATTTAAGAAGCATAATTTGTTAAAGTATGCTTTTCTTTAAGTAGAAGGAAATAAAAAATAAGAAAACTTACCACAGCTAGATTATTTCCTATACATTTCAGAAATAAAAATTTTTCTGCAACAGCATCTTCACCAAGGAACTCACCAAGACTCTCCCTCAGGGCTTGTAAAGTAAGTTGAGGAGATACTCTGAAATATCATACATTACTTTATAATATAAAACTAAATAGATTGTGACTACACTAATAATCCACTAACTTTAGTCAGCTATCTCTAACATAAATACTTATTTAATGTACCAGATATAGCTTAATATATTATGTTTCTACAGTGCCTGGCACTTTGCCAGACTTCAATAAATATTTTTTAAAATGAATGAACAGAAGTGTGCCTTTTGAAATTATACAAATGAATACTGTTTCTAAAAGTTTATTTTCATACTGGGAAGAAAATGCTTTGTCTACTTTTCTCATACACACCTCCAAATTTTACTGGTAAAACAAAAAATTGCTATGGAATTTATATGCTTTTATACATATATTAAAGAATGATTTGGACACAGATATTTATTTTGGAAGTTTGGTAGGATTAGCTAGTGTTTAAAAATATCTTTGACGATAAAATGTTGTGGACTCCCCATCTTTGCTCACTAGGAATACTTCATTCCTTAGTGTCTAAAATTTAAAGTCAGCCCTTATGCTGTTCTTTTGGATTCTTGCTTAAAAGTTGTGGGAAGACATCAAGGACATCATACCTGAAGAAACTGAAAGGTCATTAAAAAGAATAAAAAAGAAAACAACCAAAATGGATGTCAGAAGAGACTCTGAAACTTGCTTTTTGAAGGCAGTGTAGTTAAAGTGAATGGGAGAAATGATGAAGTAAAAGAGTTAAACAGAAGATTTCAAAGAGCAGCTTGAGAAAACAAGGTAAAAGTATTATGATGAAATATGCAAAGACCTGCAGTTAGAAAACCAAAAGAGAACATGACCAGTATTTCTCAAGCTGAAAGAACTGAGAAAACTGAAGCCTCGTGTCGCATTACTGAAGGATTCTAAGAGGAAAAAACTGAATAACTCAGGGAGCATTAAAAGAAGATGGAAAGAATACACAGAGTCACTGTACTGTATCAAAAAGAATCGGCTGATGTTCAAACATTTCAGGAGGTAACATATGATCAAGAAATGCTGGTACTAAAGGAAGATGTCTGAGCTGCACTGAAGCACAGGCAAAAAACAAAGCTCGAGGAGTTGACAGAATACCAATTGAATCTTTCAACAAACAGATGCAATGCTGGAAGTGCCTACTTGTCTATGCCAAGAAACATGGAAGGCAGCTAACTGGTTAACTGATTGGAAGAGATCCATATCTGTGCACATTCCAAAAAAGGGCGATCAAATGTAATGTAGAAATTATTGAAAATATCATTAATATCACATGCTAGTAAAACTTTGCTGAATATAAAAAATGATGGTAGCTGTACATCTACAGGGAACTGTCAGAAGTTCAAGCTGGATTCAGAAGAGGATGTGGAATGAGGGATATCACTGATCATGTCAGATGGATCTTGGCCAAAAGCAGAGAAGATTCAAAAGATATTTACCTTGGTTTTACCAACTATGCGAAGGCATTCAGCAGTGTGGATCACAGCAAATTATGGATAATATTGCAAACGGGAATTCCAGAACACTTAATTGTGCTCATATGGGACCTGTACATAGATCAAGAGGCAGTCATTTGAACAGATATTACTGCCTGGTTCCAAATTGGAGAAGAAGTGCAGCAGGTTTATATCTTTTTACCTTATTTGTTGAATCTATATGCTGAGCAAATAATACAAGAAGTTGGACTATATGAAGAAGAACATGGCGTCAGGATTGGAGGAAGACTAATTAACAATCAACAATATGCAGATGACACAACCTGCCTTGCCAAAAACGGAGATGACTTGAAGCACTTGCTGATGAAGGTCCAAGACTACAGCCTTCAGTATGGATTACACCTGAACATGAACAAAATGAAAATCTTTACAACTGAACTGATAAACATCATGATGAACTGAGGAAAAAATGAAGTTGTCAATGATTTCATTCTACTTGGATCAACAAGCAATGTTCATGGAAGCAGCAGTTGAGAAATCAAACAACATATTGCATTGGGCAAGTCTGCTGCAAAAGATCTCTTTAAAGTTTTAAAAAGCAAAGCTGGTACTTTGATAACGAAGGTGCACCTGACCCAAACCACGGTATTTTCAATTGCCTCCTATGCATGTGAAAGCTGGACAATGAAAAAGGAAGGCAGAAGAACTGATGCGTTCAAATTGTGGAGTTAGCGGAGAATATTGAATATAGCATAGACAGCCAAAAGAATAAACAAATCAAGTCCTAGAAAAAATACAACCAGAATGCTCCTAAAAAAGAAGATGGAGAGACTTAAGACTCACTTACTTCGGACAAGACATCAGGAAAGACCAGTTGCTAGAAAAGGACATCATGTTTGGTAGAGGGTCAGCAAAAACGAGGAAAACCCTCATTGGATGGACTGACACCACAGCCACAACAATGGACCCAGACATATCAACTATCATGTAGATGGCGCAGAACTGGGCAACATTTTGTTCTGTTATGCATAAGATTGCCATGAGTTGGAGATGACTCAATGGCAACTCACAACAGCAACATGGAAAATATTATATAATTTATTTATTCAATCAAAAATATTTATTGAGCACCTACTATGTACTAGGACTGTTCCAAGTGATAAGAATATGTCAATGAACAAAATAGATTAAAACCTCTGCCCTCATGGGCCTTACAATCTAATGGTGGGAGAGAAAAATTAAAAAAATACAATTGATAAGATAGTGCTAAGTACTATAAAGAAAAATATAGCAGAGAAAGGAGAAAAGGGCTGTTAGAGAAAGCCTAAACAAACAAAAAAAAAGTATTTGAATAAGGTCTGAAGGAGGTGAGAGAGCATATGGGAAAGGCAGAAAGAGCATTTTAGCTAAAAGGAACAGCAAATACAGGGGCCTTGAGGTAGAATCATGTCTGATGGGTTCCAGAACAGAAAGAAAGCTAGTGTGGTTGAAGCAAGTGATAGAGAAGATTAGGAGGAGAAACATTTAAGAAAGGTAACAACAGGTGGTCAGATCATACAGTGTCATGTGTGTTCTTGGGTGTGAATATGAAAATATACATATACATACATATAAATGTACATATACTTAAATACATATTTTCTTTGTTTATATTTTTGAACAGTGAAAAAGCTATTGGTAACACACTGCCTTAACCACTATTTTCTCCTCTTCAATAGGTTTCTAATTTCAGATAATTTCTCTCTTAATTACTTCCATAGTAATACACAGTTATACACTATTTTCTGGGTAGCAGAATTATGGCTAAGTGACATCTGTTTCTATAACCAAAAAACCAAACCCGTTGCCATTGAGTTGATTGTAACTCATAGCAACCCTATAGGACAGGGCAGAACTTCTCCATAGGGTTTCCAAGGCTGTAAATATTTATGGAGGCAGACTACCACATCTTTCTCCCTCAGAGCAGCTGGTGGGTTTGAACTGTCAACCATTTGGTTGGCAGTCGAGTGCTTAACTACTGCACCACCAGGCCTCCTCATATTTCTATACAGAAAAAAACAAAAAACAAACCCATTGCCAACGAGTCAATTCTGACTCATAGTGACCCTACAGGACAGAGTAGAACCTATAGGACAGAGTAGAACTGCCTCATTGGGTTTCCAAGAAATGCCTGGTGGATTCGAACTGTCGACCTTTTGGTTAGCAGCCAAAGTCTTAACCACTACGCCACCAGGGTTTCCTATCTTTCTATAGCATTGTTTTATTTAACTATTATATAAAACCAAACCAAACAACCCACTGCCATCAAGTCGATTCCAACTCATAGTGACCCTATAGGACAGAGTAGAACTGCCCACAGGGTTTCCAAGGAGCGTCTGCTGGATTCGAACTACCGACCTTTCAGTTAGCAGTGGTAGCTCTAACCACTTGGCAACCAGGGTATTGACAGTATTCATTAAGTTAGGAAGTGGATCCATCACATGCACAGTATATTTCTCACTTACAATTTTAAAATTTTCAGAAAGCATTTGTCTCTGCAGAAAAAAAGATTTTTCAGGCACATTTTTAAATGACCACAAAACACTTGCCTTATAAATCCAGCTGAAATGAATTTGTTAACAACTTCTTTTGAAATGGTATTTAACTTATAGTTCCACGATCCTTCAGGGACATAAAAAACATGAAGTTCCACCACCTGAATAAATTGAGAAGAATGTCAGTTAAAACATTTTTAAAGTGAAAAAAAAAATCAGTTGTGATCCTCTACAATTTTAGTTTAATAAGCATAATTGAACTAAACATGGAATATATGTATCCCTCTGAACAAATACAGAAACAAAATGAAGAACCAAAAATTTGTTTGTAAGTTGCCTACTTGGCAATTGGAGCAGATAACCCTTTGAAAATGATGTCACAGATGTGGCTCCCAGATTAGCCCACAACAACATCTTTGACCTACGGTGTTCTTTCTGTGGCCTGCATTAAGAATACTAAAGTGCCATCAACAGTTTTCTTTCCCCTCTCCCACCTACTCAGTTATATAGGGTGATCTTATGAATCTTTATGCTATATATACTGTCTACCTACCATAGTTATGATAATTGCTAACTCTAACATTTTTGTTTCCAAGAATTCCAGGAAGAACCTACTCCTGAACAGTGATGGAGAAAGAAATGGTTGTTCTTACACAGAGTATTTCTGTAAACTTGTCTGTGCTTACATATATTGTACTTCTCTTGTACTAATGTTTTGTTATGACCTTGGTTAGAATCCTTCTATTTAGAAGAATAGATTATTACAAAACAGGAAAATTAAAGCAAATACAGCCTCATATTTTAATCTAATGAAGTTTGATATTTGCATCACATCAGGACATATGTAATATGTAAAAATCATGCTAAATTTAATCACTTGGGTTAAAGGAACAATAGCCAGAACAAACTGTAGGGAGCAAAAAAGGTGAACCTGTTATGAAGCTATTGGTATAAATAAAGTGTGAAATGATGGTGGATCAGATCAATGTGCTGGTAGTAGAAGTGACAATAAGTGGTCAGATTTTGTATATATTTTGAAGCTAGAATCAGTAGATTGGAAGTTGAGAGAGAAGAGACAAGGATGACTCTAAGGCTTTTGTCCTCAGAAATTGAAAGACAAGAGCTGTCATCAATTGAGATAGTAAAGGCCATGGGTAGTACAGGTTTTGGGGAGGGAGGAAAGATCCATATTTCAGTGTTAGACATGTTAGGTTTGAGATGTCTATTGGTCATCCAAGTAGAGATGTCCAGGACAGCATCCTTTTATTTTTGAGAGATCTGACCTAGCTCCAGTGGCTAAGGTCAGGAAGAGAGATGCCACGTGGGTGGCTGGTATCAGAACTGAACAGGGAAGTGGAAAGTGGAGATTTATTATATCCTCACAGTTGGGAACAGAAGAGTGGGATTCTGAGGCTTTCCCTTGACACAGTTGGTGTGTGAAGATTGATTTATTATCCTCATCACAATTGCACACCAGGTTCCATTTGAAATTCATGGTTATGAATTTAAATTGAGACTAGACCTTATGCTGGTATATTTTTCTCAGCCATATTTAACTGCTCAGGTGTAGGTGAAAAGTAGGTGGAGAGTTGGATTTACCAGAGCTGTAGTTTTCCAAGGAGTACAATGAAGTGAGAGGGTGCAAAGAGTCAAAAGTATGTGCAAGGAAGTAATTAAGATTGACCTAGGGAATTTAAGGCAGGTACAAAGTATGTCACAAAGTGAGGAGTAGTAAAAATAGGTAATAGGATCAATGCACTGAAGTTTCCAGTATAATTGGGATACTAGAGGAAGTGAGCTGGAGACACAGGAAGTGTGATCAAACAATGGGATACAAGAAATTGAAATCATGGGGATATAATTCATATTACTGCTTTATAAAAACTTTTAAAAAAACAATAATAAGCAGGTTTTTCTTATATTTTAGTATAAAAAGGTTGTCTTACCTCTGATGAAGACGGTCGACTTGGATTAAGCGACATATTTACCAATGTCTCAACTGGGTAAATATCAGTTGGAGTTTTGGTTCTCTTTTTAACTTTCTTCATTTGAGCAGTATTTAATAATAAAAGCTATGAGAGATTTTCTGGCTTGTTTAAGATAACATTCCACTCATTTCTGTTCTCTGATTTATTCAAAAAGAGAAAAGAAAAAAAGATTTTAAAATAGATTAAAAATGAAAACTTAGGAGTATACAATCTTATTATTCTAATTAAAAAGACATATTACTAATAAATAGGGCTGCCAATTGAAATGAAAACAATACATTTTCTCTTGGTCAAAAATTAAGGTTAAATATATATTACTTTATACAAAGTGGTGCCTTGGTGGCATAGTGGATAAAAGTTCGGCTGCTAACCAAAAGGCTGGCAGTGCGAGGAACAAGACAAGGATGCCCTTTATCACTACTCCTATTTAACATTGTGCTGGAAGTCTTAGCTAGAGCAATAAGGCAAAAAAAAAGAAATAAAGGGTATCCAAATTGGTAATGAAGAAGTTAAACTGTCTCTATTTGAGGGCAATATGATACTACACATAGAAAACCCAAGACTTCACAAGAAAAGTACTGGAACTAATAGAAAGATTCAGCAGCAAGATAAACATACAAAAGCAGTTGGATTCCTATACACCAATAAAGAGAACAATGAAAAGGAAATCAGAAAAACAATACCATTTATAATAGCCCTTAAAAAAATAAAATACTTAGGAATAAATCTAACCAGGGATGTAAAAGACCTATACAAAGAAAACTATAAAACACTACTGCAAGAAACCAAAAGAGATCCACCTACATAAATGGAAAAACATACCATGCTCATGGATAGGTAGACTCAGCATTGCAAAAATGACAATTCTACCCAAAGCAATTTACAAATACAATGCAATCTTGATCCAAATACCAATAACATTCTTTAAAGAGATGGAAAAACTAATCATTAACTTTATATGGAAAGGGAAGAAATCTCAGATACGTAAAGCACTACTGAAGAAGAAGAATAAAGTAGGAGGATTTGCACTACCTGACCTCAGAACCTACTATACAGCTACAGTAGTCAAAACAGCATGATACTGGTACAACAACAGATACATTGACCAATGGAACAGGATTGAGAACCCAGATGTAAATCCATCCACCTATGGTCAAATGATTTTTGACAAAGGCCCAAAGTCCATCAAATGGGGAAAAGACTGTCTTTTTAACAAATGGTGCTAGAAAACTCGAGGTCCATTGGCAAAAAAATGAAACAGGATCTATACTTGACACTATATATAAAAAAATAATTCAAAATGGACCAAAGACCTAAAGATAAAGCCAAAAACTATAAAGTTCGTAGAAGAAAAAATAGGATCAATGCTAGAGGCCCTAATACATGGCATTAACAGGATACAAACCATAACCAACAACACACATAAGCTAGATAACTGGAATCTTCTAAAAATTAAACACTTAGGCTCATCAAAACACTTTGCCAAAAGACTAAAACGAGAACCTACAGACTGGGAAAAAAATTTTGGCTATTACAAACCAAAGGTCTAATCTCTAAAATCTACAAGAAATTCCAACACTTCTACAACAAAAAGACAAATAATCCAATTAAAAAACGGGCAAAGGAATTAAACAGACACTTCAGCAAAGAAAACATTCAAGTGGACAACAGACACATGAGGAATTGCCCAAAAACCCTAGCCATTAGAGAAATGCAAATCAAAACTGCAACGAGATACCATCTCACCCCAGCATTACTGGCACAAATCAAAAAAAACAGGAAACAACAAATGTTGGAGAGGCTGCAGGGACACTGGAACTCTTATGCACTGCTGGTGGGAATGCAAAATGATATAACCATTTTGGAAAATGATATGGTGCTTCGTTAGAAAGCTAGAAATAGAAATACCATATGATCCAGCAATCCCACTCCTAGGAACATATCCTAAAGAAATAAGAGCTGTCACAGGAATAGACATATACACACCCACGTTCACTGCAGCATTGTTCACAACAGCAAAAAGATGGAAACAACCTAGATGCCCATCAACAGCTGAATGGATAAACAAACTATGGTACATACACACAATGGAATATTATGCAGCGATAAAGAGCAACGATGAATCTGCAAAGCATCTCATAACATGGATGAATCTGAAGGCATTATGCTGAGTGAGATAAGTCAATCACAAAAGGACAAATATTCTATGACACCACTACTGTAAAAACTCATGAAAAGGTTTACACACAAAAAGAAACATTTGATGGTTAGGAGGGAAGGGAAGGGTGAGGATGGAAAAACAATAAAAAGACAAGTGGTAACTTTTGTGAAGGGTAAGACAGTATACAATACTGGGGAAGCCAGCACATCTTGTACAAGGCAAGCTCATGAAAGCTTCATACACACATCCAAACTCCCGGAGGGACCAAATTGCTGGGCTGAGGGCTGTGGGGACCATGGTCTCAGGGAACATCTAGCCCAATTGGCATAACATAGTTTATGAAGAAAATGTTCTACATTCTACTTTGGTGAGTAGTGTCTGGGGTCTTAAAAGCCTATGAGCAGCCATCTAAGATACTCCACTGGTCTCACTCCTTTGGGAGCAAGGGAGAATGAAGAAAACTAAAGATACAAGGGAAAGATCAGTCCAAAGGACTAATGGACCACAACTACCACGGCCTCCACCAGACTGAGTCCAGTACAACTAGAAGGTGCCCAGCTACCACCACTGACTACTCTGACAGGGATCATAATAGAGGGTCCTGGCCAGAGCTGGAGAAAAACGTAGAACAAAACTCTAACTCACCACAAAAAAAGACCAGACTTACTGGCCTGACAAAGACTGGAGAAACCCCAGGAGTATGGCCTCTGGACACCCTTTCAGCTCAGTAATGAAGTCACTCCCAAGGTTCACCCTTCAGCCAAAGATTAGACAAGCCCATAAAATAAAACGAGACTAAAGGGGCACAACAGCCCAGGGACAAGGACTGTCAGGAGGGGACAGGAAAGCTGGTAATAGGGAACCCAAGGTCAAGAAGAGAGAGTGTTCACACGTCGTGGGGTGTTAACCATTGTCATAAAACAGTATGTGTACTGTTTAATGAGAAACTATTTGTTCTGTAAACCTTCATCTAAAGTACAATAAAAAAAAAATTAAAATAAAAAAAGCCAGCAGTTGGAATTCACCAGCCACTCCTTGGAAGCCCTATGTGGCAGTTCTACTCTGTCCTATAGGCTTACTATGAGTCGGAATTGACTCGATGGCAATGGGTGTTTTGTTACATAAAGTAAAAATTCACTTTTGGAAGTGGAAAGACTGAATTCATACAAATGGCTGGAGAATGATGAAAACTGTTTTGCCATCTGCATCTCTTCCTGGGCTTGGATACCTCAATAATAATAAAAGTGAACCATCTTTCCAGATGAAGTTCCAGTCTTTAAATATATCAGGCTACATTTGTGTATAATTTCCCGTGTTTTTCCTTAGAGGATTTATGGTAGTTTACAAGAATGCACACATGATAAAATAAAAAAACGTAAATAATTACTAAAAATTGAAAAATAAAGTAACTGAATTGTTACTCTAAAAAGGAGTCATCAAAGTGGAATAATCCTTAAGAATACACTAATCATACCAACAATGGAGCAGAAACTTTTAATTGATTTCAAAGCACTGCTCCACCTTGCTTATATTGGAATAGTGATTTAAATCAAACAGAACTTAAAGTTTCTCTGATCTGGTACGGATTATAGATTTATGAAATCCTACCAGAGACCACTAGTTGCTTTAATGGTACCAAAATTAAAAGATTTTCTGGGATATATAGTCTTCTAAATCAGATTAGTTTCACATATTAAATCTAAAAAAAAACCAAACCCACTGCCACCAAGTTGATTCCAATTCATAGCTACCTGTAGGACAGAGCAGAACTACCCCATAGGGTTTTCAAGGCTGTAAATCTTTATGGAAGCAGACTGTGGCTGGTGGGTTTGAACTGCCGAATTCTCGGCAGCTGAGCGCTTAACCACTGTGCAACCAGGCCTCCTTACTTTGACGTATTACTTCCTATACAGGCATATCTATGAGATACTGCAGTTTCAATTCCAGACCACTGCAATAGAGCGAATATTGCAATAAAGTGAGTCACACGAATTTTTTGGTTTCCCAGTGCATATAAAAGTTACGTTTACACTATACTGTAGTCTATTAAGTGTGCAATAGCATTATGTCTAAAAAAACAATGTACATACCTTAAATAAAAACAATGTACATACCTTAAATAAAAAATACTTTATTGGTTAAAAATGCTAACCATCATCTGAGCCTTTATTAAGTCATAATCTGTTTGCTGGTGGAGGGTCTTGCCTTGATGTTGATGGCTGCTGACTAATCAGGGTGGTGACTGCTGAAGGTTGGAGTGGCTGTGGCAATTTCTTAAAATAAGGCAACAACGAAGTTTGCTGCATCGATTGACTATTCCTCTCACGAACGATTTCTCTGTAGCATGCAATGCTGCTTGACAGCATTTTACCCACAGTAGAACTTCTTTCAAAATTGGAGTCAATCCTCTCAAATCTTGCCACTGCTGCATCAACTAAATTTATGTAATATTCTAAATCCTTTGTTGTCATTTCAACAGTGTTCACAGCATCTTCACCAGGAGTAGATTCCATCCAAAGAAACCACTTTCTTTGCTCATCCCTAAGAAGCAACTCCTCATCCGTTAGAGTTTTATCATGAGATTGCAGCAATTCAGTCATCTCTTCAGGCTCTACTTCTAATTATAGTTCTCTTGCTGTTTCACCACATCTGCAGTTACTTCCTCCACTGAAAGTCATCCATGAAGGTTGGAATCAGCTTCTTCCAAACTCCTGTTAATGTTTATATTTGGACCTCCTGTAAATCAGGAATGTTCTTAATGGCATCTAGAATGGTGAATCCTTTTCAGAAGGTTTTCGATTTACTTCGCCCAGATCCATCAGAGAAATCGCTATCTATGGCAGCTACTGCCTTACGAAATGTATTTCTTGAAAAATAAGACTTGAAAGTCACTTCTTGATCCAGGGGCTGCAGAATGGATGTTGTGGTGTTGTTGTTGTTAGGTGCCCTCGAGTCGGTTCCCATTCGTAACCACCCTATGTACAACAAAACGAAACATTGCCAGGTACTGCGCCATCTTCACAATCGTTGTTATACTTGAGTCCATTGTTGCAACCACTGTGTCAACCATCTTGTTGAGGGTCTTCCTCTTTTTTGCTGACCCTCTACTTTACCAAGCATGATGTCCTTTCCAGGGACTGATCCCTCCTGATAACATGTCCAAAGTATGTGAGACATAGTCTCGCCATCCTTGCTTCTAAGGAGCATTCTGGCTGTGCTGTACTTCTTCCAAGACAGATTTGTTTGTTCTTTTGGCAGTCCACTGTATATTCATTATTCTTTGCCAATACCATAATTCAAAGGCATCAATTCTTCTTCGGTCTTCCTTATTCATTGCCCAGCTTTCGCATGCACATGAGGCAACTGAAAACATGATGGCTTCGGTCAGGTGCACCTTAGTCTTCAAAGTGACATCTTTGCTTTTTAACACTTTAAAAAGGTCTTTTGCAGCAGATTTGCCCAACGCAATGCAGTCTTTTCATTTCTTGACTACTGCTTCCATGTGTGTTGATTGTGGATCCAGGTAAAATGAAATCCTTGACAACCTCAATCTTTTCTCCTTTTATCATGATGTTGCTTACTGGTTCAGTTGTGAGGATTTTTGTTTTTTTTATGTTGAGATGTAATCCATACTGAAGGCTGCAGTCTTTGATTTTCATCGGTAAGCGCTTCATGTCTTCTCCACTTTCAGCAAGCAAGGTTGTGTCATCTGCTTATCGCAGGTTGTTTGAGTCTTCCTCCAGTCCTGATGCCTCATTCTTCTTCACGTAGTCCAGCTTCTCAGACTATTTGCTCAGCATACAGATTGAATAGGTATGGTGAAAGGATACAACCCTGACACACATCTTTCCTGACTTTAAACCATGCAGTATCCCTTCGTTCTGTTTGAACAACTGCCTCTTGATCTATGTACAGTTTCCTTGTGAGTACAATTAAGTGTTCTGCATTCTCATTCTTCCCAATGTTATTCATAATTTGTTATGATCCACAGTCGAATGCCTTTGCATAGTCAATAAAACACAGGTAAACATCTTTCTGGTATTCTCTGCTTTCAGCCAGCATCCATCTGATATCAGCAATGATATCCCTGGTTCTACATCCTCTTTTAAATCCAGCTTGAATTTCTGGCAGTTCCCTGTAGATGCACTGCTGCGGCCACTTTTGAATGATCTTCAGCAAAATTTTACTTGTGTGTGATATTAATGATATTGTTTGATAATTTCTGCATTTTGTTGGATCATCTTTCTTTGGAATAGGCATAAATATAGATCTCTTCCAGTTGGTTGGCCAGGTAGCTGTCTTCCAAATTTCTTGACATAGACGAGTGAGGATTTCCAATGCTGCATCTGTTTGCTGAAACATCTCAATTGGTATTCAGTCAATTCCTGGAACCTTGTTTTTCACCAATGCCTTCTGTGCAGCTTGGACCTCCTGCTTCAGTACCATCAGTTCCTGATCAGATGCTACCTCCTGAAATGGTTGAATGTCAACCAATCTTTTTTTGGTATAGTGACTCTGTGTATTCCTTCCATCTTCTTTTGATGCTTCCTGCATCGTTTAATATTTTCCCCAAAGAATCCTTCAATATTGCAACCCAAGGCTTGAATTTTTAATTCAGTTCTTTCAGCTTCAGAAGTGCTGAGTGTTTTCTTCCCTTTTGGTTTTCTATCTCCAGGTCTTTGCACATGTCATTATAATACTTTACCTTGTCTTCTTGAGCTGCCCTTTGAAATCTTCTGTTCAGCTCTTTTACTTCATCATTTCTTCCATTTGCTTTAGCTACTCGATGTTCAAGAGCAAGTTTCAGAGTCTCTTCTGACATCCATTTTGGTCTTTTCTTTCTTTCCTGTCTCTTTAGTGACCTCTTGCTTTCTTCATGTATGATGTCCTTGATGTCATTCCACAACTCTTCTGGTCTTAGGTCACTAGTGTTCAATGTGTCAAATCTATTCTTGAGATGGTCTCTAAATTCAGGTGGGATATACGTACTCAAGGTTGTACTTTGGCTCTTGTGGGCTTGTTCTCATTTTCTTCAGCTTCAACTTGAACTCGCATATGAGCAATTGATGATCTGTTCTACAGTCAGCCCCTGGCCTTGTTCTGACTGATGATACTAAGTTTTCCATTGTCTCTTTCCACCTATACAGTTGATTTGATTCCTGTGTATTCCATCTGGTGAGGTCCACCATGTACAGTGGCTGTTTATGTTGTAGAAAAAAGTATTTGTAATGAAGAAGTCATTGGTCTTGTCAAATTCTATCATATAATGTCCAGAATCATTTCTACCACCAAGGCCATATTTTCCAACTATCAATTCTTCTTTGTTTCCAACTTTCGCATTCCAATCACCAGTAATTATCAATACTTCTTGATTTCATGTTTGATTAATTTCAGACTGCAGAAATTCATAAAAATCTTCAATTTCTTCATCTTTGGCCTTAGTGGTTGGTGAGTTAATTTGAATAATAGTTGTATTAACTTGTCTTCCATAGGTGTATGGATATTATCCTATCACTGACAGTGTCATACTTTGGGACAGATCTTGAAATGTACTTTTTGACAATGAATCCGATGGCTTTCCTCTTCAATTTGTCATTCCTGGCACAGTAAACCATAGGATCATCCAATTCAAAATGGCCCATACCAGTCCATTTCAGCTCACTAATGCCTAGGATATCAATTTTTATGTGGTCGATTTCATTTTTGATGATTTACAATTTTCCTAGGTTCATACTTCATAAATTCCACATTTCAATTATTAATAGATGCTTGCAGCTGTTTCTTCCCATTCTGAATCATGCCACATCAGCAAATAAAGGTCTGGAAAGCTTGATTCCATCCACCTCATTAAGGTCAACTCTACATTTCGGAGGCAGCTCTTCCCCAGTTGTCTTTTGAGTGCCTTCCAACCTGAGGGGCTTATCTTCCGGCACTATATCAGACAATATTGTGTTACCAGGCATGAAAACAACATTATCTCCTTGTGTATCTCTATTAGGGCTCTTGGGTAATCGGGTGCATTGTCAGTGAGCAGTAATATTTTGAAAGGAATCTTTTTTTCTGAGCAGTAGGTCTCAACAGTGGGCTTAAAATATCCAGAAAACCACGTTGTAAACAGATGTGCTGTCATCCAGCTTTCTTGTTGCATTTATAGAGCACAGGCAGAGTAGAATTAGCATAATTCTTCTGAGCCCTAGGATTTTCAGAATGGTAAATGAGCATTGGCTTCAACTTAATGTCACCAGCTGCATTAGCCCCTAACAAGAGAGTCAGCCTGTCCTTTGAAGCTATGAAGCCAGGCATTGACTTCTCTCTAGCTATGAAAGTCCTAGATGGCATCTTCTTCCAATAGAAAGCTGTTTCGTCTACATTGAAAATCTGTTGTTTAGTGTAGCCACCTTCATCAATTATCTTAGCTAGATCTTCGGGATGACTTACTGCAGCTTCTACATCAGCACTTGCTGCTTCACCTTGCACTTTTATGTTATGGAGACAGCTTCTTTCCTTAAACTTCATGAACCAACCTTTGCTAGCTTCAAACTTTTCTTCTGCAGCTTCCTTATCTCTCTCAGCCTTCACTGAACTGAAGAGAGTTAGGGCCATGTTCTGGATTAAGCTTTGGCTTAAGGGAATGTTGTGGCTGGTTTGATCTTCTATCCAGACCACTAAAACTTTCTCTGTATCAGCAATAAGGCTGTTTCGCTTTCTTATCATTTGTGTGTTCACTGGAGTAGCACTTTTAATTTCCTTAAAGAACTTTTCCTCTGCATTCACAACTTGGCTAATTGTTTGGTGCAAGAGGTCTAGCTTTTGGCCTATCTCGGCTTTCAACATGCCTTCCTAGCTAAGCTTAATCGTATCTAACTTTTGATTTAAAGTGAGAGATGTGCAACATTTCCTTTTACTTGAACATTAAGAGGTCACTGTAAAAACAAAGAACAAAAAAAAACAAAAACTCGTTGCCTTCGAGTCAATTGCAACTCATAGCGACCCAAGAGGACAGAGTAGAACTGCCTCATAGGGTTTCCAAAGAGTGGCTGGTGGATTCAAACTGCTGACCTTTAATTAGCAGCTGTGCTCTTAACCACTGTGTCACCAGGGCTCCATTGCAGGGCTATTAACTGACTTAATTTCAATATTGTCATATCTGAGGGAATATGCAGGCCTGAGGAGAGGGAGAGAGACAGGGGAATGGCTAGTCAGTGAAGCAGTCAGGACACACACAACATTTATCAGTTAAGTTCACCATCTTATATGGGTGTCGTATGTGGCGCCCCAAAACAATTACAGTTAGTAACATCAAACATCACTGATCACAGGCCACCATAACTGATATAATAATAATGAAAAAGTGAAATATTGTGAGAATTACCAAAATGTGACATAGAGACATTAAGTGAGCACATTCTGTAGGAAAAATGGTACCAATAAACTTGCTTGACCCGGGGTTGCCACAACTTTCAATTTATAAAAAAACGCAGTATCTGCAAAGAGCAATGAAGTGAAGCCAAGAAAACAAGGTATGCTTGTATAAATTTCTTACAAAAAATTAAAACTTAAAATGTGATTTATCATTTTAACCATTTCAAACAGTATTTTAAATAGATTAATACTTTAAGAAAACATTTAGATAGTTCCATTTCTATATCTATCCAAAGACTCTTACTGCTGTACTAATAACAGTCTCTGTTATGAAGGTAAACAAAGCATGACTAAGATATATATACATACATATAGATATAGATATAGATATATGGTCACTTTTTTATTAGATAAAAATTAGCAGTAATAAGCTATAATAATTATAGTACCTAAGCATTCATTGATCAACTGGTATACAAATTAGGAGGCTAGAATTTTTAATGTTTTTGGCTGCATTAAAAACTTGGTATTTTAATTCAGAACAAATTTTTAATTTGCAAACTCAAGATAGGTCAGTCAGGACCTGCTTTAGTATTTTTTTAAGGTAAAACGTCCCACTATAGTACCCCTTCTAAAGGAACACCCAAGAAGTCATGTTTTGGACTCTAAGAACTACCTTTGTCACTACTAACTGAATCAGTGTTCAAGAGCCAATCTTGGGTGGTTCAGAGACAAACAAAATTGCCTGCCATGATCAGATTCACCCTTAGAAATCAGAACTGGGAAAAGAACTCAAGACTTAAGTATGTTAGTATGAGGATATTGAAGCAAAAAGAATGTAGAAAGAGAAGTCATAAAGAATCACAGCGAGGCAGGGCCAAGATGGCAGAATAGTCAGAAGCTTCCTGTCATCCCTCTTACAACAAAGACCCAAAAAAACAAGTGAGTCAAATATATATGACAAACTAGGAACCCTAATCATCAAAGACAAAGCTGAAGAATTGGACTAAGTGGCAAGTGGAAGGAGAGGCAATTCAAAAGCAGCGGAAACAGGGAACCACAGAGTGTGGATTCGCTAGCTGAATCTGCACAGCATACACGGGCTGAAGCAAGCAGCAAAATCTCAAGCTAAGACCCACCATACCTGGTGCAGCCAAGCAGCAGCAAATCTGCGTGCACCTCCAGAACCAAACAGGAGCAACACCAGATATGCGAAGGTTAAGTGTAAGCTCTCAACCTAACTGAGCGCTGGCAAAATAACCCCAGAGCTTCGCAGCGGAGAAACACTTCCTTCCCCTCACTCACCCCCTACCCCACTCTGAAATCAGTCACCTGGCATTCAACAATCCACGCCCCTTAAGCCAGGAACCCAGGGCCAGTTCGGAGGCCCTGCCCCTTTGCTCAGCCACTGGCATATGGGGTCCAGGACTTGCAGCAACCCTCACCCCTGCCCCGGCCCTTGTGGACCAATTCAACACCACACGCCCTCATTAGCATAAAACAGCAGGGCATACACCTGAAGCCCATTTTCACCTGCAGCAGTCAAGGGGGAGCTGCAGATATGTGACATTCAACAACTCCCTGCCCCTTAAGAAGGAACCTCACCCACCCACATAGGTGGCCTGAGAGCCAGTGGTACCACCCATTCCATCAAGCCACCCACGACAGGGGTCTGAGGATTAGTGATGCCTCGCAGCCCCTTCAGCCAATGGTACCAGGTGCCCAAGGACCAGCTGCACTACCCCCTCAATATGTTCTCTAGGGGACAGGGACATGCCCTCCGTCCAGGCACCCAGAGGTAGCCATCAGCCCACTGCCTTGCCCCACACATCACCCCCCACTGCAACCAGAGACCTATGCCTGCTCTGAAAACCCCTACGCAGCCCTGCCCGCCTAGTACTGTAACGGAGAGTCTGCACCACACACTCGGTGACTGATGACCCAGACACCTGTGCCCTGAATAACCATACCCCTGAAAGAACAGTGAATAGGCTGCTGGGCTCACACACCTAGTAGCTGCTCTGACCACCTAGAGACAGGATGTGAGAGCTTTAATAACACCAACAACCAAAGCAGCTCACATGCCCAGCCTACTTGGACATGTCAAAACAAAACAAAAAAAAATACAGGACATTGTAAACAAAAATACAATAAATAAATATAATAACTTATTGATGCCTTGGAGGTAACAGTCAATATCAAATCACATAAAGAAGCAGGACAAGATGACTCCAGCAAGTGATCAAAATAAAGAACCAGAAAACCTTCTGGAAGAAGATAATGCAATGGAACTGAGAAAGAATTCAAAAGACTAATATGAAGAGCTCTCCAAGAGATCAGAAAGGAGATCAGGCAAAACTCTGACCAAGCCAAGGAACATACAGACAAAGCAATAGAAGAATTCAGGAAAAAATACAAGAACAAAACAAAAGAATAAACAGGCTGCTAGAAATCATACAGAGACAGCAACTAGAAATCCAAAAAATTAACAATAATATTTCAGAATTAGATAACTCACAGGAGCAAAATTGAGACAATGGAAATAAGAATTAGTGAGATTGAAGATAAATCCCTTGAAACCAATTTGTTTGAGGAAAAATCAGAAAAAAAAAAGAAAAAAAAATGAAGAAAGCTCAAGAATTATGTGGGTTACTATCAAGAGGAAAAACCTACGAGTGATCAGAGTACCAGAACGGGGGGGATAACAGAAAATACAGAGAGAATTGTTTAGTATTTGCTGGCAGAAAACTTCCTTAATATCATGAAAAATGAGAAGATATCTATCCAAGAAGTTCAACAAATCCCACAGGGTAGACCTCAAAAGAAAGTCATCAAGACATATAATCAAACTTACTGTCTTAGTTATCTAATGCTGCTATACCAGAAATACCACAAGTGGATGGCTTCAACAAACAGAAGTTTATTCTCTCACAGTATAGTAGGCAAGAAATCTGAATTCAGGGTGTGAACTCCAGGGGAAGGCTTCCTCCCTCTGTCAGCTCTGGAGGAAGGTTCTTGTCATCAATCTTTCCCGGTCGAGGAGTTTCTCAGTGCAGGGACCCCAGGTCCATAGGACGCACCATTTTCCTGGCACTACTTTCTTGGTGGTATGAGGTCCCCATGTCTCTCTGCTCACTTGTTTTATATCTCAAAAGAGATTGACTCAATACACAACCTAATCTTTTAGATTGAGTCCTGCCTCATTAACGAACTGCCTCTAATCCTGCCTCATTAACATCATAGAGGTAGGATTTACAACACATAGCAAAACTGTATCAGATGACAAAATGGTGAACAATCACACAATACTGGAAATCATGGCCTAGCCAAGTTGACACATATTTTGGGGGGGCACAATTCAATCCATGACATTACACCCCATGGCCCCCCAAAATTCATGCCCTCGCCACATGTAAAGCATATTCACCCCATCATATCATAGCAAAAGTCTTAATTCAACTCCAAATCCAAAATCCAAAAATTCCTCTTCATCTGTGAAATTGAGAATCCAAGTTATCTGCTTCCAAAAGTACAATGGCAGAACCGGCACAAGATAGACATTTCCATTACAAATGGGAGAAACTGGAGGGAAAGAAGCAATAACAGGCACCAAACAAGTCAGCAGAACAAGTTACACTAGCCCTCAAAGCTTGAAAACAATCCTTTGTTTACACAATGGCCCTGCCCTCCAGGCCCTAGGTATTGGCCACACTCTCCAGATTCTGAGTGAAGGTCCCTTCAGCCCTGGGCTTCAGCTCCACCTTACAGGCCCACTGGAATGGCAACTCTGCTCCCTCAGCTTTGGGCAACCCCATTCTCCTAGTCCATCTGAGTGACAACTCTACCCCCTTGGTCCTGGCAAGCCCCATTCTTCTGCCCCTTGGGTGTCGCAGTCATACCCCCTCAGCTTTGGGCAGTGGATCCGGCCCCATCTCGCTGGCACTATGAATGGCAGCCCCATAATTTGAAATCCCAGCAGGCCATGGCTCCACCCTCTGAGACCCCAGAGGTTATGGCCCTATCTTTTGAGATGGAGGCAGCTCTGCTTCCTGTGTTCCTTGTCTCTTCAGCCTCTGATTCCTGGTTCCTTGGCCTCTTGGCCCCTCGGGCCTTGTCGCCTGTGTCTGCCCTGCTGGGGCAAGTGTTCCACCAGTAAACTTCAGTCAGAAGGCACTCAGCTCTCTTGCTCCATGGGTCAGTAAGCCTAGCTCCACCGATAAGTGCCCGAAGGTACCCCACTCCACCAAGAAGCCTCCTGTGCAAAGGCACTCAGCTCTCTCTCTCTGTGGGTCAGCTCCAGTGCTGTCTCACACTGGTCTCCTGGTTCTGCTGCTATTTCTCCAGAAAGGTCCTTAGGGGAAGGGGAAATCACTAACTAGACAGTAGACAAGTGTCAACTTTAGTGAAGGGAAGGACAACACACAATATAGGGGAAGTCATCACAACTGGACCAAAGCAAAAGGACAGAAGTTGCCTAGACACATCCAAACACTTTGAAGGACCTAGTACCTGGGGCTGAGGGGGGAGTACCATAGCTTCAGGGGACATCTAGGTCAATTGGCATAATAAAGTTTATAAAGAAAATGTTTTACATCTCACTTTAGTGAGTAGCGTCTGGGTCTTAAAAGCCTGCGAGCAGCCATGTAAGATCCATCTATTAGTCCCATCCTACCCGGACCAAAGGAGAATGAAAGGACTAGGGACACAGGGAAAATACAAGTGCAAAGGACTAAAGGACCACATGAATCAGAGACTCCACCGGCCTGAGACTAGAAGAACTAGATGGTGTTTGGCTACCTGGCCCTGACGGGGATTGCAGCATACAGTCCTGGACAGAGCAGGAGAAGAATGTAGAAGAGAATTCAAATTCACATAAAAAGACCAGACTTACTGGTCTGACAGGGACTGGAGGAACCCCTGAAACTATGCCCCCGGATACTCTGCTAACCCAGAACTGAAACCATTATTGAAGCCCACTTTTCAGAAAAGGATTAGACAGGCCAATAAAACAAAAAATAATACAAGTGAGGAACGTGCTTCTTAGTTCAATCAAACACGTGAGACCAAATGGGCAGCTCCTGTCCAAAAGCAGGACGAGAAGGCAGGAAGGGGCAGGAACTCGACAAATGGACATAGGGAACCTGGGGTAGAAAGAGGGAGTGTGCTGTCACATTGTGGGGATTGCAACAAATGTCACAAAACAATATGTGTAAAATTTTTGAATGAGAAATTAACTTGAGCTGTAAACTTTTACCTAAAGCACAATAAAAAATAAAATAAAAATAACTTACAGTAATTTTCTCTAGTCAAGTTCATGTAATAAATCAGAAGCAACACTTTGAAGTCTATTACACAATTAAGGATTCCTGCCTACTTACTGAGATACTATGAATTATGAGCTTAAAATATCCTAAAATAAAATCACAAGACATCACACAGGAGGATAAATGTCAATGGAACTACATAATAAATCTATGTAATAAGTTATTTCCACTGAAAGCAGTCACAATTGTCTTTATTGGGCAGTGAAGTATCTTTTTAATTTTGCCTAGCAATTATCTGTGGTGTACTGATATTTCCTTTAAAATAAAATTTAATGAGAATAAAAAAAAAAAAGAATCATAGGCATGAGGCAAGCTAATGTCATGAGAAACTGTAACTATTTGCAAAAAGAGATAGAAAAAGATAAAGAGTGGAATGACCAAGTGAATTAGTAGTGAGAGGCCAAATCAGGAGACATCAGAAAATACTTGATTCACATTAATAGCTAAAAACTAAAGAGAAGAGTTAAGAATTTTTGCCGCTAGGGTCCCGAGCCTTGGATCTACTTCTAGTTTGGCCTATCGGTACACATGTTCCTGTTTTGTGTATTTCCGTGCAATATCAGTCTCTACTTCTGCTCCATGCTGATCTTTATAAAAATCTCCCTATTACTTGAGGTAACTTGAAAGAATCTTTTATGTTGAAACCAAAAGAGGCTAATTGAAACTTTACGCATGCTGAAAATCCTAACATATAATATTAGGGATTTTCAAAGTCTTTGTTGTTATTAGTTGCCATCAAGTTGGCTCCAACTCATGGTGGTCCTCTGTCATCTTCATGATCACTGGTGTGTTTGAGTTCATTGTTGTGGCTATTGTGTTAATCCATCTCATTGAAGATTTCCGTTGTTTTTTGTTGAAAACATGATGCCTTTTTCTAGCAATTGGTCTTTCCTGATGTTATATCCAAAGTAAGTGAGTCGAAGTCTCGTCATCCTCGTTCTCTGGCTGTATTTCTTCTAAGACTAATTTGTTGATTCTTTTCGCTGTCCTTGGTATATTCAATATTCTTTGCCAAAACCACAATGTGAATGTCTCAATTGTTCTTCTGTCTTCCTTTTTCATTGTCCAGCTTTCACCTGCATATGAGGTGGCTGAAAACTCCATGGCTTGGGACAGGTGCATCTTAGTCATCAAAGTGCCATTTTCGCTTTTTAAGACTTTAAAAAGGTCTTTTGCAGCAGGTTTGCCAATGCAATACGATGCAATATGAGTTCTTGGCTGCTGCTTCGACAGACGCTGATTGTTGATCCAAATAGAATGAAATCGTTGAAGTTCAATTTTTCCTCGATTTATCACAATGTTGTTTATTGGTTCAGTTGTGAGGATTTTCATTTTGTTCATGTTGAGATGTAACCCATACTGAAGGCTGTAGTCTCTGACCTTCATCATAAGTGTTTCAAGTCAAGCAAAGTTGTGTTATCTGTGTATTACAGGTTGTTAATTAGTCTTATTCCAATCCTGATGCCAAGTTCTTCTTCATATAGTCCAGCTTCTTGGATTTGTTCAGCATACATATTGAATAGGTAAGGTAAGGATACACCTTACTGCACACCTTTTCTAACTTTAAACCACGCAGTACCCTCTGGTTCTGTTTGAACAACTGCCTCTTAATCCGTGTACAGGTCCCACATAAGCACAATTAAATGTTCTGGAATTCCCAGTCTTAATAATGTTATCCATAATTTTTCATGATACACATAGTCAAATGCCTTTAAATTCTTTACCTATTGGTGGCACTGTGGTTAAGAGCTTGGCTGCTAACCAAAAGGTCAGTGGTTTGAATCTACCAGCCGCTCCTTGGAAACCCTATGGGGCAGTTCTACTCTGTCCTATAGAGTTGCTATGGGTCAGAATCAACTCAATGGCAACGGATTTGTTTTTTGGTTTTTTTTTTTGGTTTATTACTAATTAGCTAATAAACAAAACAAGGCCAACAATTCAACAAAGAGACTGACAGCTCAATAATCAAAGAAACAAGTGACTAGAATTCTAATCTCTCATTTAATGCATAATTTTGCTTTACAATCCCTCTGCCAGGAATGGAAAATTGCTTTTATCTTGCATACTAATTTTCATGAACTGGTATTGCCTGTATAAAAGTTTACTGAGAAGGATCGCAAGGCCACACTTGGCCTCACAGTAAAGAGTACAGAAATGGATTTTCATATTCAACTATGGGAGTAGGCGGGGGTAACTGTTGATAAATATATCATCTATTTGCCATCTTTGATCCAGTCTCTACTTTTGAAAGCATTAGCTATTATACTTCCTCTGCATTTTTCCAAAAATGATTTAAAAATTTTTGATGCTCTGTTTAGTGCCTAAAAACAAGGATTCTGATAATCTTTATTTTTTTTAATGATTTGGTAATAAAGAATGCAGAGATGCTCAGGAGACTTTAGAAAATCATAAATACTGAAATAGGAAACCTGAAATGGGCTATGTTTAAACATACAAATAGATTCACATAAAAAGTAATCAAATGAACTAGGAGTCAGAAAAGCAGGGTTCTAATCCTACAGAAAACGAGGAAACCCTCCATGAGAGGGACTGACACGATAGATGCAACAATGGGCTCAAACATACCAATGATTGTGAGGATGGCACAGGACTTGGCATTTCCTTCTGTTATACATAAGGTGGACATGAGTTGGAGTCAACTTGACAGCAACTAATAAGAACAACAGTCCTATATAAGGTCCCTAGGTGGTGCAATGAGTCAGAATCAACTTGACAGCAATGGGGTTTTTGGTTTTTTGGGTGGTGCAAATGGCTTTCGCTAGACAACTCACCTAATGGTTGCCTAAAGTTTGGTGGTTTAAACCCACTCAGCAGCATTGTGGAAGAAAGGCCTCGTGATCTGCTTCTGTAAAGACTAAGGCCAAGATAACAGCCAAGAAAACCATATGGAACAATTCTATTCTGTAACACATTGGGTCATCATGAGTTGGAATTGATTTGGTGACAATGGGTTTCATTTTTTCTTTCAGTCCTATATAATCTATAAAACCATTAATTCGCTCTCAGTCTCCATTTCTTAATCTGTAAAGTAGGATTCTTAGCAGCTCTAAAATTCCTTGATTATTTGATCACTCAAGGAATGCAAAAGGTGATAGGCAAACTTTTATCCTGAAAAAGAAACCAGAATATAGCCAGCTTCATGCCAGATTATGGGGTACTTCTTGACATAATTCCTGATTCTTATGTCACCAAGGTCTAGCTGATCAGGATAAATTCTGGTAACATATGTCATGAGAGTTCTTCTCCATATAACAACAACAACAACAAAAAAAACCCAAACCTGTTGCCATTGAGTCAATTTTGACTCATAGCAACCCTATAGGACAGAGTGGAACTGCCCCAGAGCTTCCGAGGAGTGGCTGGTGGATTCAAACTGCTGACTTTTTGGTTAGCAGCCAGAGCTCTTAACCACTGCACCACCAGGGCTCCCTGCTCTACATAATTCATGGTTTATCTGCCATGTAAATGAAGTTCTAATCCACTCAAGAGGTTTACCTGTTCCAGGTAAATAGATCAAAATGCCTGTGGGCACACTCAATTCAAACCAGTTTACAGCCCTTAGACTTGTAAGATTAAGGACTGAAGTTTGTTTTCCATACAAGTCCTAGAATTTGCCTGATGTAGACAAAAATGACATACTTGTCTTGGTTCGAGATTTCCTCAGGATATATAGGACAGGTTTTTTTTAATTGTTTTTTTTTTTTGGGGGGGGGGGGGGGAGAATCTCCCAGAAAGTGTGATATTGAATTAGAATCTATGTTAGAAAAGGAATTATAGAACGTGCTTTGTTTTCACATATTCCTCATGAGGCCTTCTGAGCAGGTAGGTTTCAGAATTGTTAAAATAGCAACAGGTCATTTTATACAGATTTCTGTTCATCCAACTACAAAAATTATTTGTTTTTAAAGGGACAGAGATATCTTCTTGCCTAACATAAAACCTGACTTAAGATGCACATTACAATGACCTTTCTCTCAGTAAATGGTATTTGAATGCCTGGCTACAGGATATCTCAAAATGTACATTCCCAAAATAGCATACAGGAGTTCAAGACTGAAATGATTGGACTTCAAATACATTTAGAGTTGAACACAGAAAACAAACTATTTCTTCCTGATTGTAAGTACAAGTCAATATTGGTGTTGTTAACAATGAAAACATAGTATGGATCATAAACAGAGGTAGAAAGGATACATTCCCCTCTTCCCCATTTGTTTCTCTATGAAGGAATGTAAAATTTTTTTTGAACCATACATGTATCTAGTGATGAAAGAAAGCTCTTTGGCTTCTTCGTGTACCTCGTAAGGAAACATACAAGAGAGAACAAAGAAGAGATGAAATAGCCTCTATCATTTTTTGCAGTCCCTAGTGGTGCAAACAGTAATGAGCTTGGCTGCTAACTGAAAGGTTGGAGATGCGAGTCCAACCAGAAGTGCTTGAAAAAAGGCCTGGCTGTCTACTTTCAAAAATTCAGCCATTGAAAACCCAATGAAGTACAGTTCTACTCTGACACACACGGGGTCACCATGAGTCAGAATCAACTCCATGGCAACTGCTTTTTTTAAAATATCTTATTCACTGAAAATGAAAATGGGTCATGACATCCATAGATGTTAAGCTAAAAATACAATGACATGACTCTGTTGCTGGGTATCTTAATAGGATCTTATTGCTATTTCTTGTAACCAAATGCCCTTCCATACCCAATTATGAAAACTAATTATTATGCCAATATATGAGCAGTTTCATGGAAAGAAATACATTACTTAAATATTGTTAGTTGCCATTAAGTCGATTCTGACTCATGGTGACCCTATGTGTAGAGTACAACCGCTCCACAGAATTTTCAAGGCTGTGTGACCTTTTAGAAGCATATCAACAGGCCTGTCACATAATGAAATAAAAATCAGGAGATCTAAGTTCTAGTCTTGTCTCGGCCACAAACTAGCTTTATAACTATGGGCAACTAACCTATCATCCCTAAACGTCATTTCATCTGCCACTGTGAAAACAGAAAATATAAGCTCACTCTTAAAGAATCAGAACTGTGAGTCTCACATTGAAAAAAAAAAATTCAGCTTTTAATTAACGTGAAAGTACAATGCAAGCAAGGCACATGAATCTAAAAGTATTTTATTAATTCAAATACTAAATTTAGACCTAGTGAACCAAAGAGCTTAGAGTATTAATTGAACAAGGTGAAGATCCATGTAAAATGAAAATTGACCATGTTTTGCTGACAGACATAAAATGACAGATTTCTTGGTTGTTTTACTATCATTCACTGTTTTCAGCATTCTCTTGCTGTCAAATTGTTTTTACAACAGGGCATGTCTCTAACCACTTGAAAAGTGAGCTTCAATGTCTGTATGGTTGGTTGTTGTTGTGTGCTGTCGAGTGGATTCCAACTCATAGTGACTCTTTAGAATAGAGTAAAACTGCCCCATAAGGTTTCCTAGGCTGTAATCTTTACTAGAGAGTATTGCCAGGTCTTTTCTCCCGAGGAGCAGCTGGTAGGTTCGAATCTCTTTCGGTTAGCAGCCAAGCTCTTGACCACTGCACCACCAGAGCTCCTCATATGGTTGGTAAGCTCTGTGAAATGTTTTAGATCATTGTGAAGGTCACAGAACACGGCTTGTTTCAGGAGAAATTTAAAGTTCACAAACTATTTACTGCTAATCATTTCAGATGCAACTGAATTTAATGAACTCAATATTTTTTTTCTTTCCTAAATTGAATCCTTTATTAGACACATACCATAAAAACTAAGATAATATCTGGTGTTTGAGACAGCAATCCATTCTGTCGTCTTCCTCTGTAGTGGTTAAAAAAACCAAACCAATATTTTCTGAGAATCTTTAAACCTAAAACACAAGATGGCTTTTGCTTATTCCTCAACTTTTCCTCACAGAAGAGAGGATTGGAACATATATTTCCTAAGATCCCCTCCAGCACTAACATTTCATAGTTCTCACCTTAGAATTTAGAGGTGCATTCTATAACTACTGTTGAAATGGAAAATTCATTGAGTAAAGATATCTATGTTTAATCTTGCTGTGGCTAGGTGCCGTGGAGTCTGCTCCAACTCACACCAACCCTATGTATAACAGATTGAAACGCTGCCCAGTCCTGTGCCATCCTCACAACAGGTATGTTTGAGCCCGCTGGTACAGCCACTGTGTCATTCCTTCTCTTTGAGGTTCTTCCTCTTTTTCATTGACCCTCCACCAAGCATGGTATCCTTCTCCAGGGATTGGTCCCTCCTGATAACATGCCCAAGGTAAGCAAAGTCTCACCACTCTTCCTTCTAAGGAGCATTCTGGCTGTACCTTCTAAAAGATAGATTTGTTCTTTCATCTAACAGTCCATGTATATTTCATACTCTTTGCCATCACTGTAATTTAAATGTCACTTCTTTCGTGTTCCTTTTTCACTGTTCAGCTTTCGCATGTATAGGAAGCAACTGAAAATGCCATGTTTTGGGTCAGACATATCTTATCAAAGTGACATCTTTGCTTTTTAAAACTTAAAGAGCTCTTTTGCAGCAGATATACTCAATGCAAATCTTACAAATATGTAAAGTATGAGTGAGATATTAGCTCTATATTGTCAACAAGGCAGCCTAATGGGGAAGAGGAAGAAGCAACATTTATTGAGATCTGTGCCACATTCTTTACATATGTAACCTCCATTTCATTGTCAAAAACAACTCCAGGACGTAAGCTTTATTATTTCATTTTGAAATAAGGAAGCAGAGGCTCAGAGAAATTTAAGGGGCTTGCCCCAAACCAGTTGCTCTCAAGTGGATTTCGACTCATAGCGAGTCTATAGGACAGAGTAGAATTGCTCCATAGTTTCCAAGGAGGAGCTAGTAGATTCCAGCTGCTGACTTTCTGGTTAGCAGCTGAGCTCTTAACCGCTGCACCACCAGGCTCTTGCCCACGGAGAGTATATGAGGCAGTGGTAGAGCTGGAATTCAAATCATAGTCTATAACCTTAGTTACATTCATTATATGATTAAGTAAAATACTAAATTTATACTGTACATTTTTGTTACTATTTTAAATTGTTTAGTAAGTAAGTTAGGTTTTGTGACCCAGAGCAACATGGGTTTTCTCAACATACAAAAAATTCAAAATGCATTAATGATGAAATTATTTACGGTTACAGGAAACTTCTGTGTATTGAAATAGACTACCCCAAGAGAAAATAAATATCTGTCTCAAGTGTGGTGGCATAACACGTTTCCATGGGTGGAAAATGCACTGGCTTGAATCTATTTTGTTCGGTTAGATCCTACTGTGATGTGGAAAACTCTGTGGTCAATTTCAAGTAGGAGATAATTACAACTGAAATAAGAAAGCAGACTTTCCCGAAACACAAAAAAAGTTTTATTTTTAAAAGTACAGTAATTGTTAATGCCCCAAATGAAATGGATAACTGATAAGACAGGTGAAATCTACAGCCATCACCCTGGCTTCCTCACAACCTCTTCCACAGAACCGATTCTGGAGGTAAGGGACAACAGCCAAACTTTGAGAAAACTCTTTTCTCCAATTAGCGTCCCGCTCCGCTTCCCTCAGTCGGTTACAGCGACCTCCGCCCCCCCTTTCCGCCTCGGAGGGTCTGACGGTGGAGAAGCGGACTGCAGATGGGACGCCCGTTGGACAACCTCGGGTCACTGAGACTCACTCGGTGAGGCGGACGGTGTGTGCCGGAGACTTCTAGCTCCTACACTTCCGCTGGGCTCCCTCTTACCTCAGTCCCTGCCTCAAACTCCGAAAGGTACAGTGGGATCCCCTCGTCACCCCACCACTAGGCCTTTTATAAACTCCTTCAGCGTCTGACTTCCCTCACTGGTCTCTTCAGAGCTCCTTTCAGGTCTTGGCCGCTAACGACAAGCTGTTTCCTTACCTCTCCCAAACCGTCTTCTTAGGAGAGGAGGGAAGAGAGACCAGGCATTCGGCTGCGTTCGCTTCTTGCAACCGCCAGGACCGCCGTCCGCTCCGCCCCTTCCCGCCACGACGTTCCCCTCTCCTTCCCCTCCCCCAGACTCACGCTCCCACCGGTGGTGAGGAGCTGGAACTGAGAGCGGGGGAGGGTGCGCATGCGTGTCGAGGGCGGCGCCGCTAGGCAAAGAACCGGAAACTTAGAGACAAAGTTCGGAGCCCCGCCCCCCCTCGCCTCGCGCTGCCCTGCCGTCTGGCCCGGCTGACTCAACAGCCGACTCAACAGCCGACCCAGCGGCGGAGCGACTGACCTAGAGACGAGAATCGGCCCAGCTCTCTTGCGCACCATGTCTGGCTCCTCCAGCGTCGCCGCTATGAAGAAAGTGGTTCAGCAGCTCCGGCTGGAAGCCGGGCTCAACCGCGTGAAGGTGAGCGGGGGCGGGCGGGCCGAGGGGGAGGGGAAGTCGGCGGCGGGTGGGATCCGGCGGCTGAGCTGGCTGGTGCCGGCAGGACGTGCGTCCTGGTCTGGCTTTTCCCTGGGGAGGACGCGCGCTGAGAGCAACCAACTTTAAAGAAGTAGCAGTGCGGGTTGCTGCTGTGGTTTGTGGGGCTGGTTAGCCCGCCGCTTCCGCCCTAGGACTTCCCAAGGCAGCCTTGGCCCCTGGACTGAATAGCTTCCCGCACCCTAGTTCTCCTCCCTCTGTGTTCCTTCCTGCGCAGTGACTCTTCGGCTAGCCTTGCCAACTGCTGCTCTTCGGCGCGCCGTTCGCTCCCTTCCCTGTCTACTTTCACCGTTTTTCGTCACCGGCCTGGGTATTTTTCGACTTTTGATTCACAACAGACTTAGTTTTTCTTTTCATGTAGTCTTTCCCAAACCCACTTCTTTAAATAAACATTAGATTTTTCTCTCTCAGCTTTTCTCGTTCACCAACACATAAACTTGAAAACAAATTCTTGCTTAACTCTAACTATGGATTGTAAGAAGTCAGTTTTCGAAACGTTCCTGGTGTCCGAGGTTACCGCCGGCTCCCTGTACATACCTATTCACGGTTTGCACCGATCTGACCTTGGGGCTGTCTACTGGTCCCAAGCCGAGAAAGTGATTAAGGTGGAACAGTATTGGTTTTGTTTATTTTGGCGTCTGGTTAGCATTGGCCTTGTATAGGGGTATTTACTTTAGGGGACAGTAGTTAAGAGCGCGGCTCCTAATCAAACGTCGGCAGTTCAAATTCATCAGTCACTCCTTGGAAACCCTATGGGGTAGTTCTACTCTGTCCTGTAGGGTCGCTATGAGTCGGAATCGGCTGGACGGCAACGGATTTTGGTGTACTTTAGGGGAAAAACCCTTTTTTGTGTGTGTTGATGTGACCGTCTGACATTCAAGTGCTATTCCAAGTATTTCCTGATTTTTAAAATCCTAAATGGATTGACTTCTTTCCATTGCAGGAGATTAGTTTACATGTTAAACATTACTTGTTTAGAAACAAGAAACAACATAGAAAAGAATATAAATCACATACCCTGTTGGAAGAAAGGACTCCTGGTGGAGCAGTGGTTAAGAATTCGGTTGCTGACCGAAAGGTCCGCCATTCAGATAAATCATTGGAAACCCTGTGGAGCAGTACTACACTACTCTGCCCTATAAGGTCGCTAAGTGTCGTAATTGACGGCAATGGGTTTGGTTGGAAGAAACAGCCAGTTTCCAAGATGGTTTTATATTCATCAGGCTAGTTTTTACTTCTCGCTGAAATGTTTTGTAGAGTGAGATGATCTCCCATTTATACACTCTTACGTAGAAAAGTTAGAGATCTAGCTTACTCAGTTGTGGTCACCTCAGGAGGGAAGGGAAATTCCCATCAGTCTTGGTATGGGATTTCCCTTCTTTTTTCCTGTCCCTTTAAGTGCTACTTGAAATCCATTTATCTGATCCCAAAATTCTTACTTCATCCCAGTGGTGTATGGTCAGTCTTGGCCGCATTTAACTTTTAAATTTGAAATCATATACCGTGAAACCTGTGAGAGCCACAACTTGACAGAACTACCTTGTTTTTCCGGGTCTTGCAAGTTTTCCACCTTTGACAGGGTGCAGTTTTGCCTATTTTCTATCGCTCGTTTTAGTGGAAAATATTTGTTTTCCTTCTCGCACAGGTTCTGACCTTACACAGGCTTCTGCTTTTGCAGGTTTACTCTATTTCTTAAGACCAACCATTATCATCCTTCCTGTGACTTTACCATAGATTGAAGTAGGTCAGAAAAGAAAAAAATGAGGGGGGCGGAAAAAGGAGGAGACCAGAACAAATGCTGGTTGAAAGCAATATGTGTAAATAGGGGTATTTAGCCTTAGTTTGAAGAAAATGAGATGAAATCCTCAGACCAAAGTACTCTGGGGGCTTTACCCTAAAAACTTAAGCCCCTCAGTAACTCCACAGCCTAATGCCTGCCTTGTATACCCAATTCTAGGAGGCTTCTGGTTTGGATCATTAAAGCCACCACAAGTTAACTGGTTTTGAAGTTCAAATTCTGCCTGATGTTCGGGCCTTAGCAAGGAGGGGAGGGCAACCCATGTTGGGACTTTAAATGATCTTTTCTTTACATACGTTGCTAAATGAGGTTAGGTTCAATTTCATATTTATTGTGTACCTATTTTATTTACAGCTCTGCTAGGTGCTTTTTTGTGATACATAGTTTTAAACTAGCACTTTTACTATGTTTAAACTTTTATGTTTGAGTACAGTTGTTAAAACCCAAAACTCGTTGCAGTTGAGTCGATTCCGACTCATAGCGACACTATAGGACAGAGTGCTTGACA
Organism: Trichechus manatus latirostris; assembly: GCF_000243295.1. Lineage (NCBI taxonomy): Eukaryota > Metazoa > Chordata > Mammalia > Sirenia > Trichechidae > Trichechus > Trichechus manatus. Next base: position 34,994,540 of record NW_004443939.1, on the reverse strand, counting down.
AACTCTCATAGGTAGGATGACCATACACTTTAATGTCCAAACCCCAGGACACTTTCGAGAATGAAAGGGGCACTAATAATTATGCCAGGATAACAGGGCTTCAACCTCTGGGATAGTCGCCCTGTTAGGTAATTACTGTATTGCCTTGGGGGCAAGTATCTTGTTCTAGCTTTAGAACCTTTGTGTCTCACCTCTCCTCACTGCTTGGAACGATGTTTCTGATGGAGAAACTTGGCAGAATCTCGTCATTGGGATCTCAGCTTAAATGTCACCTCCTGAGAGAGGCCTTCCCTTAGTTGGCCATCCAGTCACCATCTAACAAATGACTCTTTTCTCTGCAGAGCACCTTGTGTCTTGTACCCTGGACAGCCTCATAACATCAGGCACGTGGTTGTTCTTATTTATTCTCAGTGCCTAGAAATATATTTGGCGCATAGTGGTGCTTGAGAAGTTTGTGAAAGGAAGGGAATTAAGTTGGGGCCTACTAACAGTTTAGACAGAAAATTAACAAATTTTACTCTCTACTTACGGTTGTTTAATGTGAATGCAACCAAACAGTATCACATGGTGAAAAATATCACTGGTTCCCCCTCTTTAAGCGACACCTTTTTTTTTTGAGAGAGAGAAAGTGGCAGTCATTTGTCAAAGTACTTCTTTATACAGAAACTAATAAACCTGTGTACAGCTATGGGGTACAGCTGCAATCTGCAGGGCTTCTTGCTATATATAGAGGGCATCTGTGATGCTCTTAACTCCCTTTCAAAAGCCAAATACCCAGCTGGAGTTAACACCTGCCCTCACCCTCTTTGTTGATAGTTGACTTTGAGAAAGAAAATGAATGATTATTTAATTTTTCCATATTCCTAAGCCTGAATTCAGACTTAGGATATTGGATGCCTTTGGGGGCATCTTTTACTCATGTAGACAGAGACAGCTTTCTGTTCATTGTCATGTAACTGAAGGGCTGATAGCAAACATTAGTTTAACAACTTTACTAAACAGCATTGCTGCCTTTAAGGAGCTATGTTCGTTTGCCTTAAATGTGATTTAGCAATTTGTGTGTGTGTGTGTGTGTAATGCCACCCAAGCAAGACTTAAAGGATTTTGACAGCTTTACAGTTTTGTTTACATCCTGCATCACCTTAGCAGAATATATACAAATAGTAGATGTTTAAGTGAATGAATGCATCTCTTTTAATATGATTTAGTTTTAATGCAAGGGATTTTAAGACTCTAGATTTGAAGAACAGTATTCTGAATGCATTCTTAACAGTGTTTGGTTTTCTAAATTATATGCTAGTTATCCCATATTATGTTCATTCACATTTTATCAGTAATACTGTTTTCAGGACAAAGTAGTAGTTTGCTAGAAATTTTAATGCTCTTTTTTGTCTGTCTAATACCGTGTACTGCTTTTGATAAAAAATACTATTTTAAGTACCCTGAAGCTGCAGTTGAACAGCCTACTAGATAAACTGTTTTGAACATAAACAGTTGTTTATAGTGAATCATTAGATGCCGCTAATAAGCAAGCAAAAGAAAATGTACTGTAAACTAGTATTATTTACAAGCAGTGATTTAAGTATAAGGGCCCAGTATATACCTGTTGGCCTTTAATTAGTATATACTATCCTCTTTGAGGTAAGAGAAGTGGTGTTTATTGCAAATATTTGGAAAGATTTCAGAAAACCTTTATTAAAACATTCTCATCGCCTCCCACTTTTCCCTTCTTTGTTATGTATAGGTTTCCCAGGCAGCTGCAGACTTGAAACAGTTCTGTCTGCAGAATGCTCAACATGACCCACTGCTGACTGGAGTATCTTCAAGTACAAATCCCTTTAGACCCCAGAAAGTCTGTTCATTTTTGTAGTAAAATGAATCCTTCAAAGGTAAGTTTCTGTAATTAATACAGCAAAGTCTCACAAAATAGGAATCACTAGTCAATTCTTTCTTAGCAACACTTTTTTACAAAGTTAACTGAGATCATCCCTTTTACTTTTGTTTGGCACTCTAAATTTCCAGTGTTTTTCTGTTTTATAAGGAAAGTGAGGATTGAGGAAACTTGGCTGGTTTAGTAGTCATGAAGACGAACAGTTTCTGTTTAACAACAAAGTGGGTATTTTAAATAGAGGATTAAGTAACTACAGTGAAACCTGCGAGAGCTGGAACTCAACAGGACTGCCTTGTTTTTCCGGGTCTCGCAAGTTTTCCACTTTGATAGGATGCAGTCTTACCACTTTCTGTTGCTCGTTTTAGTGGAAAATATTTGTATTTTCCTTCTCTGACAGGTTTGTGCCTTACATTGGTTCCAGCTTTCGCAGGTTTTACTGTCCTGCCAGTTGATTTGTATTAATTCTGATGTTATTGCTCTAATAGAACCCAGCTGTAGAGCAGTATAACAAAGAACTGGGAATTGTGAATGCAAGCGAAAATCAGGAGGTACTTGAATAAGCTGACGTGTGGGCATTTGGAGTGGGGAATAACCATAGGTTATCTTCCAGCTCAGATGTCACGTGTGCAGAAATGTATAGTTAGCCCAAAATAGGTATGACCAAAAAAGTGCTTTGGATAATTTAAAATGTAATCCAAGGGTGCTACCATTTATAAATTCTACTTTAGTCAAGGCATATTATTCACTATTGACCTATGAGAAGCAACCTTAAACTAATGCTTTAAAAAAAAAAAAAAGTATATGGCATGTACCATTTATTAACATTTTGACTCCTCAATGTCCAGGAAGCTGTCTCCTAAAATACCATGTTACACAGTTGTGCCCACTCTAAGTAAGCTTTGTAGATTTGGGAGTGTGCAGGAAGTCTTTGTGTAACTACAACATGTTTCCAGTAAATAAAATGATAGGTTAAGATGTCTAAGATTTTTAAACACCAAAAAAAAAAGCACCTTTGTGTAAGAGGTTCTCCATAAGGAAATAATTTTTAACAGTCTAGCACCTTTATACTAAACACTTTTATTTCCTTGCTTCTGGCAGTAATTCATTTAATTCTTCATGCCAGTTTTTGGAACGTTCATATTTTATGTTTTTTTAAAGATCCTTTTTAACCTTTTCCTATTGTATTCACTTTACAAAGTGGTTTATTTTCACTTGATATAAGTCTTGTGGGTAAGTATGATTTGAAGCAGCAGGGAAAGAGTATCTGGATGTTAAGAGCAGTGCTTCTCACATTTGAATGTAACCTACAAATCACCTTGGTAAAATGAAAATTTTCATTCAGTAGGTTTGCGGTGAGGCCCTAGAACCTGCATTTCTAACAGGCTCCCAGGTTATACTGATGTTAGTGGTCCTAGGTCTACACTGAATAGAGTGAATTTAAAGAATCTACATTTGAGTGTTTATACTCATACCTTTTAAAAATTGTATGGTTTTTATTATTAAAAAAAATTTAACAGGAGAATTTAGCAACTGGAAATTCAAGAAAAATAGAAATCACAATGATTCATTACACACATAATCACTGTTAACAGATTGTTATTTCCTTTTCTTTTAATGGAAAATTATTTTTTAAAACGTGAGGATTATAATGTGAGCAATTTTCCACTCTGCTTTTTTTTAAACCTATTTTCCTACTTTATTAAATATTCTTTGTAAACAAGATTTTCAATGGTTGTACTGTAATTTAATCATACTTGGTTGAATACTAAAGTTTCCAAATTTGAGGCTACTCAAGGTGAACATCTTGGTACCTGACTTTTTGTACATCACCTCTCCTATTATTAATTTTTAGAAGTAAAATTAGTCATAAAGGACATTTAGAATTTTAATAACACTTGGTAACTACTGCCAAGATCATACTTTCGCTCTTCCACCAGTAGCCTGACAATGCCCTTTTGTTGAATCCTTGCCAAACAAACCTTAATCTATTTGCTACTGTTTTCTGCCTATATCATTGTAATATGCACTGATTCAAATATCTTAAGTGAGGCTAAGCATTTTTCTTTTTTTGTCTCTCCACTAAAGTAATCATTCTGGTCATGCCTCCTGAACATTTTTGTTAAGAAATAATTTCAAATTTCCAAATAAACACAGAGATGAATCATGTATCCACAATCTTGAATTAAATGTTTTCCCTGTTAATTTTTAAAAAGAAAGAAAATAGTTAAAAAGACCTTTTTACCTTTTCCTGTAGGTAACGAAGTTGGTATGCCTATGTTTTTACTACATATATTGTATTTTATGGTTTTAAAAGAATGATTTTTTTTAAGACATAACAATTACTGTATTATTTTTTGAGAATTGTTTTGTGTGTGTGTTGACCTATGTAGATTGTTTAGTCCTTTTGATTGCTGTACTTAGTATTCCATCTTAATGCATCCTGGTTGTCGTTGAGTCAGTTCTGACTCATGGTGACATTTATCCATTTCCCTATTGAGTTACATTTTTCAGTTGTTCCCAGGTTTTTGCTGTGTTTATTACAGCCAGTATCCTTATACACGTTTCATTTTGTGTACAGGTTTATCTTGGTAAATAGAACTATAATGGAATCTTCTATTTTACTAGACGTTGTCAAAATGCTCTCGTGAATACTCTGAGTTTTTTCTAAGGGTATTCAGATTTTTAAGAGAGTTTCATATTAAGCTTATTAACCCTTTTAAATTACAATACAGTGTATTTTGGCAATGATCTTGGCAAGTTAATCTCTAAATCTATTTATAAAACAGGAATGATAACATACTTCAGAGTGGTTGTAAAAATTAAGACTGCGTATTACGAGTTAGACATTTCACATATCCTATTTCTCATTCTTTCCTAGAAACCCCATGATGTACAGAGTGTACACTTTTTTTTTTTAAAACACACATAAGGAAATAGGCTCAGTTTAATTGAAAGCACTTTATAAATGGACATTCAAAATAAATACCCTAAAAAGCAATACAGGATGTACTGTTACTCAGAAAAATAGGCAAAGGACATGAGTAATTTATAAAAGACTGAGAAATACACAAACAACTATAATTGTTTTTCCTCATTCATGAAAAACAATAAAATAGTTACTCCTTGATACTTTAGCTTAATTCATTTTTTTCTTTCCATTTCAGGTTTCCTAAACCACTTTTCATGAACCAGTGAATATTCAAAGAAGAGCTAAATTTGAAGCCTGTACAAAAGCTTATCCCTATAACAGACGTGCCACACTATACAACTTCCTACTTTTGTCAGTCCTTAACATCTACCTCTGAATTTTCATGAATTTCTGTTTCACAAGGGTAATTATTTTATGTACACTGGCAGCCACATATAATAAAATACTTAGTATAAAAGTCTCTTTTGTTTATTGGTATTTAAAAAAAAGCAGAAAACCCATTGCCATCAACTTGATTCCAACTCACAGCGACAGAGCAGAACTGCCCCATAGGGTTTCCAAAGAGCAGCTGGTGAATTTGAACTGCCGACCTTTTAGTTAGCAGCTAAGCTCTTAACCACTGTGCCATGAGGGCTCCAATGGTATTAGACACATTCATTAAATCTGTTCTCAACACCTAAAATGGCAGTTTTCCCATTAAAAAGGCATTTGAAGTTTTTAGTGTTTGTTTCCCCAACTCTTATCAGGTGAACTTATTCTATACATCACTTGCAAGACTGCTAGTGAATTAAAGGTAGGCTGCAAACCTACTACTGTATTGTTACTCTTAAGGTCAGAAAGAGGCTACTAAGTTCTAGGGTTTCTATGAATTATGTAAAGAGTTAACTTTGTTTTAAAAATAAAATTTTTTAAACAAACTTCGTAGGGTATTATCAGTTATACCTAATAGTTAATTCATTACAGCAGGCTCTCTAACACGGCTACTATAGAGGACTGAAATAAGAATTCCATTAGAAGACAAGAAAAACTTCAGAACTGCAGACAATGCCTGAATGGAGTACTACAGTACAGTGTAATGAGGTACAAAGTGGCAAGAAAAAGAAACCAAAGACTACCTTCAGTAATCTGGAGCTTTAAGTCCTTGATAAATCATTTTGCTTTAAAATTTTTACCCTTCTGAAAGGCCTAAGGGGAGGTTAAAACATCTGAGGAAGCTGACCTCCAGTACTCATCCAAGAAACACTGAGGTTCCAGAATTAGTCTGGTATCCAACCAGTGATTTATGGGGTATCTACCAAGCATTTTATTTCTCTCTGCCCCATGAAAATGCAAACAGAAAAGTTAGCCTGACTCCGGACTCCAACTTAAATTACAATTACACAAAAATGAAGAGAATTAGGTTTTAGGAAACCTAAACCTCTAACCCCTCACCAAAATGACTTATTCATATTTACTACATAAACTGGCAATTCATGGCACTTTGTAATTTTTCCACACATGAAAGTTTATGAAATCAATAAATGCCATTTTAAAAAGTATCTTCTGTCAGAAATAATTTACCAAGTTCAAGACAGCCCTGTTAAGCAAAATCCAGTAATACTCCCTCAGTACTTTATAAATGGAATTTTCTTCTACTTGTATCCATTTCCCGGGGCTGAAAGGTAAAAAAAAAGTATATATATATAAAATGAGTAACAATTTGGGTAACAAAAGATAGTAAAATTTTAATTTCCTTAGATTTTAAATCTATAGTTAGCACTAAGTGCTGAGAGAAACTGGGTTTGTCTGACACCCTGAAGAGACTTAAGCCTAACATAAAAGGTGTTAGAAGTTACTGTTCATGCATGTGTATATAATTTTAAAGCAAAAATGTTCCTTAAATGAAATACTGCTTACTAGACAGAAAAATACGTTCTACAATACTGACATTTTCATTCATGATTTAAGCTCATGATCCTCAAACTTCTACAAAACTTCTATAGCTATAGCAGTATTCAGTTTAAAACTGACATGCAACAGAGATCACCTTGTAACACTGGTTGCTGGGCCCCACCTGCAGAATTGCTGATTCCGTATTTCTGTGGCACAAGAATTTGCATTCTAACAAGTTCCCAGGTGATGCTGCTGGTCCCACTTTGAGAACCACTCATCTTTAGCCTACTTCAAATGGTAGCTGCTGTTGAGTACATTCTGACTCATGGCAGCCCCATGTGTGCAGAAAAGAACTGCTCCATAGGGTTTTCAAGGCTGTGACCTTTTGAAACATCACCAGGCCTGTCTTCTGAGGCACCCCTGGTAGGTTCGAACAGCCAACCTTTCAGCTAGTATTCAAGCACTTAACTGTCTGCAACAGCAACGTTAATCACCAGACCCAAACATCATTATCAGAGATTGGTTCTTTCTAACTAATGGGGGAAAAAGTTCCAAAGTATAACTTAAGGTATAAATACCAAAAGCTTATAGTTTCCTTTTTGCTCAATACTTTTAAAATGATCTACTGTAGCTTTCAAGCAGTAAGCACATACCTTATGGACCCATTCATATTCTCCATATTTAGAATCAAAGGTTCCTTTCTGAAGAGATCTTAATTTTAAGGTAAAACGTGGTCCAAGCTCCTGAATTCCCACTTTCTTTTCACTTTTGAATATGTATCTTCAAAGATAAAGAAAATACAAGAGTTGAGGAAGTTAGGCTGCTGAACCCAAATTTATTTTCTCATCTATTTGTTATAACAGAAATCAGGTTTGTGTTGAAAATGTATTTCATGATTTAAATCACAGTCCCAGGGAGTTAAAGCACCTTCCTCACCTGTGAAATCTGAAGAAGATATAATCCCGCTGATTGTGGAATGTGGCAACCTGCCTTCCAATAAACTGAGGGTCATGGGGAAAGAGAGATGCAAACATACGGCCTACAGAATGACCCAGACGTGTTGTAAAATTATTCAGAATTATTTCAGGGATGTGTTCTGTGGGGTCCTTGCCTCTTCTCTAGAAAAATGAAAAATTACACAACGAACTAATTGGCAAAATTACATCTCATTCCAAGTATCAGAATTTATATGACATTATTTGCAAAACTTAGTTATAACTTAATAAACTACCACAAATGGCTTATCAAACCCATGAAATAAGATCTATCTAAAAGTAATATGCACTGAATGTACCAAAAAGAAATTGCAGTAATGAAGAATACTGCCTATCTGCCATAAATCACAATCTCACAAGAACACAGTAGATAAAAACTGCTTTAATTGGGAGGGCAAATACCATTATTAAAATCAATTAAATCTATAACATACAGCATCTACTGAAGTTTTAAGTGATTCTTCCACTGCAAAGCAAAAAACTTCTCCCTTTTAAAATACAGTTCATACCCAAGTGAACTTTTGTTAAGAAGACCAAAGCCCATCAAAGAATGTATGAAACTTACCTTAATTTCTTTACGCAGACGAACGCTGCTCATTTTAAAATGAGCAGTCGGACCATGTGGCAAGTGACTCAAAATAAGACCATCTGTTCACAGAGTTAAGAACACACTGAAACTCTGTAACCTAAATCTTAAATTATTAAATAACTGGTCCTCTATATGCCCAAAGACCAAAACCAAACCACAACTCCACGTGTGTCAAAGTATAACTATGCTTCATAGGATTTCGATGGCTGATTTTTCAGGAGTGGATTGCCAGGCCTTTCTTCCACGGCACCTCCAAGTGGACTGGAACCTCTAACCTTTTGGTTAGCAGCCAAGTGCATTAACCTTTTGAGCCACTTGCAAAAAGATGGAAACAACCTAGGTGCCCATCAACGGACGAATGGAAAACAAATTATGGTTTATCCACATAATGGAATACCACGCAACGATAAAGAACAACGATGAAGCCGTGAAACATCTAATAACATGGAGGAATCTGGAGGGCATTATGCTGAATGAATTTAGTCAGTCACAGAAAAACAAACATTGTATAAAACCACTATTATAAGAACTCAAGAAAAGGTTTAAACATAGAGGAAAGCATTCTTTGATGGTTACAAGGGTGGGGAGGCAGGGTGAGGGTTATTTACTAATGAGATAGGTGAAGGGAAGGACAGCACACACTACAGGGTAAGTCAGCACAACTGGACTAAACCAAAGCTAAGAAGTTTCCTGAATACAATCAAACACTGAGGGACAGAATAGCAGGGGTAGGGGTCTGGGGACCATGCTTTCAGGGGACATCTAGGTTAACTGGCATAACAAAGCTTATTAAGAAAATGTCCCGCATCCTACTTTGGTAAGTGGCGTCTGGGGTCTTAAAAGCTAGCAAGCAGCCATCTAAGATGCATCTATTGGTCCCAACCACCTGGAGTAAAGGAGAATAAATACCAAAGACACCAGGAAAGTATTAGCCCAAGGGACAGAAAGGTCCACATAAACCAGAGACTTCATCAGCCTGAGACCAGAACTAGATGGTACCTGGCTACCACCAATGACTGCCCTGACCGGGAACACAATAGAGAGTCCCTGATGGAGCAGGAGAAAGGTGGGGTGCAGAACTCAAATTCTAGTAAGAAGACCACATTCAATGGTCTGAATGAGACTGGAGGAACCCTGGAAAGCATGACCCCCAGATTCTCTATCAGCCCAGAACTAAAACAATTTCTGAGGCCAACTCTTCAGACAGGGACTGGGCTGGACTGTGGGACATAAAGTGATACCTGTGAGGAGTGTGCCTTTTAGCTCAAGTAGGTACAAGAGACTAAATGGGCAGTTTCTGTCTGGAGGTGAGATGGGAACGCAGAAAGGGTTAGGAGCTGGTTGAATGGACATGAGGAATCGGGTGGAAAGGAGGAGTGTGCTGTCACAGTATGGGGAGAGCAATTAGGGTCACATAACAATGTATGTGTAAATTTTTGTATGGAAGACTAACTTGAAATGTAAACTTCATTTAAACTACTACAATAAACAATAACAACAAAAAAATCATTTGAGCCACTCAAGGACTCTCTGTATGCCCAAAAGGCCCTAAAATCTGTAACTAGGTTAATGGGTGGATGCATGTATTCCTCTGGGTTAACTAAAATTTTCCTACCACCTCAAAAACTCAAAGCACATAAGTCAACCTAATCTCTTTCTACAAAATGGTAAAATGTCATCACCCTCAACAGTGTTTAAGGTTAGACATTAAACTAAAGGAGGAGAAAAAAGCTATTAATGTTGCCTGCTATTTTAGCAGGAGTGATAAGACAGGATGAGAATCTAGAATAATTCTAGCAATGCAAACAGTTTATCTACATGTTCAAATGATGTACAAACCTAAAAATGCACTTTTATATGTTACATATGGTGGAGATATGCTGTCAGCTTTGAGTCTTAGCTCACAAAACCAGAGACTCCTGTCCAAGCTCTCTTCTTGAAGTCAAGGTTATTAGTGTTTCTCCAGAGACAAACTCTTCCTCTTGGGATTTCTGTACCACAAATTAAATCAATCAACCAATTAATAACTACTTACCATCTGCAGGGAATTATGCTAGACCAAAAATGAAATATAAGACATCTACTTATAATCAACAGGGTTAGGAGCCCACAGGCTTTAAGGTCCTGACTGCAGCAAACCAAGATTACCACATGTACAACATTCTCAAGTGTCTGCATCACAACCTTACTTTATCCTGCAAGACCCTTCCTTTTCAATGATTGATTTCTGACTATCGTTCAATGTTATCTTTTTCATTTTACTGGATCCACAATCAGCACCCATGGAAACAGGAGTCAAGAAACCAAATGATGTATTGCATTGGGCAAATTTGCTGCAAAAGACATCTTTAAAAAGGACTAAGGTGTGCCTGACCCAAGCCATGGTATTTTTAATCGGCTCATATGCATGTGAAAGCTGGACAATGAATAAGGAAGACCAAAGAATTGATGTGCTTCGAATTATGGTGTATGCAAAGAATACTGAATATACCATGGTCTGCCAGAAAAATGCAGAAATGTGCCTTGGAAGAAATACAGCCAGAATGTCCCTTGGAAGCAAGGATGGCGAGACTTTGTCGCATGTACTTTGGACACGCTATCAGGAGGGACTAGTCTCTGGAGAAAGACATCATGTTGGTAAAGTAGAGGGTCAGTGAAAAAGAGGAAGACCCTCAACGAGATGGACTAACACGGTGGGCTCAAACACAGCAACAATTATAAGGATGGTGAAAGATTGTGCAGTGTTTCATTCTGTTGTACACAGGGTCGCTACGAGTTGGAACCGACTTGACAGCACCTACAAGAACTGTTTAATACCACTACCACTACAATCAGGTAGAAATGATGACAATGGATAAGGCTTTCAATTCATATAATGTTTACAAAGCATTTTTACACGTACATTATTTCCTATGATCCTTACAAGAACTAAACCTAAAATGGGGGTCAGAATTAAGACTGTTTAAAGTATATCTACACACAATGAGTTCTGCAAAACAGATGTTGCCGTCTTTTTTATAACAGCACCAATATTCTTCCTTTCATCCAGATTAGAAGCTATGGTTAGCATCCTCCTCTTCCACTGTGTCCTACTGATTTTACAAGTTCCTTCACTTCTACAGCCTCTTCTTTACCCTCACTGCTACTGTTTTAGGTTAGTTCCTTGAGTTTTTTCACCTAGATTATTAAAACATATCTTGGTTTGTCCAACCTTCTCTCACCACTTCATCTTCTAATACAGTCTACAGGCCTTGGTTCTACAAGTAATCAGCTTTGTACCATAGCTTCTCAAGTGCTAAAGGCGGGGGGGGGGGGGGGG
>NW_004443939.1:34957850-34982845 GCF_000243295.1 Trichechus manatus latirostris | reverse complement strand
GGCGGATATCATCAGTCTTGACCAGAACCAAAGCCAAACCTGTTGCCATTGAGTCAATTCTGTCTCGTAACAACTCTATGTAGCTAATTTCATACTACTTTCCACTACACATTTACTAAAATGCCTACTACAGGCCAGGCACTATGCCTTCTATGTTTAATGTGATCCATGTGGTAACTCTAAAGTATCAATTCCTACATTTAAAAAATGAGGACAGTGACTGGCTAAGAAATTCATCTCTAAGAATCGCCACTATTAGGTGCTTCCTTTAGTTATTATTAGTTCTACAGTTTCTTCTGGATTGAAACAAAGATGCCTGTACTTTTTTTTCCTTCCTCCTTCCTTTAAAAATCCTAACTCTATTTACCTGTCTCTTATCTTTCTCAAAAACTAGTACAGTCTCATTTACAAGTTTGCTGAGGTATTTTTTGAAACCAGGATATCTGAACTCATTCAGTTTCTAGGCATTATCTTATAATCTCTTTATCCAAGATGAACTTCCAATCCTCCTTACCAATGTCCTTATTAGTATAAAGATCATTCTCTGTTAACAAAGAAGACAAAAGCAAATCAAGAGTTCTGTTTCCTATATCTTTCACAAACACTTTGCCATCAGGTGCATCACTAGACATCAATCAGAAAAGAAAATGAAGTCTCTTTGAAATTATAATAAAATTAATATCTAAGCACTACTGTACATTTACTTGTGCTCATGAAGAACCTGTACATATATCAACAGGCAGTCGTTTGAACAGAACAATGGGATACTGCATGGTTTAAAGTCAATAAAGGTGTGTATCAGAGTTGCATCCTTTCATCAGGCTTATTCAATCTGTATGCTGAGTAAATAATCCGAGAAGCTGGACTATATGAAGAAGAATGCAGCAGCAGGGTTAGAGGAAGACTCATTAACAACCTGTGATACGCAGATGACACAACGTTGCTTGCTGAAAGTGAAGAGGACCTGAAGCACTTACTGATGAAGATTAAAGTCCATAGCCTTCAGTAGGGATTGCACCTCAACATAAAGAAAATAAAAATCCTCACAACTGGACCAATAAGCAACATCATGATAATAGAGAAAATGCTGAACTTGTCAAGGATGACTCCACAGCACCTAACAACAACAGTAACATTTTAATTGTTAGTTTACATGTCTTATTTCTCCTAGAAGACTATATGAGTTCCCTGACTACTGATTTTCTCTCTGCATCTTTTACTGAGGATTAAAACAATGCCTTGCCCATAGCATGTGCTTGATAAACGTTTGCTGAATGAAGGAAAAATGACTTCATAGAATCCTGGATAGAGATGCATAATGTTTTGGTTAAAAAATTATGTTCTGAATGTTACAGGCAACTTATTTTTTATAAATCCCTTATTCTTTTAAATATATTTTAAAAGGGACAGAGAAGCTTCCTTAAAAAGCAAAGGATACTTGGTGTTTTACGATCTTCATTAATAACAATAAGATCTGTGAAATCTCTTGCGATGCACTGAGGAATAATTTTTTTCAGAGCCAGTCCTCTTCTGTAATAAACATGTGAGTTTGGTATAACCGTGGAAAGCTGTTCACAGAGTCGTACTGTTCTCTGAAAAACAAAGTAACAAAAATCCTCAAAAGTGAAAAAAAATGAAAATCTTATGTGGTATCATAAGCAGTAATGGTTGTTATACAGTAGCCATCAAGTCAACTCCAACTCACGGAGACCCTGAGTGTCACTGTAGAATGGTTCTCCATGAGATTTCAATGGCTGATTTTTGGAAGTAGATCACCTTTCTTCTGAAGCACCTCTGGATGGACCTGAACCTTCAACCTTTCGGTTAGCAACCAAGTATATTAACCAGTGTACCACCCAGGGACTCCAATAATTATTATAAGATAGTGTTTAATTAACAGAGAGCAAAGCTGGGGAAAGAATGAAGTCTAAATCGTATCCCATCCTTATCAAAGTCAGATCATCCTACAGCAGTGGTTCTTAACCGAGGGTGATTTTGCACTCCCAGGTGACATTTGGCAATGTCTAGAAGACATTTTTGGTTGTCATGAATGGTGACAGAAGATGAGTGCTACTGGCATTTAGTGGGAAGAGGCTAGAGATGTTGCTAAACAACCTATAATGTACAGGATAGCCTCCCACAACAAAGAATTACCCAGTGAAAAATGTGAAATAGTGCTGAGGTTAAGAAACCCTATCCTGAAGAATCATACTTAGTGAATCTATATCACATCACCAGTACTACATTTTATTCAGCTTAGATCATAGGCATTATTGAAAACAATTAACTTGTGATTTAACTTTTCTGAAGAGTTTTCAAGGCAAAGTAATATAAGCAAATTAAGAATTCAAGAACTATACTAATCAATGTGTTTACCCCATGAGGTCTGTCTGATGTTGTAATGAGAATCTTGGGAGAAGTCTGTCTGTTGAAGTAAGGAGCAAATTCATCTGTAGCTTCATCATAAGCAACCTGAGAAAAGAGAAGACAGAAAAATTCACATCAAACAAATAATGTACTGAGCCAGGATTTTAAAAGTGGTTCCAGTAGGATTCTTTGGCACTGATTGTCTAGCTGATAAGGTATTTAAAGAACACCTAGGAGGCAATGCCATTAATGGTGACATAAAGAAGTTGGGTGACTTCTCCTCTGCAGAAAACAAGGATAAAACATTCTCTAGGATAGATCATATGCTAGGACATAGAACAGGGGTCTTTAATTGAAAAGGACTAAAATCAAACAAAGTATGTTTGCTAACCACAATAAAATTAAAGTAAAATCAACAATAAAAAGAAATCTTGGAAATCCTCAAATATTTGGAAATTAAACAACACATTTCTTAATAACCAATGAGCCAAAGAAATCACATGAGAAGTCAGAAAACATCTTTAACAGAATGAGAATCAAAATACCACATATCAAAATTTATGGGATGTGGCTAAAGCAGTGCTTAGAGGGAAAACCAGAGCTCTACGTGCTCATGTTAGAAAGAAAGACAAGTCTAAAATCAATAATCTAAGCTTCCATCTTAGGAAGCCAGAAAAAAAGCAAATAAATGAAACCTAAGGTAAACAGAAGTAAATAATAAGGGTCGGGGGAAAATGAATGAAATTTAAAAAATGTAATAAAATTACAAAAAGAAATAAAGAAATCTTCAATTAAAGGAGATACATTTAAACAATAATGAAAATAATACATTTTAAAACTTGTGAGATATACCAAAAGTGGTACTGAGAAAATTTTATCACCTTAAACACTTGTATTAGGAAAAGAAGATTAAAAAAAAATGAGCTAATCAAATAAATAAAAACAGAATAAATACAAAGAAAGTAGAAAAATAAATAATATAGGTAAGAGAAGGTATGAATGAATTAGGAAACAAAGACTCAATACAGAGAATCAAGGAAAAACGTACTTGGAAAAAAATACCAAAAGAAATACATCTCTGGTGAAAACTGATCAAGAAAAGAAAAAGCTCAAATAAATAATGTTAGGAATGAGAAGGAGACATTAACACAGTCTTACTCAGGAATACAGATGTACATATTCTAAGCAAAATATTAACAAACCAAAACAATGTATTGAAAAATCATATAATAAGACATCATAAACAAATTAGGTTTATCCTAAGAATGCAAAACAGGTTTAACACTAGAAAATGTATGAACATCATTTACTAGATTAATGCAATGAAGAAAAGAAAATGCATAATCTTCTCAATATGTGCAGAAAAAGCATCTGACAATATTCTACATCCATTCGTGATAAAACAAAACAAAGCATGGCAAAATAATAAAGGGAGTTTTCCTAACCTGGTAAGGAGAATCTATCATTAATAATACAATCATTAATGACGACACATTAGAAGCATTCTCTTTAAAACCAGGAACATGGTGAAGATGCCCACTATCACTTTTTCTATTTATTATCTATTTTTTCAACATTATGCTACTAGTCAGCACAAAACTAGGGAAAAAATGAATAAACTGTTAATGAATTGAAAGAAACAAAACTGTCACTGACATAAATAATTATCTAAAACAGAAAAGTGAAAACATTCAGACAAAACTTTAGAAATAAGAGCTTAGCTAAACTACTAGTAAGAAGATCATTATCCAAAAATCGATTGCATTTTTATAAATCAGCAAACAAAACAATCTTCATAAAGATGCAATTTATACTAATAAGAAAAAACATAAGATAACTAGGAATAAATTTATGTATAAAAGTTGCCTGAAAAAAATTATGAACTACATTCAAGACGACTTAGGTTGAGCAATAAAGATAACCAAGAAAACCAAACTCGTTGCCGATGAGTCTATTCCAACTCATAGCGACCCTACAGGATAGGGTAGAACTGTCCCCACAGAGTTTCCAAGGTTGTAATCTTTACGGAAGCAGACTGCCACAACCTTCTCCCATGGAATGGCTGGTGGGATCGAACCGCCAACTTTTTGGTTAGCAGGCGAGCACTTAACCGCAGCACCACCAGGGCTCCTCGCAATCAAGATAGAGCCCCGCAAACTGATCTAATTTAGCACGATTATTTATATGTAAGAGCAAAGGCCCAGGAAAGGCCAAAACACTCCTGAAGAGAGGAACATGGGAGTCAGGGGGAGACTTGCCCTAACAGATAGCAAGGCTTATTATACACTAAATAATTAAGAAAGTAAAGAACTGATGGAGTGGATGCCTATGATTAAAAAATCAGAAAACAACAGGTTTTGGCAAGGATGTGGAGAAACTGGAAAACTCATCCACTGCTGGTGGAACTGTAAAATGGTACCAAAACCAAACCTGTTGCCATCGAGTCAATTCTAACTCATAGGACAGAGCCACCCCATAGGGTTTTTCCAAGGAGTGGCTGGTGGATTTGAATTGCTGACCTTTTGGTTAGCAGCCCAGCTCTTAATCACTGTGCCATCAGGGCTCCAAAATGTACAGCGTGTGAAAAACAGTTTGGCAGGTCCTCAAAAAGTTAAACAGAATTACTATAAAACAAAACCTAAATTCGCTGCCATTCAGTTGATGCCAGCTCATTGTGACCCTATAGGACAGAGTAGAACTGCCCCATAGGGTTTCCAAGGAGCAGTTGGTGGATTCAAACTGCCGACTTTCTGGTTAGAGCTGAGCTCTTAACCACTGTGCCACCAGGGCTCCAGAATTACTATACGATCCAGCAATTTCACTCCTAGGTGTATACCCAAAATACCTGACAGCAAAGACACAGATACTTTTACACAATGTTCACTGAAGCACTACTCAAAATAGTCAAAAGTGTAAACAGCCTAAATTGTCCATTAACAGATGAATGGATTAAAAAAATGTGGTATATACATGCAATGGAATATTATTCAGCCGCACAGAGAAATGAAGTTCTGATATATAAGATGGATGAATCTTGAAAACATTATTTTAAGTGAAGTAAGTCAGACACAAAATGACCAGTATTGTATGATCCTACTTATATGAGATGCGTAGAATATGCACGTGCATAGAGACAAAAGTTTATGAGTGGTTACCAGGGACTGGGAGGAGAGGGAAATAGAGAGTTATTGCTTAACAGATTCTGAGTTTCTGTTTGGGTTGATGAAAAAGTTTTGTAAACAGAGAGTGGTGATGATTGCACAATACTGTTAATGCAATTAATGTCACTGAATTGCACCCTTAAAAATGGCAAATTTTTTGTTATATGTAAATATAATAAAAAAAGAAAACATGAAAATATGTTCAACTTCATTCATAACAAGAGAATTGCAAATTAAAACTACACTGAAATACAACTTCTCATCTATTTAGACTGGAAAATGTTAAAAAGTATAACTACACACCCTCAGCAAGATTAGGGAAACAGAAACTCTCACACACTGCTGGTGAGAATGTAAACTGGTACAACCCTTAGGGAGGGGAACGTGACAGTATTTAACAAAACTGCACACGCACTACCTTTTGACCCAACAATTTCACCTCCTGACACAACAATCTTACTTCTAGTAATTTTCATGGAAAATACAGCTCCAACAATATGAAAATACTATACATGAGGTTACTAATTGTAGTATTATTTGTAATAATATAGAGTGAAAGTCTCAGGAGTAACAGGACATTTAAACATCTCAAAGTATGTCCTCCCATAATACTACTTACTTACAAAGGGGAAAATCATAATTTTACTGCGGAGAAATCTGGCAGTTGAAATCACCAGTAACAGATAAATCAAGATCAAGTGACTCTTCATATGAGGCACTGAAAAGAACATATCACATCTGTGGTATTCCTATCAAAAAGTACATAACTGCACCTAATCACGAGGAAACATCAAACAAACTCACCATGAGGGGCATTCTACAGAATACCTAGTCTGCACTCTTCAAAAATGTCAGCATCATGAAAAGGAAAGACTGAGAAATTGTTTTGGATTAAAAAAGGTTAAAGGGCCACTACAATGGAATAAAATGCATGACCCGAGATTTTTCTTTTGTTAAAAAAGGACATTATTGGGACAAATGATGTAACATGAATAAGATCTACAGATTAGATAATAATACTGTCTATCAATATTCATGGGAAACCCTGATGGCGTGGTGGTCAAGAGTTCGGCAGCTAATGAAAAGATCGGCATTTGGAATGCACCAGGTGCTCCTTGGAAATCAATATTAATTGACTGGTTTTGATATGGTAAAACACACTGAAGTATAACACAGGAGTAAAGGAGCATCATGTCTGTTACTTACTTTCTAACATTCCAGAGAGAATATAAATGAAAACCAAGTGTGGTGCAAGTTAACATTTAGGAAATCTAGGTGAAGGGTTTATATAGACTGCTACAATTCTATTAAGTCTGAAGTTAGGTTAAAACAAATAAAATTAAAATGCCTACATATATATATGTGTACATATATACATACATAAAATTGCAGGCCCTCTCTACTACAGGTACTCCTAAATCTCTTTATCCTACTTTCTTCCTTTAGAAACCAATCACCTGCAGAACTTGT
This sequence comes from Trichechus manatus latirostris, assembly GCF_000243295.1. Taxonomy (NCBI): domain Eukaryota; kingdom Metazoa; phylum Chordata; class Mammalia; order Sirenia; family Trichechidae; genus Trichechus; species Trichechus manatus. The sequence goes on along the minus strand of NW_004443939.1, from coordinate 34,975,847 downwards.
GTGTTCATGTGCATATGTGTGTGACAAAGATGCAGAGTCAGTTTTGTGCACTGATGGATCTCAAGTCCCTAAAACAGCCTATACACAGCAAGTGCTCAATAAACATGTGCTGGAAGACTGACTACTGACTAAATAAATGAATAAATGATTATGCCAGGAGGTATGTGAAAGAATGTTGATGGCAGCACTGTTTGAAAGCAAAAAAACAAAAAACAAAGCAAAACAAAACAAAACAAAAAAAAAACCAAATAAATAACCAGGAAGCAACTCAGTTGTCCAATAATTAACAAACATTAAGTAAATTCTGGTGTATTTATAAAACAAAATATTACAAACCCAAGTTTCCTCTACCAATTTTTTGAATACACCTACTCCTCATGTATTGACATGGTTAGGTTCCAAAGACCAGGTTGTTATGCAAAAATTACATCATTACATAACTGCCAAACCACTGAGAATCATGGCCCAGCCGAGCTGACACATAACCTTAACCATCACAGCCAGCCTTACTCTTGCCTCACACCGTGGTGTTTGTTACTGCCAGATGTACGCTGTTAATGTTGAAGATAGCTGGATAGATTTTTTACTATCGTTGTAAATGCGAAATGTCAGATAACAAGAAAGTCGATAAGGGAAGTCAAGTTTTAAAACTTCGAATCTTTCACTGCACCGTCACACACGATTTAAAGGAAAAATGTGCGAAGTGGAAGATTATCTTGAAACCGAGAGTTTTTGAAGAAACAACAATAAAAAAAAAATCAAATGCTATTCTAAAGTATCAAAATATCTAAAATACTATCAAAAATCTATAGTGTAAGAAATGATACAAATGATACAAAAAACTTTTATTAAAGGTACCATTCAGAGATTAAATGATAAATATAAAAGTACATCTAGGCATAAATACATTCCTAGAAATGATTACTGCATTTTTCTATAGCATTATTGGGAAATTCAACTATAAAATAATATACAGTAAACAAGATAATATGCCAACATCATATCTATTATCAGTCCATTATACAACTTCACCAGCACTTAAAATAAAATATCAACATATAAACAGATAACTACCAAGTATGGTTACCCAAATTTGTTTGAGACTTCTAACATTACCTCTTCATCATGAGGGTCTACTATGGTTTCATCATACACTCGCTGGTTGTCAATGGTCTTGGGTACAGGCTTTGGTGGAGCCTAAATAAAAGAAAAGGTATTAAATTTTAGAAGCATTAATACCTAGTACACTAGTATACTTTAGCACAGTAATACTTTTTCATTACTGTTGGGGAAAAATAGCAGAAATCTACAAATAATGAAAAAACTCTATTTGTTCCTCATTTCAACCCGTTGTAACAATCCTACTGACTTTGAATAAAAGGCTTTTTAATTTTCAGACACACACATGCTGAAAGAATTGCTAACACTGAATGAAAAGACTTAAAACCAGACAGAAGTAACAAAGAGACAAGGTAAGGATCAAAATAATTATCCACTGGAAACCCTGGTGGCATAGGAGAAAAATATCAAAGGGTTAAGAAAAAAATAGGAAAACTACAAAGTACACGTATGTCTGTGGCTTTGTTCCAATTCTGCCAGAAAGCTATTTGGAAACACATCACAAACGCTACAAATTAGTTTCTGTTTGATGACCTAGTAACTATAGTTTGGTGCATTTATGGTAAGGAGTGAAAGGGAGGCAGAGTAATTTATACAAAGAAGTATGTATTACCACTATTCAAAATGCAAATAAACAGTTGTCCAACACAGGATAAGGACTAAACATATTATGGCATATCAACAAACATGCATATACTCAGAATACACCAAGAAATTATATAAATAAAATGCTAAATGAAAGAACAGGAACACAGAACTGTAGGCATACGCTAACTAAAACTAAACAAAAATATATGTATACTAGCAGAGATATGAAGAAAATAGGAACTGATGAACTATTTAGGGCTTTGTGTTTTTTATTACTCTATGAAAGAAAGATTAAGTTTTAAATAATTTTTTAAAGGAGGCAGTCCTAGGAAGTCATCTTCCAATTAAAAAAATGAGACTATTTGCAAATGGTGATCAGCATATTAATTTGCTATAACTGATTATTCAGAGTTAAAAAAGGGACTAACATTGCTTGATATATTAAGATTTTGCAGGCCGAAACAGTCTAACACTGGCAATTTCATATCGTTTAACCTAACACTATTAAGAGAATGCATGAAAAAGTAGGGTGTTAAGTTTATATACCGTCTTTACATTTTTCCCCTCCTCAAAAATGTTTATCCTTACTTGGTACCTCTTCTAAAAATATGGGAGAGGGGAAGATTATAGAACATGTTAATAATTTTGCAGGTACAAATCATAACTTAGGAGTAACTATAAATAAAAGGAAACTAAATGAAATAACAACTGTGCAATAACGGGTATTTAATTCTTCTAAAAATTTTCAGTAGAAATCTTTCACTTCCTATTGACACTACAAAAATAGCCAAAACCTTTCCTGCTGCATTATCTCTGCTCTTCTTTGCCATACTCCATTCAGGTGTCTCACCCTCCTCCCACTCCCCATTCTCATTCTTCACAGGTTTACAGCCTGTGTCAGTTTATCATTCATACACATCCCACCCCACTCCAGAAGGCCCCCTGTCCTCTTTTCCCAGTCTTGCCTGACAAAAAACCTTTGCCCAAGTCATAAGAGCTCTAGGCCTAAACTGGGGAACTACCACATTCCCAAAGTCAGGGAGATGTGTCACTGCTTCTCAAACACAAAAAGTTAAGCAAAATGGGCATGTTACAGAAGTATACATACCATTTATTTATAATTTTGAAGACATAAAAAACAAACACCGGTGTGCTTACTGTTTAGGGATACAAACATATAAAGATACAAAGAACTGAATGGGAACAATGAACACCAATTTCATCAGAGTGGTTATCTTTTGAGGGGAATGCAATCAGGAAGAAGCACACAGGGGGCTTCCAATATTATTTGCTAATGCATTATTTCTTAAGCTGAGTAGGGACCAGGAAGGGGTTTGTTATATTATTTTCATATCTTTTTATACATCTGAAATATTCCATGATAAGTTTTACAAGAAGGTGACTCAGCATAGATATGAGGGAGCATTTCTTCCATTTATTTATTTTTGGTGGCAATATATATAACCCAACATACATGCATTCATAATTTCTACATGAACAGTTCAATAATGTAGGTCACATACTTCACATTGTGTCACCATTCTCACTATCTCTACTCATAGTTTCATCACCATTAATTTAGACACTCCATTCCTTAAAGTTCTCATCTATGCTTTAGATTAACTGTTGCCAGATTAAGCTCATATAGATAGTTCTTTATAAGAGCACTCTGATGAAGGAAAACAATTTTTATTAATTGGGCTAAACTGCTCTTTAGATTAATGATGGCTTCTTGGGATAGTTTCAGTTCAAGGTTTAAAGATTATTTCTGGGCATTAGTGCCAGGGGTTCCCCTAGTCTCAATGGTTCCACTAAGTCTGGTTTCCATATGAGTTTGAAGTTCTGTTTCATGCTTTTCCTCTTTTGAATCAGGATCCACCTGTTGGGTCCCTGATCAAAACATTCAGTAATGGTAGCTGGGAACCATCCGTTTCTTCTGGTCTCATGGTAATGGAGATGGTGGTTTATGGAGGTAATTAAATCTACAGTCCATTTCCTTCTCAGATTCCCAGGTCTCCATCTTCCTCTGCTGTTCCAAGCATTTCTTAATATAAGCTATAAAGCAGATTTAAAAATCTTACCTTAACACCAAGAGCCTCTCTCTCCTTCTTAAGTTTTTTCTTAGCTGCCAACTTTTCCTAAAGGGTTTTTAAAAAAGAGAACAGTACTGAGAAATCATCAATTAAATCACAAAAACATACGGAAACTATAAATCACCAAAACTATGACTATTTAAACTGGGTAATTTTTGTAATCTATTAAACATCCTGACATAAGCTTTTTATAATGGCCAATCAGTAAGATTTCTTTAACAAAGGTCTCATTCCTTCATAAAAGTCTAAATTGATGAGTTTTAGACTCTGAAATTTCACTTATCTTTTACCATAAGGCCTTAAATTTAGCGAAAGTCCAAAATCTATAAACAAGTTTTTTTTTTTTTTTTTTTTGCATTCCTAATCAGTTGCATCCTAAAGAAAGTCACAGCTATGCTGGCTGCTTCTCTTGGAAAACACTAAAAATAAAGAGAAGACAAGTTTTTCAGGTTGTTTTCAATAAAACCACCACTAGCTATTTACCTATTCTATAATCAAAATACACTTTTAAAATTAATAAGAACTCCCAGGTTGGTTAGCATCGTTTTTTGCTGTGAATCTGTATCTTCTTTTGGAGATTTCTGGACAGGATGCAGCACAATAGAAAGTATATGTTTTTTACAACTACTGACCCTCAATCCATCAGGTCTCAGATTAGAAATCATAGTCCCAAAAAGTCTTCTAGGACATCCCCCACCCCATACTGGCACATCAAAATGGGTTAGATGTTGTGTTCCACATCACCTTGACACTTATAGTTAATAAGACACAGTCCAGGGCCTCAAAAAGTACGGTAAGAGGAGGCAGGCAAATAAAAGGAAAAGTTTAAGCAAGTATGTGACGTTCTAAGATGGGCAAGAATAAACAAATGTTTGTTTTGAATTGCAAATAAATCACAAATGAGTACTCTGACCTTGGGCAGGAGGCTTAAACCTCTTTGTTTACCTTCCAAGAGTATGAGAATAGCGCTGTAAAAGACAATGCAAATATTAACTAGAAACTTTTTACAGCACTAATCGCGACATTTTGGATTTCTTTATATATTGCCTCTATCATAGACTCTAGGAATTAACAAACATTGGGTGGACGGGGCAAAGCTGCAGGACAGAGTTTGCCGTCCAGGCCCCAAAACCAAACCAAATCCATGACTCACGAGCTGATTCCGACTAACAGCGACCCAATAAGACAGAGCAAAACTGCCCCATTGGGTTTCCAAGGAGCGGCTGGTGGATGCGAACTGCCGACCTTCTGGTTAGCAGCCGAGCTCTCAAACACGGCGCCACCAGAGCTAGGCCAGGAGGGGCTAATTTTCACTAATAGGGGAGGCGAGAAAAGAGCTAGCTAAAAAGGGAAGCCTCCAACTTGACGCTCAGGCAAAGAGCTGAACTTTCAGAGTCTCCAAAGCGGCGACAGTGGACCAGGTCACGTGAGCCGCGGCATCACCCTTTCCGATTAACCACCGAGCTCAGATCGCGACCGCCCGGGATTCCACAGGGACGATCTCGCATGTGCGAAACACCTCCCCTACCTCCTTCCCAGGCACCTACACCCTGGGCGAGGGACACCGCGCATGCGCCACGCCGCATCCGTCCCACACTTACCTTCCTCTGCTGCTGCTTCCACCGCGTGAACATTAAGTGTCGCCGCTGCTTGTTCTTAATCTCCGAAATACTAAAGCCCGGGGGAAAGGCAGCCGCCTTCGGGGACTGGGCCCCGCCTTCCGCCGTCCCATCCCCAGAGACTACAGTCTCTTCAGGGTCTTCGGAAGTAGCTTTTCGTTTCAGGCCTTTCTTCCCGCCGCCACCGTTTTCCCCGCCTTTCGCCATGGTGTTTGCTTCTAAGCGTATGTACGGAACCGGAAATAGCTTCTTTCTCTGACCCCTTGCTTAAGCTTTTACTTCCGGCGTCGCAATGGTCTTAAAAATGTAGATTCTGTAAGTAAATAGATCATGTAGTCAGCTATAAAGTAATACATGATATGTAAAAAATAGAGCAGGATAAAAGAAGATGAATAGGGGTAGGTTACACCTTTAAATAGAATTCTTAGGAAAGGCTTCATTGAAAAGGTTACGTTAAGCTATGCAGTTGTCTGGAGGGAAGAGCTGCTCATCTGGGAAAAGCTAGTTATCTGGTAGAAAAGCCGTTCACGCACAGCAAACAGCTCAAAGGCTCCTAGTCAGCGACAAGCCTAGCATATTCAAGGAACACCATAGAGGCCAGAGAAGAAGGAGTTAGATGATGAAGGAGGAGAATAAGGGATGGGGTTGTGGGACAGATCGGGTAGAATTTTGTAAGGACTTTAGCTTTTATGTGAACTGGAGACCCCCCTCCCCCCGGGGATTTTGAGAAAAGAAATGACATAATCTAACTTACATTTTAAAACTATGACTCAGGTGCTTTTAAGCATAGACTGTGGGAGAGGGAAAGTAGAAGAAGGGGAGAAGTAGTGTTTTGACCTAGGGTAGTTCAAAGGGAGGTGATAAGAAGTGATCAGATTCTTTTGAAAGATAGAGTACCCAACTTTGAATGGGGGACTTGAGAGAAAGAAGAGTTAAGGATGGCTCCAAGGCTTTTGGCATGAGCATCTGGAAGGATGGAGTTACTATCAGTTGAGATGGGGAAGATGGCAGGTGGAACAAATTTGAGAGGTAAGATCAAGATTTAAGTTTTGGAAATGTTAAGTTTTAGACACTTAGTCATCTAATTGGTGTTGTCAAGTAGTCAATTGGATGTATGATTCGCTGGAAGAGAGGCATATGGGCTGGAGATCAAAATTTGGGAGTTATTAGCACATAGATAGTATTTCAAACCATTAGAGTGATTATACAGAGAGAAGAGACCAAGGACTGAGTCCTGAAGCACTCCCATGTGAAGAAGTGAGAGAGAAAATAGGTTAGCAAAGGAGAATGAGAAGGGAAAGTCAAGAGAGTAATAGTGTCATAGAAGCCAAGTGAAGAAAGTGTTTACTCCATGGTTAAATTTTGCTATGTTCTTCATTTTAATTGTATAAAGATGCCCACCAAACAGAGATGAAGAATGCCTTTTGGTTTACTTTTAGGAGTCAATTTTCCAGAAATTACCTTGATTTCAAATTTTATGTCCCAATATTTACCTTGAGTGTTTTCATAATCTAATTTTTTGTGTCCATATTGCATTTTTCATTCCTTCAAATTATTTTTTAACAAAACCATGATTTTAAAAACATCAAAACTACATTTTCCAAAATAAAAGACCCATCAAAACCTGCCGTCAGCCTCCAAGTACAAAATTGTGATTAAAAAACTAAAGTCATCATGTTTAGATCCAGAATTGGATTTGGATTATATAATAAAATTTAAAAAAGTTGATATTGAGCTTTAAAAATCACTGACATGTAGGTTTGACAAAGTTTTATGTACACTTTATTTAAAGAGGGATAATCAGATCAAAAAGCATGAGGAAAGGGAGGAGGAGATGCAAAGGGAAAAGGAGAAGGAGGAGATGGGGGAGGAGACAAGTCTTCATTTGAAAAATATTGACAACACTATTTTGGAAGTTTCTTATACCCTTAATATTTTATTTTATCTCCCTAGATATCATGTACCCCTTCCTCTTAAGAATATAAAATAATCCTGAGAACATTTAGATAACTGTCTTAAATTTATTCAGAGATACTGTACAAATGGGACCATAAGCTGCTTAACATCTAGACTTCCTTTTTTCCATCATGCCTTATTTGTAATAACAGTTATGTGAGTTAAATGAAAGGATTTCCATGATCAGAATAAAATCTCTATTCTGAATAAGATAGAAAAACATTGATCAATTCAGCAAACGTATTTACTACTACTCAATAAATGAATAGAGTGGATGGTATGATGGAAACAGTGAGTTCTCAGACTTATGTTCAGATCGTGATTCAGTCACTTAGATACTGTAAAATCTCAGTTAAATCAATCTCTGTGAGCTTCAATTTCTTCATCTGTAAGTTGGAACTAATCATCATGTAGGTTGTTGAGAGGAGTAGAGATAATGTATAGTAAAGAACCGGCAGTGCCTAACACACGTGACAAATGCTAACTAGCTATTTTTATTATTTCTAGGTGTCAGAGGTACACTAAAAATTGTAGGAAAAAAGACACAATATTTACCCTCAAGCAGCTTGTAGTTCAGAAAATGAAATACAATTACAGCGTAGTAGGTATTGAATAGAGATCAGTGTAGAGTATTCCTTAATTTGAGGTCCATTTCAGCCATTTGCTTTTTCTCGCTAATTGCTTCTTTGTCCATTATTTCCAGGGGCCATTCCCAATAGGGTGTAGTGTTTTATTTTTAAGTAAAACACTTATTTTTAATATTTAATAAATATTTTTTGCTAATTTTTTTTCATTATTTCATTTGGAGGAGCCTGGAGTACAACTCTTGTTTTGTTCACACAAGATGGATTCAGTGATCCAAACAAATATATGATGAAGATTCTTTTGAGAAAATTTGATGTATTATTTAACAGTACAGCGTAAGCTCTTTATATCACAGAAACCATTCCAAAGGCACAAAAAATGAATCCAATGCATGAAAATAAGGAATAACCGATTTGGGGGTGTACAGATTTTTTTATTCACAATATGATATATCGTTTGGCAAATACAAAGTAAATGAATGCTTTCTGAGTTTGGATTATGCCACACAGCTTATTGGTAAGAACAACAGGACCGCTAGAGAACTAGGCTCTCATCTGTAGATGTTTCACTAGTATCCAAGACCTCTTTCTGGCCCTTAAACTACTTATTCCAAGGAATTTTGAGAGTTCTTTTTTTGTTTCTTCTACGCTTTAAGTTATCTCCATGAATAATGAGGTTTGTTTCCTAGGCTTTAGTGACCCAGAAAGTCTGCTGAAATGTTTCTACAGGGATTCATAGTGTTGATAGGACTCTCACAATGTCAGTTATCCCTTGAAAGAGGTTGAAGTCAACAAAAGTAGAATTGATACGATTTTGTGAGGAAACATTAGAGCCACACCTGCTCCCTCCCAAAACTGAATTACAATACATCAAATATGAAGACTTTTCAGATACTGGAATTCTGGAAATTAGTTTTATAGTGAATACTGTCATCTCAAGGAACACTGGTGGTGCAGTGGTTAAAAGCGATCAACTGCTAAGCGAAAGGTTGGCAGTTCGAAACCACCAGCAGCTGTGCGGGAGAAAGATGTGGCAGCCTGCTTACTTAGAAATTTAGAGCCTTGGAAACCCTAAGGGGTTGCTATGAGTTGGAATCGACTCAACGGCACCAGGGGGTGGGGGGGCTGCTATCTCTATATACTCGTCACTATGAAATAGATACAATGCATGTGCTGGCCTTTTCAGAGACCAAATATATATTAAGAAATCGGAAGTTTTCTTCCAGAAATAGATCTTTAGATAATGTCTTTGGAATAATTTCTAATCATTTCCTTCAGCTGTTTAACTTTTTTTAACAGACCCTAAACTTGGCCATGATGGTTGTTATGCGTTGAGTTGTGTTCCCCCAAAAATATGTGTCAACTTGGCTAGTACATGATTCCCAGTATTATGTGATTGTCCACCATTATATCATCTGATGTCATTTTCCTATGTGTTGTAAATCCTACCTCTGTGATGTTAATGAGGTGGGATTAGTGGCAGTTATGTTAATGAGGCTGGACTCAGTCTATAAGATTAGGTTGTGTCTTAAGTCAATCTCTTTTGAGATATAAAAGAGAGAAGCAAGCAGAAAGACATAGGGACCTCATATCACCAAGAAACAAGAGCCAGAAGAATAGCTCGTCCTTTGGACCCAGGGTCCCTGCACTGAGAAGCTCCTTGACCAAGGAAGATTGATGACAAGGGCCTTCCTCCAGAGACAACAGAGAGAGAAAGCCTTTCCCTGGAGCTGGTGCCCTGAATTCTGACTTTTAGCCTTCTAGACTGTGAGAGAATAAATTTCTGTTTGTTAAAGCCACCCACTTGTGGTATTTTTGTTATAGCAGCACTAGATAACTAAGACAGAATTAAGTACCAAGAGAGTGGGGGTGCAGCTCTAACAGATACCTAAACTGTGGAAGCAGTTTTGAAACCGTGAATAGGTAGAGGCTGAAAGTTTTAGAGTGCCTAATAGTAAAAACTTAGATTTCCTTGAAGACACTGTTGGTGGAATTATGGACATCAAAGATAATTCTGGTAAGGACTCAGAAGGAAATGAGGAGAGCTTTTACAGTGGAGATGGCACAGACATTGAGAAGCAGCAGCAGAGAAATGGCAGCAGCAGAACCAGGAGACCAGCGTGAGAAAGTGCTGGAGCCGATCTGGGAGCGAGAGAGCTGAGTACCTTTGCTCAGGAGGCTTCCTGGTGGAATGGAGTGCCTCTGAGCACTTATTGGTGGAGCTAGACTTGCTGACTCATGGAGCAAGAAAGCTGAGTGTCTTCCCGCTGAGGTTTACTGGCAGCGTGGTACGCCTCCAGGCACTTATTGGTGGAGCTGAAGAGCTTTGGAGAACTTGCAGGGCAGACACGGGCAGAGAGGCCTGAGGGGCCAAGAGGCCAAGGAACCAGGAAGCAGAAGCTGAAGAGACAAGGAGCACAGGAAGTAGAGCTGCCTCAGTAGGGCCACGACCTATGGGGTTTCAAAGGGTAGAGTCACCACTCAGATGGACTAGGAGAATGGGGCTGCCAAAGCTGAGGGAGCAGAGTTGCCATTCCAGTGGGCCTGGAAGGTGGAGCTGAAGCCCAGGGCCAAGGGGCCTCCACTCAGAATCCAGAGAGTGTGGAATACAGAGAATCTGGAGGGCAGGGCCTTTGTATAAATGGTCTCAGAGAACAGAGGATTATTTTCAAGCCTTGAGGGCTAATGTGTATTTGTAATGTGTTTTGCTGACTTGCTTGGTGCCTGTTATCCCTTTTTTCCCTCCAGTTTCTTCCATTTGTAACAAAAATGTCTAGCTTGTGTCTGTTCCACCATTGTACTTTGGAAGCAGGTAACTTGTGTTCTGGATTTCACAGATGAGAGGAATTTTTTGGATTTTGGACTTGAGCTGAATTAAGACTTTTGCCATGATATGATGGGGTGACTATGTTTTACAAGTTGCAAGGACATGAATTTTTGGGGGGCCAAAGAGTAAAATGTTATGGATTGAATTATGTCCCCCAAAAAATGTGTGTTAACTTGGCTAGTCCATGATTCCCAGTATTATATGATTGTCTACCATTTTGTCATCTGATATGATTTTCCTATGTGTTGTAAATCCTACCTCTATGATGTTACTGAGGTAGAATTAATGGCAATTATGTTAATGAGGCTGGACTCAATCTACAAGATTAGGCTGTATCTTAAGTCAGTCTCTTTTGAGATATAAAAGAGAGAAGTGAGCAGAGAGACGGGGGACCTCATACTACTGAAGACAAGAGCCCGGAAAATGGTACGTCCTTTGGACCCAGGGTCCCTGCACTGAGAAACTCTTTGACTGGGGAAGGTTGATGACAAGGACCTTTCCCTAGAGCCAACGAAGAGAGAAAGGCCTTCCCCTGGAGCTGGTGCCCTGAATTCGGGCTTCTGGCTTCCTAGACTATGAGAGAATAAATTTCTGTTTGTTAAAGCCACCCACTTGTGGTATTTCTGTTATAGCATAGCAGCACTAGATAACTAAGACAGTGGTATAGTTCTCAATGTATTTTCTAAATAGCTTAATCCCTAGCAATAAGGTGAGCTGCTTGGATAAGCAGGGACTTTTCTTCCTGCTAATATTTCCAGGAAGTGCATAGTTTTGCATGTATTTTCTCAGGTGATCCAGATTTCTGATCCTTACCTGATCAGGGACAGAAGCACCACAATCAAATTGCTGTTTCACTAAAATATCGTCTCTTAAAAGGCTTTCTGGTTGTATGAGTTCATCAGAGGAGGATATTTTATTCATTTGTTTGGAATGTTTCTGACTGTGGGGTAACTACAAATATGATTTAAGCATCAGTCCAGAATAACTTTCCTGTGTCTAAGTGTTTATTCTGGCTGAAATCTTTAAAGAAGCAGACTGCCACATCTTTCTCCCATGGAGCAGCTAGTGGGTTAGAACCGCTGACCTTTCAGCTTAACCACTGGGCAACCAGACCTACTATCAATATTTACCATCTAGAAATTAAAGCTGAGAAAAAATTTTAAATATGTATTTATTTGTGTAAAAATAATAACAATAGACCTATTATATGGTTTGTGTTTGTATTTTCCAAAACAAATAATGAGTGAAAAGAGTGGCATTATTTTACATTTTTGCAATTCTCTTTTATGTCTGGCATAATAGAAAATAGGGGGACTTACATCTGCTTCTGCATTCAATCTGATGTGACAGATGTTGTTTGGTTAAAGTAAATGAAGAAAATCTGATCTCATACAGGTATTTGATTGGAAAAAAGATTATTTATTAGCTTTTCAGATAATTGTGGATATTCTTCTTTGATAATATACCAAAGCTCAAGAAGCAGTAAGTTTCTTAAAGGTTAGTTGCATTGTGGAATCTGAAATCATCGCAGTAGTTTTTCATATTCTGTTACATTAAAATCTATGGTTCAGCTTGCATTTTCAATGAATATTTTACCCATGCATGATTGTATAACATTATGTATTCATTGATCATTTGGAAAATATTGGTTCACTGAGTTATACATATCTTGCAAAAGCTGGTACATTTCATTATTCAATATAAAAAAAATCACAATTGTTAAAATCGATACCAATCTCATCAGGAAAGTCTTCGAGTACTGGTAAGCTGTCAAGCTTACAGTGGTAGATACAAGTTTTCCAAAATTCTAATTTTCACTTGAACAGGAGCTTTCTCTGCTGTGGGTCACTGATGATGGTGCCAATTAACCATAGGCTATGGAGGCAGGGGGTGTGATGAGGAGTTGTGGGTGGTAAAGTCCTCTTGGTGCTATAAACTTCCCAGGGCTATTTCTCAGGCTAGACCATCTCCCTGTTACCTCCTTTCATCTGTGGAGCCCTAAAGATTGGCTTCTCTTTTCATTGCCACCATTACTTAACAAGAGCAACTTTATCATAAAGCCTTACTATATTCTGGAAGTCTTCTTAAAGAGGCAATCCAAGGGATGCTTTGTGGGGTCTTTCTACTCACCCTACTCAGTTGTACAGGATGCAGACTACCATCATTCATATAATGGATTCCAAGGCAACATTTTAAGAGAGCCAAAGCATACTATTTGTTGCTCTGACCAAGATTTTTCTTCTGACCTACTATAGAAAAGAAGGCATTCTCACAGCTTCTCAGCTTCTTGAGGGAATCGACAAACCTTTCCAGATTTTCTGTATTTTTTTTCCTTATAGCAAACAGATGACATAAAGATAAAAGACTCCTCATTATCCTTTATCCTTTTACATTCTAATAAGGGTGAAAAAGTCACATACAATGTTGGTCTTTGGCTCCACAAAAAGTTGAAAAAAAGCTAAGCTTCATTTAGGGAGAATGCAAAAGTCAGTAGCTTTTCTGGAATTTCCATGATAAGAGCCAGAACGGCATCTTTGGGACAGTGAGGGGTAAGGAGATGGAAGAGCAGTCTGAGGAATTGAGGATGTGTTTATAATATCAGCATTAACAGTAGTGATATGGATGGAAAGTACAGAAATAGATTATACTCTTATCCTCCCTGTTTTTTCCTTTTGTAGCTGACACCTACTAGATTGATCCAAGGATGAAGAAGTGGGGATAGAGATAAAGGACCTACCAGAAGTTTCCACCATGCTCCAGAATACTCCAGGGATATTTGGTTGATTCAGTTTTCCTAAAACTAGACCTTTTTTATTCTAAAGCTTAGAATTCAGGTTAGAGACTCGTGCATTCCAAAATCTTCCTTACTCAAAGACACTGTTTCTATGACTGAAACATGTTAGGAAGTTCCAGTGTCTTCTAGGGATCATTAGGTGCTAGAACACCTTGTACTTACCAGCACCTTGTGAAAGGCCTTCAACATGTACTGTAGAGCTACTTGAAGTATGATCCATGGACTAGCAGCAATGGCATCCTCTGGAAGCTTGTTAGAAGTGCAGAATCTCAGGGCCCACCCCTAGACCAGCTGAAACATCCCCAGGTGGTTCATAAACATATTGAAGTGTAAGAAGCACGACTGAAAAAAGTGTGTGTTACATCCCTCACCCCCATTTACTTCTACTGATTGATCAAGGCCTGTTTCAGACCAAGAATTTTTGGTTTGTTCACATGCGATGATAATTATTTTATTATTGTTAAAAACAATAGTGTTTTATTAGTTTTAAAATGATTGCATTGCTTGAAGGGAAGACTGACTGGTAATAATTATTGTGGAAAACTAATGTGTTTGTTTTATTTTCTATCTTGGTTTAGTCCTTGCATAGACTTGGGACAAGATTTAGTAGATTCCTTATCTGACCAGTGGGCAATGTATCGATTCAGGGACCTATGATTTTACCTTGTCAAACAAACTGACTGTGCTTTCAGTCAGTGATCCACGAAAGTGAAATTAGGGAGAATCTGGAACAGTGAGTCTCAAAGTGTAGTCCCCAGATTAGCAGCATCTGCATCACCTGAGAACTTGTTAGAAGTGCAGATGCTTGAGCCCCACCTCAGACATACTGAATCAGAGGCCCTAGGGATGGGATCCAGCAATCTGTGCCATAGTAAACCCTCCAGGTGATCCTGGTGCATGCCAAAGTTGGAGAAACCCTGGTCTTGATACATTATTATCTTCTGAAAACTACAAGCAGACCATGTAGGGCTTTGTTTCTCTGGTGTCTATGAAAGCCTCCCTCACTGGCAGATTTAGTAACCAAATCAGCCTCTTCCCATGTCTTCATGTAGGAAAATCTAGGCATCCACACTATATGATACCAGAAAAAATTATTAGAGCAAAATGTTCTCACGTTGTTGTTAGGCCGTCGAGTTGATTCCAACTCATAGCAACCGTATTTATATACAACAGAACAAAACACTGCCTAGTACTGTGCCATCCTTCTGATCGTTGTTACGCTTGTGCCCATTGTTGCAGCCATTGTGTCAATCCATCTCATTGAGTTGGAAACAAAATTGGAAAGTTAGAAACAAAGAAGAAGAATCAGTAATTGGAAAATATGGCCTTAGTGATAGAAACGATGCCGGAGATCACATGATAGAATTTTTGCAAGACCAATGATTACTTCATTGCAAATACTTTTTTTCAACAACATAAACAGCAAATATACACATGAACCTCACTGGATGGAATACACAGGCATCAGATCGACTACATCTGTGGAAAGAGACAAGGGAATAGCTCAATATTATCAGTCAGAACAAGGCCAGGGGCCGGCTTTGGAGCAGACCATCAATTGCTCATATGCAAGTTCAAGTTGAAGCTGAAGACAATTAGAGCAAGTCCATGAGAGCCAAAGTACAACCTTGAATATATCCCACTGGAATTCAGAGACCATCTCAAGAATAGATTTGACACATTGAACACTAATGACTGAATACCAGAGGAGTTGTGGAATGACTCAAGGACATCATACATGAAGAAGGCAAGAAGTCATTAAAAGACAGGAAAGAAAAAAAGACCAAAATGGATGTCAGAAGAGACTCTTAAACTTGCTCTTGAACGTTGAGTAGCTAAAGCAAATGGAAGAACTGATGTTCTCATAGATATACAATAAAAAAGTACTCTGGCAATGTATTTCAGTACCATTAGGTAAACAAAAAAGAGATTAATGACTGGCAACAAGGTCATGTTTTCTTTGTCCTAAAGTTAGTTAAGAATCTGATACTTTGGTGTACCCAGGTGGCTCTTGGATACTCAATTCATTTTGATTGCTGCTCACATTAATATTTTGACACTGATTAGCTTCAGTGCCCAGAAATTGATGATTTTCGAATCTCAGCAATAAGATATGAAAAGTCTCTTCCTACTAAATGCAATGTGGTATTCTGGACTGAATCCTGGAGCAGAAAAAGAATATTAATGGAAAAATCGATGAAATCTGAATACAGTCCATAGTTTAGTTGATAGTAATGTACAAATGTTCATTTCTTAGTTTTGAAAAAAACGAACTGTAACAATATAAAGTGTTAACATTAGGGGAAACTGACTGAAGGGTATATGGGAACTCTCTGTATTATCTTTGCAACTTTTCTGTAAATCTAAAATTTCTCCAAAATTAGAAGTTATTTAAAGAACATCTCTTTCTGGAGTTAGTCAAGACCTGACCCCTCACTTAACGAAATCCTTGAAGTATTACCAGGTAAATGAAATAAAGAACTGCTCTATGCCAACTCATCTGCCCATTTGTAGTTAGACCAACACTGGTTTAATGTGTTTTGTTAGGATGCCAGCAAAGCTACTAACTAGTCACAAAACACATTTTCAAAATATATAGGACAGCAATTAAAACAGAGAAGGCACTTCCTTTACTCTCCATTCCTTGAACTTTTATGTGTAGAGTTTCTACTTGAGTACTTTGTGCTTGGTGATATGTTGTTTTAGTAATAATCCTCAAATCATTTCACAGGTGACTGTTCCATCCACCCCCGCCCTCCTCCAGAGCACTTAATGCAGTGAGCTCCAGGAAGTAGGCATTCACAGAGCTTAAATCTCTCTGACTAACTGACTGACTCAATGTGCTACCTGTAATTATATCTTAAAATTTAATCAGAGCAGTTCTAGGAACTCAAGGGGATAAAGTAAAAATCAACTATTCAAGTAAGGTTTGCATAAATCATCTAATGTGAATAGACTTCATCAAAACTTGTCAAAATGCAGAATTTGTCAGTGGAAACCAGAATATCAAAATTTAAATCATCCATATGAAATACACTCAAGATGAAAGGTGAATAGTTCATGGTGAAGTTAGCATTTCTACAGTAAATTTTGGGCTGAACACAAAGTTACCAGCCCTACTTCTTCCTGCTTTTTAATTTTGTTTTGTTTTTAAAGGTAATCAAGAATCACAAATATTATTTTGCTCCAACTGTTGCTATGTCTTGAGAAATTCTGAAAAAGACATGAAATAGAAGGAACCATTTATCTCTCTGACTTTCTTCTCTAGTATCTATATGACCAAAAGCCAAACTACTTCAAAGTACCAAGAATTACAAAAGAGTAACGTTTTTCTTTTTTGGCTAGGTACCATCAAGTCTGTTCTGACTCATAGCAACCCTATGCACAACAGAACGAATTGCTGCCCGGTCCTGCGCCATCTTCACAATCATTGTTATGCTTGAACCCATTGTTGCAGCTGCTGTGTCAGTCCATCTCGTTGAGAATCTTCTTCTTTTCCCTTAACCCTCTACTTTACTGAGCATGATGACCTTCTCCAGGGACTTGTCCCTCCTAATAACGTGTCCAAAGTACGTGAGACGAAGTTTCACCGTCCTTGCTTCCAAGGAGCATTCTGGCTGTACTTCTTCCAAGACGTATTTGTTCTTCTGGCACTTTATGGTATATTCAGTATTCTTTGTCAACACCATAATTCAAATGCATCAATTCCTCTTTGATCTTTCTTATTCATTGTCCAGTTTTTGCATGCATATGAGGCAATTGAAAATATCATGGCTTGCGTCAGGTGCACCTCAGTCCTCAAAGTGACATCTTTGCTTTTCAACACTTTAAAGAGGTCTTTTGCAGCAGATTTGCCTGTTGCAATACGTTGTTTGATTTCTTCACTGCTGCTCCCATGGGTGTTGATTGTGGATCCAAGTAAAATGAAATCCTTGACAACTTCAATATTTTCTCCGTTTATCATTATGTTGCTTATAGGTCCAGTTATGAAGATTTTTGTTTTCTTTATGTTGAGGTGTAATCCGTACTGAAGGTGGTGGTCTTTGATCTTCATCAGTAAGTGCTTCAACTCCTCTTCACTTTCTGCAAGCAAGGTTGTGTCATCTGTATATCACAAGTTGTTAATGAGCCTTCTTCCAGTCCTGATGGTGCCTTCTTCTTCATATAGTCCAGCTTCTTGGATTATTTACTCTGCATTCAGATTGAATAAGTATGGTGAAAGCATACAACCTTGACATACAAGTTTCCTGATTTTAAACTGAACAGTATCCCCCTGTTCTGTTTGAACGACTGCCTCCTGGTCTGTGTACAGGTTCCTCACGAGCACAATTAAGTGTTCTGGAATTCCCATTCTTTGCAATGTTATCCATAATTTGTTATGATCCACACAGTCGAATGCCTTTGCATAGTCAATAAA
>NW_004443939.1:34918634-34957750 GCF_000243295.1 Trichechus manatus latirostris | reverse complement strand
TCTATGTACTGCTGTAACTGCTTTTGAATGATCTTCAGGATTATTTTACTTGTGTGTGATATTAATATTGTTTGATAATTTCTGCATTCTGTTGGATCACCTTTTTTTGGAATGGGCACAAATATGGATCTTTTCCAATTGGTTGACCAGGAAGCTGTTTTCTTCCAAATTTCTTGACATAGGCAAGTGAGTACCTCCAGGGTGCATTTCAGTTGGTATTCTGTCAATTCCTGGAGCCTGGTTTTTCACCATTCCCTATACTGTAGCTTAGACCTCTTTCTTCACTATCATTGGTTCTTGATCATATGCTACCTCCTGGAATGGTTGAATGCCATCCAATTATTTTTGGTACAGTGACTCTGTATTCCTTCCATCTTATTTTGATGCTTCCTCTGTCATTCAATATTTTTCCTGGAGACTCCTTCAATATTGCAACTCGAGGCTTGAATTTTTTCTTCAGTTCCTTTAGCTTGAGAAGTGCTGAGAACATTCTTTCCTATTGGTTTTCTAACTCCAAGTCTTTGCACATTTCATTATAATACTTTACTTTGTCTTCTCAAGTTGCCTTTTGAAATTTTCTGTTCAGCTCTTTTACTTCATTATTTCTTTCGCTTTAGCTACTCTACATTCAAGAGCAAGTTTTAGAGTCTCCTTTGACATCCATTTTGGTCTTTTCTTTCTTTCTTGTGTTTTTAATGACCTTTTGCTTTTTTCATGTATGATGTCCTTGATGTCATTTTACAACTCGTCTGGTCTTCGGTCATTAGTGCTCAGTGTGTCAAATATGTCCTTAAGATGGTCACTAAATTCCAGTGGGATATATTCATGGTCGTATTTTGGCTCTTGTGGACTTGCTCTAATTGTCTTCAGCTTCAGCTTGAACTTGCATATGAGCAATTGATGGTCTGTTCCAAAGTCTGCCCCTGGCCTTGTTCTAACTGATAATATTGAGCTTTTCTGTTGTCTCTTTCTACAGATGTAGTCGATTTGATGCCTGTGTATTGTATCTGGTGAGGTCCATGTATATAGTCGCTGTTTATGTTGCTGCAAAATGGTATTTGCGATGAAGAAGTCATTGGTCGTGCAAAATTCTATCATGCGATCTCCGGCGTCATTTCTATCACCTTGGCCATATTTTCCAACTACTGATCCTTCTTCGTTTCCAACGTTCACTTTCCAATCACCAGTAATTATTAATGAATCTTGATTGCATGTTTGATCAATCTCAGTCTGTGTAAGTTGGTAAAAATCTTCAATTTCCTCATCTTTGGCATTAGTGGTTGGTGTGTAAATATGAATAATAATCGTATCAGCTGGTCTTCCTTGTGGGCGTATGGATATTATCCTATCACTTACAGCGTTGTACTTCGGGATAGATCTTGAAATGTTCTTTTTGATGATAAACGTGACGCCATTCCTTTTCAACTTGTCATTCTCGGCATAGTACACCATATGATTGTCTGATTCAGAATGGCCAATACCAGTCCGTTTTAGTTCACTTATGCCTAGGATATTGATCTTTATGTGTTCTATTTCATTTTTGACAACTTCTTATTTTCCTAGATTCATACTTCGTACATTCCGTGTTCTGATTATTAATAGATATTTGCAGCTGTTTCTTCTCATTTTCAGTCGTGTCACCTCAAAAAATGAAGGTCCTGAAAGATTGACTAAATCCACATCATTAAGGTTGGCTCTACTTTGAAGAGGCAGCTCTTACCCAGTTGTATTTTGAATGCCTTCCAACCTGAGGGACTCGTCTTCTGGCGCTATGCCAGACAATGTTCCCTGCTGTTTGTAACGTTTTCACTGGCCAGTTTTTTCAGAAGTAGACCACCAGGTCCTTCTTCCTAGTCTGTCTTAGTCTGGAAGCTTGGCTGAAACCTATCCATCATGGGTGACCCTGCTAGTATTTGAAATACTGGAGACGTAGCTTCAGCATCACAGCAACATGTAAGCCACTACAGTACGACAAACTGACAGACGTGTTGGGAGAGCTAACTTTAGAGACTCTCAAAGTGTTTTCAATGTATTAACTCAGTCCTTAGAATTTCTATAAAAGAGATGGAAGTGCAGGATTTACTTCCGTTTTTTCAAGTAGGAATATATAAATTCAAAGAGAATAAAAATAGTACACAGATTAAACTACAAATTGTATTAGGTCGTTACTTTTTCAACCAACTGTGTGGCATGCCCTTAGATTGGTATTACTTAGAGTAAATTATTAAGTGAACACAACTTTATACCTCAGCATGTAACACATGTTTTTTTCTTGACTCTGTGGTGTATGTTCAGGAAAAAAGCACTTGATAAAGTGTGATATGGATCCTTTAAAAGAGCCGGATGCGTGAGGTTTGGAGCAGTGAATGTTAAGAACAATATTTGTTTTTCATCTAACTATTTCAAGTCATGTTTTTTATTGCAGAGATAGTAAAGCTTGATACAATTTTGGCAGAATGAATTTAAAAATGTATGTGTGTGTTTGCGTACGTGTGTGTGTGTGTGTGTGTATAAATTCCCTGGGTGGTACAAGTTGTTAATCGCTTGACTACTAGCCAGCAGTTTGGTGATTCAAACCTACCCACAGGCACATTGGATGACAGGCCTGGCAATCTACTTCTGAAAGGTCCCAGCCTTGAAAATCCTATATAGCAGTTCTACTCTGCACACCTGGGGTCGCCATGAGTCGATAATCTCCCCGAAGGCAACTGGTTTTACTAGGGGACCCTGAAAGACCAGTGTAAATGGAGTACAGAGAGAGGGGAGAGGAGAAATGAAGCTGGAGAGGTAGGCAGGGCTTTGGAGGCTGTAAGAATTTAGATCTTTATCCTAGGTATAATTAATGGTATGCCATTAAAGAGTTTTCAACAGGGCAGGACGTAATAAAATCTCTGATTTGAAAGAGCTCTCTGGCTGCAGTGTGGGGAGAATTGGAGAAAAGTCTCAGGAGATTGAAGGGACTAAGTCAGCGGGGGTGCAGTTGTGAAAAAATTTTACTTTTGTTGCTAAACACCACGTTTAAATATGTTGATACTATTTCCCTTCCAATTTCTTACTGACATCTCTGGTAGATGCCATAGCTTCTAGATCACTTTCTGTTATTAAAAAGTCCAATCTGAGCTATCTAGTCCAATCTTGTACACAATTCAAAATCTTCCTGTCTACCCCCCACCACCCTTTCCCCAACCTAGTCATAACCCAAGGCCTGAGGGACATTCCTGGAAGTGAGTTTGGACCATGGTCTGTTTCTCATTTTTCTCCATTATTAGTATTCTCCTTGGGCTGCACAGCCTAAGTGGAGGGTTGGGGAAAAGTCGCAAATGTCTCCCACTTAATTGGAGCTGCTGTGGATATACTCTGCTTGGCAGGCATCCAAATGCTGCCTCTGTGTGATGAGATGTGTTCATTCTTTAGGAGCCTCTGCAAGGGCCTCTCCTCTACACAGTTCCCTGATGTGGGAGAGGCAACCTCTTCTGACACCCTACCTTAGCAGTATGCCCCAAAGCTTCTTGCCCTTGGGGTACTGTTGTCTGGTGTGTGGCCCTCTTGGGCAGGTACCAGCAATTCAGCTTATGCATGGCTTTCTTCTGTAGTATCTTCTGGGAAATCCAAGCATCTTGCTCCACCAACTGGTGCCACCACTCCTTGTTCTTCTATTTTTGTTTTTCCCCTGCTCAAGTTGGTGCCAAGAGATCCACAAGTCTACTGTCTAAGTAGATGTCCAACATAGCAATGAGATGCTTCTTGCAAGCATTTCCTGTCTTTGCAAGTAATTTGATTGGGTTCCCTTACTTGGCTAGGAGAGAGGGGAAGGACCACATCACTTGCCCCTAGGGACTCACTTCATGTGAGTCTTCTCTTAGGTGAAGTAGATACGTGGAAGGGAGGCCGAAGCTTGGAGGAGCAAATCCAGTTCTGCTGCCTCTCAGTAACCCACTGGTTCTTTTTAGGTGGTCAGGGTTCCTTGATGCCTATTGTCTTCAGTTTTGGAGCTTGGTAGCAATTCTGAAAACACAGGAAGAGAAAAATTATTGAATTATTGAAGTATTGAATATGAGATGTGAGGGAGAGGGAGAATCAAGGATGATTCCCCAATTTCTTACTTGAAAAACGGATGAGTGATAAAATAGGGAAAAGTCAAGAGACGACCAAGTTGTTATGGTAAAGAGGGGGCTATGAATTTGATTTTGAACATTTCAAATGTGAGGCACTTTCCGAACATCTAACTGGAGTTATCAAAAAAGCAGTTGGATCTATGGCCTGGAGATCAAAGAAGTCTAAGCCAGAGGTACAAATTTGAGAGTCGTTGGTGTATAGATTAAAAAAAAAAAAAAATGTAATTGACGTGCGTGCAACCTCCTATGGAGAGTATAAGGTAAGAACAACAATAGGCCTAGGATTGATCTTTAAGGAACTCCAAAAGTTAAAGGCAGAATAGAATAGGAAGGAATAGACAAAAAGAGACTAAGAAAGAACAGTAAAGGAAAACGATTAATGTGTAGTAGAATAGAAGCCAAGAGAAGAGAGTGTTTCATAAAGGAGGAAGGCACACACATGTTGAATGCCACTAAGAGGACAAATAAGCTGAGGACTAAAATGCCACTGGGTTTAACAACCTAGAGATCATTGGTGACCTTAGTGACAGCCATTTCAGGGGAGTGGAGGAAATGGAATTTAGGTTGAAGTTAAAAAGAAGCATGAAGTGAGAAAAGGGAGATAGAGTAGACAAGCCCTTTAGAAGTTTGTCTGTAGAGAGAAATAGGGTAGCAGTGAGTGGAAGAAGAAGGGTTGAGGGAGGGTGATTTAGTACTTGAGGAGACTGAGCATGTTTGAAGGCTGATGGGTTGGATCCAGTACAGAGGCGGGGTTGGAAATTAAACACGAGAGAGAAGGGAGTTGAAGTGGGATCCAGAGCACAGGAAGAGAAATGGCTTTGGATAGGAGGCAAGAAAGTAAGAAAGGGTTGGTATAATTTTATGTAAATATGCAGGATTCAGTTTGGGAAAATTGAGGGAGTTTCTGACACTTTGTGTAGGTTAGATAAAGTCATCTGCTGGAGCAGGAGATCTGGTGAGAGATTTAAGCTAAGCTGAAAACAAAGTGTTTATTATTACTGCTTTACCACCATCTGTAGAAGCCTTTAGATTCCAAATTCCATTTGACCTAAGACATTTTCCAAGCTAGCACGTCTCTCTCATCATCCAAAGCATTCCCCCTTATTGTCTCAAGCATGCTGAAAACCAACCTTTTGGTTAGCCAAACACGTTAACCATTTGTACCACCCCAGGGACTCCAAACATGTTGAAATAGAACAGTTATTTTTTTCATAGCCGGTAGCCTTTGGTTACTCATTAGTACAGATCCTAGCAAAAGCTAAACCCTAAGAGATTAGAAGGAACGCAAAGTATTTCAGTGTTTTCAGTAGTCTCTAGCCTTGCTTCTCACTAAGATCACTCAGTTTTGACTCTGAATTTAGGGTCAGTGCTTATTTTCATAACTACCACAATATACAATGTCCTTAGTCAACACATAATAAGCAAAAACTGCAGAAATAAGTTTAGATTTCCAAGCATCTTCCCATATACATAAAGTGACTACATAGAAACTCTGGAGCTAACTTATAACAGATCTTGTTATACAACATTTACTAAGTGACCGGCATGCTTAGAAAACCAGGAAAACCAGTTTTATATGGCACCAACTTCAACTGGACTTTCAGGCTTAGGCGAGAGGATAAAATAATTACATTTCATTAGCAAAAGTCTCAGAGTAGATGAGTTGAGACTCTGATACATGACTGATTACTAAACCTCATAGCTCTGATACCAGCAAATAAGGCTGACTCATGAAGTAACTAGGTCCATTAGTAAGTTCTCATTCCCCAAACTAGGTGGGGCAAATTGTTTTTCACAAAGTTCAAGATTTTTTTTTTTTTTTAACTTTTTCCTTCCTCCAAAACTAAAAGACAGTCCCCTTCCTCTCTCAGCCATCTCCAGTTACCAGTACCAGTTGCCATTGAGTTGATTCTAACTCATGGAAACCCCATGTGTGTCAGAGATCTGTGCTCCATAGGGTTTTCAATGACTGATTTTGTGGAAGTAGATCACTTTCTTGTGAGATGCCTCTGGATGAACTTGAACCGCCAACTTTTTGGTTAGCAGCAGAGTATGTTAACCATTTGCAGCACTCAGGAACTCTGCACCTCCAAGTTATTGCTGTTAAGTGTTGTGGAATCAGTTCTGACTCATAGTGACCCCATCCACAACAGAACGAAACACTGCTTGGTCCTGTGCCACCCTCACAATCGTTGCTATATTTGAGCCCATTGTTGCAGCCACTGTCCCAGTCCATCTTGTTGAGGGTCTTCTTCTTTTTTGCTGACCCTCTACTTTACCAAACATGATGTCCTTTTCCAGGGACTGATCCCTCATGATAACACGTCCGAAGTAAGCAAGATAAAGTGTCACTATCCTCACTTCTAAGGAGCATTCAGGCTGTACTTCTTCCAAGATAGATTTGTTCGTTCTTCCGGCAGTCCGTGGTATGAATCAATATTCATCGCCAACACCATAATTCAAATGCATCAATCCTTCTTCGGTCTTCCTTATTCACTGTCCAGCTTTCGCATGAATATGAGGTGATTGAAAATACCATGGCTTGAGTTCAGCGCACCGTAATCCTCAAGGTGACATCTTTGCTTTTTAACGCTTTAAAGAGATCTTTTGTAGTAGATTTGCCCAATGCAATACATCGTTTGATTTCTTCACTGATGCTTCCATGGACATTGACTGTGGATCCAAGTAAAATGAAATTCTTGATAACTTCAATATTTTTTCCATTTATCACGATATTGCTTATTGGTCCAGTTATGAGGATTTTTGTTTTCTCTCAGTAGGTGTCTTAGTCATCTAGTGCTGCTACAACAGAAATACCACAAGTGGGTGGTTTTTAACAAAGACAGATTTATTCTCTCACAGTCTAGTAGGCTACAAGTCCAAATTCAAGGCATCAGCTCGAGGGGAAGGGTTTCTCTGTCTGCTCTGGAGGAAGGTCCTTGTCATCAGTCTTCCCCTGGTCTGGGAGAATCTCAGCACAGGAACCTCAGGTCCAAAGGACGCGCCCTGCTCCCGGCACTGGTTTCTTGGTAGTATGAGTTTCCCATGTGTCTCTGCTCGCTTCTCTCTTTTCATATCTCAAAAGAGATTGGCTTAACACACTATCTAATCTTGTAGACCTCATCAGTATAACTGCCGCTAATCCATCTTATTACATCATAGTGATAGAGTTTACAACAGATAAGGAAATCACATCAGATTACAAAATGGTACACAAATCATGCAGTACTGGGAATCATGAGCCAGCCAAGTTGACAGATATATTTGGGGAACACAATTCAATTCATGACAGTGGTAACTTCTTTTAACTTATATTTGATTACTTCCCAGTTTTTAAGATCCTTTGTGAGAAAGTATGTTCAGTTGTTCCTGAATGGATTTGGATTTGTGTTTTTCTTATTTTCCCCATTCATTTATCAATTCATTAGGGATTATTTTCTATTGCAGTGGTTTTGAATTGTTTCATATGTCCTGATAATTGCTTCACCTAAGAACCAGGAGCCTACTATGACAGGAACAAATAAACTCATGTTTATATGCATTCTGTTATTATACTTCTCATTTCATATTATTTTAATAACCAAAAAAATTGTAGTAGTATGATAGGGAGTACATTTTATTGCAATAATAATAGCAGCTAACATTTCTTTAGCAATTCTGACGTGCCAGGTAATGCCTTAAATGCTTTACATCTATGACTCATCTAATCCTCTCAACAGCCTAATGTGTTGAGTACCATTAAAGGGGCCTCATTGTTATAGATTAGGTAGCTGACACACAAGGAGGTTAAATACCTCGTCCAGAGTCACCCTACCAGAGCCAGATCCACACCCAGGCAATCTAAGCCCACATTCTTAGGGGCTATGCTATAAAGTGATTCATGATGCAAAGCCAAGTATTTCATTGGTAATTAAAAGTGTGATATTTTTGAGTATAAGTTTTACCACTACAGAACCGAAACACAAAGATAAATGAAAATTTGCAGAAGTAATACTGGCTGACAAGGTAAACAGAAAATGGTGCATTAATGCTTGCAAGTAGACAAGGAGATTAAGAAAGAGTGAATATTTGGAGATTCTAATGAAAACCTCATGTCCTCCTTAGACTACTTTTTCCTCCCCACTGATAGCCTGCAGAGACCTAAAAACCAAAACAAACCTATTCCTGTCAAGTCGATTCTGACTCATGGCAACTCGATGTGTTACAGAGTGGAACTGAGCTCCATAGGGTTTTCTTGGCTGTAATCTTTATGGAAACAGATCACCAAGCTTTTCTTCCACAGAGCCACTTGGTGGTTTCGAACCGCCACTTTTCAGTTAGTAGTCAAGCATAATCCATTTGCACCATCCAGGGGCCTGCATAGAGGCCTACTGCTTTAGCAGACATCCTACTTGTCACCCTACTATGCCTTCTGTATATGATTCCAAACAGAGGGGGTCCTTGATCAATATTGGTGTCTGACAGGAAAGTTCATTAGTTCATTCACTCATTCAACAAGCATTTATTCAGAACCTGCCTCCCAAAAGCTCACAGGTCAGTAGGGGAGACAAACATAAATAATTACAGAACTGTAATATAAGTAAAAAATAGAGCCATGTGCAAGATATACAGTGGGGGTACTGAGATATAAACAAGGGAAGCGGTGGAGGAAAGAGTGTGAGGGAGAAGAGGTACCTGGATTTTCTCTAAAGACTAGGTGTTTGAATTAAGTTCAGTAAGTTCTCCAGGCAGGTAAGGAATAGGGAAGGACGTTCCAAGCAGAAGGAGTGGCATGTGTAAAAAACTCGTGGATGTGAAACAGGATAATGTGTTCAAGAAACTGCAAGTTCCTTGGCATTGTGGGGATATAAGGTGCAAGGAAGGAAGGGAATTGAAGATGAAGCTGGAGAATAGGGACAATGGTCTTGGGGGACATCCAGCTCAGCTGGCATAACATAGTTTATAAAGAAAGTGTTCTAAATCCTACTTTGGTGAGTAGTGTCTAGGATTTAAAAGCTTGTGAGTGGCCATCTAAGATATGTCTACTGGTCCCACCCAGTCTGGAGCAAGGGAGAATGAAGAAAACCATAGGCACAAGAAAAAGATTAGTTTAAAGGACTAATGGACCACAACTACCACATCCGTACCCAGACGGAGTCCAGCACAACTAGATGGTGTCCGGCTACCATCACCAGCTGCTCTGACAGGGATCATAATAGAGGATCCTGGACAGAGCTGGAGAAAAATGTAGAGCAAAATTTAAACTCACGAAAGAAAGACAAGACTTACTGGTTTAATGGAGACTGGAGAAACCCCAAGAGGATGCCCCCCGAACACCCTTTTATCTTAGTACTAAAGTCACTCCTGAGGAGGATCACCCTTTAGCCAAAGATTAGACAGGCCCGTAAAACAAACAGTAACACTCGTAGTTCAACCATGTGTATGAGACTAAATGGGCACACCAGGCCAGGGGTAAGGACAAGAAGGCAGGAGGGGACAGGAAGGCTGGACGAATGGAAATGGAGACGAATGGAGAATGGGAGAGTGTTGGCATGTCACAGGGTTGGCAACCAATGTCACAAAACAATATATGTATTAATTGTTTAATGAGAAATTAATTTGCTCTGTAAACCTTCACCCAAAGCACAATAAATAAAATACTTAAAAAAAAAAAATTACAGCCAAGAAATAAATACATAAAAGAGCTATTGAAGGCCACAGTTCCTGTCAGAAGGTTTGGGACAGAGCCTGTTGGTCTTAAACATAGGTCACTGGCAAGGTGTTGTCATTTAGTCATCTTCTTCATGCACACCTCTGACCTCTGGCGTGCAAAGGTTCCTGTATGTTCTTATGTAATACTGAATCCCAGTGGTGGAATGTATGAGGGTGCGATAAATGTACTGAGCGTTTTAATATGTTTCCTTGCTAGATATTATAATGGTGAATTTTCTTTCCTAAGTCTTGATCTCTGCCACTTTCTGCAATAATTTTCACAAGGTTATATATACATTATGATAGAACCAGGGCTCAAGGGAGATAAATAGGTTCCCACTTTAATCCTGATCACATTCTTATTCTCCCTTCTTAAATCATTTTTTTTTGCCACAGAAACTTGGAGTTTTGCAATACAGAGAAGATGAAGGCCAAGAGAAGGAAAAGGCATTGAAAGGGGAAAAGGTCAGTACAGGAAGCTGAAGGGAGGAATGAAAAGTTTGAAAGAGAAAAAGGAACCATAAAATATTTTGAAAGTGTTCAAAAGCAGAGGATTGTAATTAGTGAAGAGAAACACTTAAAACTGTCACTTATGTCTCCTTTCCTCCCCTTTTCTTCCCACCTCTTCTACCTTCCTTGTACCCCCTCGCCCCAAGTTTTTCTATACAGTTCCTTTCAGCTACATATGTTGTCTTAGATGCCATTTTACCAGTCACCATTGTCTTGAACATGTTCTTTCAATATACATCTTAGAGCTAGTAGGTTCCTCTAATTAAACAGAATTGCTTCTGACTGCTTTATTGTGACTAGTAATGAAGTTATCCTTCTTCCAAGACACTGCTTGAGAGGATGACTCAAATAGGAAATCAAAAAAGGGAGTCCCTGGGTGGTGCAAATGGTTAATGCGCTTGGCTGCTAACCCAAAGGTTGGAGGTTTGAGTCCACCCAGAGGTACCTTGGAAGAAAGGCCTGACAATCTACTTTCCAAAAATCAGCCACTGATAACCCTTTGGAGCGCAGTTCCATTCTGACACACCTGGGGTTGCCATGAGTTGGAATTGACTCAACAGCAACTGGTTCTCATTATTATCCTTAGGATGGAGGTGGCTTGTCTTCTGGACTTTGTAGGGCCACTCTCTTGACTTTCCGTAACACTAATGCCTATTTATATTCTTGTTAACGCCTATGTTTCATTTTATTTTCTGTGATTTCCTTTTACCTGTCTATCCTTGGTATTATTTGAAAGCTTTTGTTTGGCTTCAGCTGTTTTCTTTGGATATGAATATAGCCAATAACAATATAAATAGTACTTTACTCAAGAGTGATGGCAAAGAAAGCCTAGTTCATTTCTTTTATCATAGGTTTGCTTTCTAAGGGGAGGCTACATTGAAATGAAGGCAGCATTATTTATGCTAGCAAATGTTATATGTTTATCGTATTCTGGTATTTCACTTTTTTTTAACTTCTCGATATAATAATAAATTCCTTTATTCTTTCATCCAGTCAGCTTAGATGGGGAGCTTGAAAGGTGGCTTCATCCATGATGATATTTCTTTCTTTGGAGATTTGTTTTAATAATTACCTAGGCTTTGCAGCCCATGTTTCCATGTTTGCTACCATTCCTTGATGCTATAGGTGATTTTCCCTCATAACCTTTTATCCTCATAAGTTTACTTCCCAGAGGCAAAAGGACACACTCTGTACCTGACTGCATTATGAAACACCTGGGTTTCTCTGACCCACCCCTCCATAGGCTACATCACCAGGACACTATGAAAATGAAGTTGCTACTGACAGGAAGCTGGCAGTTCTGTGCTGAGCTCAGGCGCACTTAAACCGACATGGAACCCTGAGGGCCAGGCTGTAGCGGGTCATCGCAGAACCTTCTTGAAGTAAGTTTTCAGCCAGATTATAAATTATTTTAATGTTGATTTTTGAGATGCCACTTCATTGGGTTTTTAAAATTTTTGATGCTCAACATAGAAGCATGAGGTCTCTAAATGTAGGACATCACTGAATGAAGGTGATCATTAGTAGGCTTTCCTTTTTTCTCTTAGTAAAAGCCTCTTTCTTCTTAGTCAATAGTTTCACTCACAGCATTGGGAGAAACACGCACTTCCTCAGAATTATTCTATTTTATTTTGTAGCAGGCTGGTCAAAAAAAAAGAACGGGAGGTGAAGGGTGATGGAGGTGAAATTGGAGTATTAATTAATAAAATATGTATGTTTTGTTTTAGGTTGTATATGCCTCACAGCTCATTTTTATAAAATAATTCATCTGATTCCCACAGATTACCCCAAGTATTATTTATCATTCATTCATTCAACAAACATGTATTAAATTGAGTGCTTTGAAAATAAAGAGGGAGAGATTTCAACTAGTATGCAAACTCCATGAGCACAGAGGCTTTGTCTGTTTTTCTCACTGCTGTATCCCTAGCACTCAGAATAGTGCCTGGCACATAGGAGGCACTCAATAAATATTTGTTGATGAATGATACATGAATGAATGAATATTAGTGTGATTTTTAAAAAAGAAATTCACTTTAAAGTAAGAGGTATATTAGGTACATTGGACTTAGAATTGTGAATATCAAAAAGCCCATCACTCATAAAAGAGCCCTGAGGAAGACTTGAAGCACCCCTATGTCAAAGGAAGTATGCTCCTTTATGTTCAGAGTGGGGCAGCTGTATTTCATTTCGTACTGTTTTTGCCTCAAAGGAGACAGGTGGTTAATTTTCTCTCTTCATTTTCACTCTTGTTTAGAAGGTAAAGACTCAGATCTATAAAAATAATGAATTACGGCAGTTTTTTCTGTGTTCGTTTAGTGGCTGACTCTAAGGAATTTCAAGGCAGTGACCAGATGATCATATTAAACCTCACAGCTCAGCACAGAGATTGTGAGCAGAGCCAGCCCTTGGAGTGGGCAATGTGTACTACTGCCCAGTGCTCTGTAGGTAGTGCCAAGCTGGCTTTCACTAGAATTTTCATTTTTGAATTTTATATTTACTGTTTCTCTAGTTCTATATTCTTCGCAGACCAACAGTAAAGAGACGGGGAATTGAAGATGGGGATCTGGGATGTTGGTGGAGGACTCGGCCAACACCCTCTGTCACCGACTTCCTTTCCTACTTAGCTCAGAACATCTTTCTTCTCCTTCGCTCCTCCAGCGCTAAAGTCAAAGGTGAACACCAAGTACACAGTTGGCTGAGGGCACACCCCAGGTAGAGAAGGCACCGTCACCTTCATTTTGTGGTCTCAGGAGCCACAACTTCAGAGTGACTTTTCTGAGGTTATGCTGGCCTGCAGCAGTACAACCAGAAGTTTTGTCTGAGGCTTTAGGTATTACAGTACTCTATAAAACACACATAAAGCAGCCTGATACTTTTATGCTGCAATTGAGGTGTTATGGGATTTCATTTTATAAGAACTTAAATCTAGCACATAAATCTCTCTCGGGTCAGTGAGGTTTTGTGTGTGTGTGTTTCCCTGTAATTCACT
This sequence comes from Trichechus manatus latirostris, assembly GCF_000243295.1. Classification (NCBI taxonomy): domain Eukaryota; kingdom Metazoa; phylum Chordata; class Mammalia; order Sirenia; family Trichechidae; genus Trichechus; species Trichechus manatus. The sequence goes on along the minus strand of NW_004443939.1, from coordinate 34,944,442 downwards.
CTGGGTTTGTCCAAGGCAAACATTTCTAAACTAGCTTATTAGAAAAGACAACTGTAGTATAGTATCTTTTCACAATTGGAAAAGCACACAATTGCAATTCAGAATCAGCTCTAGACTGAACTTTGACCCAGAATGAGTGAAAACCCTTTCTTGGTTTATAAACTAAGAGAGTTACATGAACTCTAATGCCACTTTCACCTCTAATGTTCTATGTAGGCTCAAGGCTTCTTGTCTCTTCTTTCTACTTTTTCAAATAATAGAATGTAAAGAGTTGGAAAAGACCCTAGCATGGGTTCAGTAAACCATAGTCAAGTCTGATTTAAATTGAATCTAGCTGACCCACTTAGCTTATAAAGGAGGGAATTCAGTGAGTGCAGAAAAGCCTAGCTATTTGCCTAGCTAACACAGCTAGATAATGGCAGAAAGCTGACATTTTTATCACCGATCAATAATTTTTTTCTCAGAACAAGAAGCCATGGAGAAGAAATAGAAGCTTTCAAAAAAAGGTGGAACTCCAATTTCTGCTAAGATGGCGTTGTGTATTATGCCATTTCTTGTATATCTCATGCCAAAATGTTGGTGGCTGTTGGACAGAGGCATGCATTGGTTGCTTTAGGGTTAAACACAAGACTGTAATCTTGTAGAGAAAAATACCACCCTGCTTTTTAAGAAACTAACACCTTTCTTTAATTTTCCCTCCTGGGTTCACTTTTATTTAAATAGTAAAGAAGGTCAGAAAAATCTGTTGAAAAAACAAGAACCAGGAGTTCCTGCCCAGACTCCACATGAATCTTGGAAAATTTGATGGATAAGTAGTATGAACTAATGTGAAAATGATAACTCTCTGCTCCGTCACTATTTTGCTGCTTAGGAATGAGTGTTACCTAAGTATGAACTCATCCTCCTCTGGGAGCCAGGCTCTTCTGACTTTCCTGTCTCTTTGGACAGTGTCACTGTTCTCCAAGTTACTCACTTTTCCAATCTTAGTCGTTTTTAACTCCTCCCCTTTCTTTGATACATTAAAACAGTTGCTAAACTCCATGGATTCCTCCTTTGCAATGTATCATACATCAGTTTTACTTCATCATTCCTATTATTTTTGACATAGACTAAAGTCATATTTTGTGAGTAGTTAATTACGTGGGTTGGAGTCAAGCCGAACTGGGTTTGAGTCCTAGTTATACTATCCATATGTCATTGCTTAATCTCCCTGACTCTTAGTTACTTTGTCTGTAAAATGGAGACAATAATTGTATTGGCCTCAAAGAGATGTGAGAATTAAATGGAAGAATATATGTAAAACATTCAGTAGAGTGCCTGTTGTTGTTGTTGTTAGGCGTCATCCAGTCAGTCCTGACTCATAGTGACCCTATGTACAACAGAATGAAACACTGTCCAGTCCTGCGCCATCCTCACAATCATTGTTATGCTTGAGTACATTGTTGCAGCCACTGTGTCAATCCATCTTGTTGAGGGTCTTCCCCTTTTTCGCTGACCCTCTACTTACCAAGCATGATGTCCTTCTCCAGGGATCGATCCCTCCTGATAACACATCCAAAGTATGTGAGACGTAGCCTCGCCATCCTTGCTTCTAAGGAGTATTCTGGTTGTACTTCTTCCAAGACAGATTTATTCCTTCCTTTGGCAGTCCTTGGTTGTCTCAGTCCTCTAGTGCTGCTCCAACAGAAATACCACCAGTGGATGGCTTTAACAAAGAGAAATTCATTCTCTCACAGTCTGGTAGGCTATAAGTCCAAATTCAAGGCATCAGCTCCAGGGGAAGGCTTTCTCTGTTGGCTCTGGAGAAGGTCCGTGTCATCAGTCTTCCCTTGGTCCAGGAGCTTCTCTGCACAAGAACTTCAGGTCCAAAGGACGCACTCTGCTCCCGGCACTGCTTTCTTGGTAGTATGAGGTTCCCATGTGCCTCTGCTTGCTTCTCTCTTTTATATCTCAAAAGAGATTGGCTTAAGACACTATCCAATCTTGTAAACCTCATCAGTATAACTGTCACTAATCCATCTTATTAGATCATATTGATTGAGTTTACAACACATAAGGAAATCACATCAGATCACAGAATGGTACATAGTCATACAGTACTGGGAATCATGACCCAGCCAAGTTGACAGACATTTTTGGCAGACACAATTCAATCCGTGACAGTGGTATATTCAGTATTCTTCGCCAACACCACAATTCAAAGGCGTCAATTCTTCTTCTGTCTTCCTTATTCATTGTCCAACTTTTGCATGCATATGAGGCGATTAAAAACACCACAGTTTGGGTTGGGCACACCTTAGTCTTTAAGGTGATATTTTTGCTTTTTAACACTTTGAAGAGGTCTTTTGCAGCAGATTTGTCCAGTGCAATGTGTCTTTTGATTTCTTGACTGCTGCTTCCATGGGTATTAATTGTGGATCCGAGTAAAATGAAATCCTTGACAACTTCAATCTTTTCTCCGTTTATCGTGATATTGCTTATTGGTCCAGTTCTGAGGATTCTTGTTTTCTTTACGTTGAGGTGTAATTCATACTGAAGGCTGTGGTCTTTGATCATCATCAGTAAGTGCTTCAAGTCCTCTTCACTTCCAGCAAGCAAGGTTGTGTCATCTGCATAATGCAGGTTGTTAATGAGTCTTCCTCCAATCCTGATGCCGTGTTCATCTTCATATAGTCCAGCTTCTCGGATTATTTGCTCAGCATACAGATGGAATAGGTATGGTGAAAGGATACAACCCTGACGCACACCTTTCCTGACTTTAAACCATGCAGTATCCCCGTGTTCTGTTCGAATGACTGTCTCTTGATCCATGTATAGTGTCCTCATGAGCACAATTAAGTGTTCCGGTATTCCCATTCTTTGCAATGTTATCCATGATTTGTTATGATCCACACAGTCAAATGCCTTTGCATAGTCAATAAAACACAGGTAAACATCTTTTTGGTGTTTGCTTCTTTCAGCCAAGATCCATCTGACATCAACAATGATATCCCTGGTTCCACATCGTATTCTGAATCCGGCTTGAATTTCTGGTAGTTCCCTGTTGATATACTGCTGCAGCCACTTTTGAATGATCTTCAGCAAAATTTTACTTGCATGTGATTTTGATGATACTGTTCCATAATTTCCACATTCAGTTGGATCATCTTTCTTGGGAATAGGCATAAATATGGATCTCTTCCAGTCAGTTGGCCAGGCAACGGTTTTCCAAGTTCCTTGGCATAGACGAGTGAGCACTTCCAGGGCTGCATCCATTTGTTGAAACATCTCACTTGGTATCCTGTCAATTCCTGCAGCCTTGTTTTTCACCAATGCCTTCAGTGCAGCTTGGACTTTTTCCTTTAGTACTCCCGGTTCCTGATCATATGCTGCCTCCAGAAATGGTTGAACCTTGACCAATTCTTTTTAGTATAGTGACTCTGTGTGCTCCTTCCATCTTCTTTTGATGCTTCCTGAATTGTTTAATATTTTTCCCATAGAATCCTTCAATATTGCAACTTGAGGCTTGAATTTTTTCTTCAGTTCTTTCAGCTTGAGAAATGCTGAGTGTGTTTTTCCCTTTTGGTTTTCTAACTCCAGGTCTTTGCACATGTCATTATAATGCTTTACTTTGTCTTCTCGAACCGCCCTTTGAAATCTTCTGTTCAGCTCTTTTACTTCATCATTTCTTGCTTTCACTTTAGCTGCTCTACATTCAAGAGCAAGTTTCAGAGTCTCTTCTGACATCCATTTTGGTCTTTTCTTTCTTCCTTGTCTTTTTAACAACTTTTTGCTTTCTTCATGTATGATGTCTTGATGTCATTCCATAACTTGTCTGGTCTTTGGTCGTTAGTGTTCAACACATGAAATCTATTCTTGAGATAGTCTCTAAATTTAGGTGTGATATACTCAAGGTTGTACTTTGGCTCTTGTGGATTTGTTCAAATTTTCTTCAGTTTCAACTTGAACTTGCATATGTGCAATTGATGGTCTGTTCCACAGTAGGCCCCTGGCCTTGTTCTGACTGATGATATTGAGCTTTTTCATTGTCTCTTTCTACAGATGTAGTTGACTTGATTCCTGTGTATTCCATCTGGTGAGGTCCACATGTATAATCGCTGTTTATGTTATAGAAAAAAGGTATTTGCAATGAAGAAATCATTGGTCTTAACAAAATTCTATCATGCAATCTCCAGCATCATTTTCTATCACCAAGGCCATATTTTCCAAGTAACAATCCTTTTTCTTTGTTTCCAACTTTCTCATTCCAATCGCCAGTAATTATTAATGCATTTTGATTACATGTTTGATAAATCTCAGACTGCAGAAGTTGGTAAAATCTTCAGTTTCTTCATCCTTAGACTTAGTGGTTGTTGAGTAAATTTGAATAATAGTCGTATTAACTGGTCTTCCTTGTAGGCATATGAATATTATCCTATTACTGACAGTGCCTTACTGCAGGATAGGTCTTGAAATGTTCTTTTGGATGATGAATGCAACACCATTCCTCTTCAAGTTGTCATTCCTCACATAGTAGATCATATGATCATCCGATATGAAATGGCTAATACCAGTCCTTTTCAGCTCACTAATGCCTAGGATATTGATGTTTATGCATTCCATTTCATTTTTGAAGATTTTCTATTTTCCTAGATTCATACTTCATACATTCCACGTTCCAATTATTCATGGATGTTTGCAGCTGTTTCTTCTCATTTTGAGTCATGCCACATCAGAAATGAAGTTCCCGAAAGCTTGACTCCATCCACTTCATTAAGATTGACTTTGCATTAAGGAGGCATCTCTTCCCCAGTTGTACTGTGAGTGCCTTCCAACCTGAGGGGCTCATCTTCTAGCACTATATCAGACAATGTTCTGCTACTATTCATAAGATTTTTACTGGCTAATTCTTTTCAGAAGTAGACTGCTGGGTCCTTCTTTCTAGTCTGTCTTGGTCCGGAAGCTCAGCTGAAACCTGTCCGCCATGGGTGACCCTGCTGGTGTTTGAATACTGGTAGCATAGCTTCCAGCATCACAGGAACATGTAAGATCCCACAGTATAACGAACTGACGGGTGGGAGAGTAGAGTGCCTAGCATATAATAAGTATTTAATAAACAATAGGAATTATTACTGCCCCTTGGTTCCCTCCCCCAGTCCATTCTACTTCCTGCTAGTAGGATAATTCTTCTAAAGCCAAGCTCTGACATTCTCTCTTCCTTACCCTCAGAAGAGGCATCATCAAAAGGTGATTAAAAGTTGGCCTCTGCAGTCAGACTACCTGGACTACCAATTACTAACCGTGTGATCTTGAGCAAACTTCTTGCCTTCTCCATTTCAGTTTCTCACCTGTAAAATAGGGATGATAGTTCAGAGTTATTGTAAGGTTTATATTATTTAATATTAATAGTTAATATTTTAAAGTGTTTATAATAGGGCCTGGCATACAGTAAGTCAGTATTATTGTTTAAAAAATAAATAAGAACTTATACTATCTCCTTATATTTGCTGTCTTATGAACATGCTTGGTATTTCTCTGCATTCATTTCTTTGGTCTTGCAGCTCCTTCTGCCTGGAATGCAAGGTGGTTTAGTGAAAAGAGTACTTCTAACCCAAAGAGAGTAGTAGTACTTACATGCCAGCTTTGATTTATTAGTAGTAGTTACCTGGAGATTTCTACTACAAAAAATTCTGAGACTTTGTGTGGTTTCAGTGGGAAAGAGGATCAAGATCAACTAGTGATGCCTCCCATGGGCCCTGGAAGGAGAAGTAGAGCCACTTATCCTTGTATTTTGCCACAATAAAGAAGAAGTCATAGTCACTTATAAGAGTCACAATGTTTTAATACTAAAAATATATTGTTGTTCAGGTAGAAAGATAAATTTGTTCAGGACTAAAGAAAAATTTTCCATGGCTCTTCATAAATAGCATTATTCTAATTGTTTTATATACTTTAATTCATTTATTCCTCATGCTATTCTCTGAGGTAGATATTTTTATCCCCTTTTTACAAATGAGGAAGCCAAGGTACAAGGAGGTTAAGTAACTCATGTAAGATCAGGCAGGTAATAAATGGTGGAGCTGGGATTTGAAACCTGGGCAGTCTAGCTCCAAAATCTACAATTTTGGCTGCTGTACTAAACATGACAGCACAGGTCTTTGGGTTACTTCTTAAGTAAATTTAATTTAATTTAAAAATATTTTACCTCAATGCAACTTAAGTAAATTTAATACAGCAATTTAAGAAAATTAATTCTGCAAGGACCCAGAACACTGTTCAAATGTGTATCTCTCTGATAGTTTGACTTGATCCAGGGATAATATTAAGAATATCTCAAGCTGTGGTTTCAAAGTGAGTCCTACAGAACTCTAGAGTTGGACTGAAGTTTTTCTGGGGTTGGAGCCCTGGTAGCACAGTGGTTAAGAGCTCAACTGCTAACCAAAAGGTTGGCAGTTCGAATCCACCAGATACTCCTTGGAAACCCTATGGGGCAGTTCCACTCTGTCCTATAGGGTCACTATGAGTCGGAATCAACTTGATGGCAGTGAGTTTTTTTAAGGGCTAAGGAGGGGGGTGAGGGGGTGTAAAAGGAGCTCTGTGCCTCTACTCTTCACCAACCAGGGTGGCTTTGTTTTTATCTATTTAAAAAATGATGATGGGAAAACAGCTGCTTTATGCCTTTAAAGCTACCTTTTTAAAAGATTTCTTGAAAGAAGATATAATGGAAAATCATATGGAAGGCAAATCCCAATCTGAAACAAGTTTGCATTGTTAGCGAATATTCAAACAGACCACCTGCCAGTGAAGTTTTGTAAATGCATCAGTGTTGAGTTTTGTTCAGAAGGCAGCTTGGGAGAAGTTGGACTAGCAGTCATATGGCAATTTATGCTGGTTCTTTCTGTAGCGGTTTTGGGTATATGATGATGATTCATTTCCATGACTTAGCTGAGGAGGTCATATCTTTAGTTTTCTGAACAACACTGCGTCCTTGTGTAATGAGAACTACCTTTGAGTTTGATAGTCTATAAAAAACCGAACACCATTGCTGTCAAGTTGATTCCGACTCATAGTCTATAATTATTATTATTTATTTTAGTACATTCATTTGAATTTAGTGACTTAAACAGCCCAAGCCAGATAGGGTACCTTATTGAAGAATATCCTTTTTTGCCCACATTTGCTAATTCGCATTGATAAGACCAACTGCCTTTTTTCGGGGTCTGTTTGCCAATTTGACCTTATTTATACTTTTTGCTCCTACTCCTAACCCCTCTCATTGTGCCTTTAGTTGTTGCTAATTGCCATAGAGTTGATTTCAACTTGTGGTGACCCTATGTGTGCAAAGTAGAACTGCTCCATAGGGTTTTCAAGGCTGTGACCTTTTGGAAGCAGATCACTGGGCCTTACTTCCAAGGTACTTCTGGGTAGGTTTGACCCACCAACCATTTGGTTAATAGTCCAGTGCTTAATCATTTGTGCCACCCAGGGACTCCTTAGAGTGGGTGGGAAAGGAATAGAGAAAGTGGATGAAATGCAAAACTGTAATTTTGCTACTCATTAGCGTCATCTGTGAAAGGTTTTGTGGGAGAGAAGATAGAAACTTTTCGGTTAATGAAAAAATCCACTAACCAGAAGATTCAATTTATTCAAGTGTTCTGATTTTATGAAAAGCTGTTGGTCCCAAAGTAATAAAGCCTAATGAATTTAAAGTATGTGTATTTCTCACCTTTTTCCTACTTATTCTCGGTTCAGAAGATTGGAGCTGTTTGACTTCTTTCAATTCATTCAACAAATATCTATGTGCGTCTGTTAGATACCAGGTACTCTACTGGGTGCTGTAGGTACTGCAGAGAACAAAACAGAGAAACACCCCGCCCTTATAGAGCTTATATTCTAGTGACGGGGCAGACAGTAACACTATGAAAGTAAAATATATAATGTGTTAAATGGTAATTAATGCTAAGGAGAAAACAAACAAACAACAGGGGAAGGGGACAGGGAATTTCCAGAGTGAGAAGCGATATTATAACATTAGACAGGGAGACAGGGAAGGCCTTACTGAGGAGGTGATATTCCAGTGAAGTTGTGGAAGGAGCAGATAGAACAAACCACAAGGGCATTTGGGAGAAGAATGCTCCATGCACAGGAATAGCAAGTGCAAAGGCCCTGAGCAGGGAGGGTGTGCCTGGCTTATTTGAGCAACAGCAAGAAGGCCAGCATGACTGGAACAGAGTGAGCAAGGGGTAGAGTCATAGGAGATGAGGCCAGATAGGATCCTATAGGCTCTGTAAAGATTTGAGGCTTTAGGCCATTGTCAGCAGAGGAGTGAAGTATTCTGACTTATTTTTCAATAGGCTGTGTTGTTGAGAATGGAATGAAAAAGTGTAAGGTGAAAAAGGTAGATGGCTAGAAGGCTGGATTTTGATTTTATAATTACCCCATCATCTATTCTGGAATATGCATGCCCTCATGAACTGAGAAGTTTTACTAATGTACAGAATTACTTGTCATGATTAAAGTGTTTTATTAATAACAAGTTTCCATGTAGTAAAAAAATTGAACATAAGCAGGGAATAATTTTTAGAACATTGAATAGTTGGCTCAACAGTAATCATCAAGGAGATTTTTGTTTTAAGCAAATGATTAGATTTGGGCATAGGAATGCAAACATAATCCTAATTAATATTTTGTGTTTATAGAAACATATCATATTTCACAAAATTATAAAATATATAGAAAGAAATTTAGAACATTTAAGAATAGTTTAACCGCTAGAAAAACAGAAGTCCCTTCCTGACTGTGATAATCTAGTTTCACAAAATTTCAATTAGGAAGATCTTTTGACAAGAAACAATTTTTATTTTGACAATAAAAATTCACTTTTTATTCTTTTATGTGTAGAAACTCAGTCTTCATACCAGCCCTTCTTGCCAGCAAAGTCTTTATTTACATTGTAATAGTTTGTATTTTCCTAGAATTACATTAAACACACTGCATTGCTATTATGCCCAATTTATTTTTTGTGATTAATGCTTGAAAAACTTTAATGTTATTCCCCGAAAAGCTAGTCCTTGAAAGCAGACTGTGGTCTCTAGATACTCTGCTAGTAACACAGTTAAGCTCTTGACTACTAGCCGAAAGGTTCAAACCCACCCAGAGGCTCCTGGGAAGACAGGCCTGACAATCTGGTTCTGAAAGGTCACAGCCTTGAAAACCCTACGGAGCAGTTCTACTCTGCACACGTAGGGTCCCCATGAGTCAGAATCAACTAACAAGAAGGGAGCTTAGCACAGTTTTAGATTTGCACAGATCCCTTTCAGCCGCTTTCCACAAGGTATTGTTAATTTGAGTGTAGAGAAGTCTATAATATTTTGAAAGATGCTCAGCAAACACTGACATGGGAGCTTTCAAGGATCCATCCCTAAAGAAACCTCTGTTAGTTTCCTGAAGTAGAAAAGCCTTCAATGATTCCATGACTTAATACTCACAAAACTGTTTCTTTATTTGTTCATTCAACATATTGCACACCTACTATGTGTAAGCTGCTCTGAGAACATATAGATACTCAAGAATCAAAAGAAATAGCCTAGTAAATGTCTGAATTATCTTCAATTTATATTTTACCCCAATAACATCTTTATCCCTGTCCTAGGTGTTACTATTCATAAACTAAAAATGAATCTTGGCTGCATAAATTGTTACAAAGATAGAAGTTTACCTTTTCTGTATTCACCCTGGGTTTAAGTTATCACTCTCTCTTCCCCTCCTCAGATTTAGAATAGACAAGAATCTAATCTTGCTTATTCTTTCACTTCCACCCATACCCAAAGTTCTTTAACATTTCTCCCATCTTGTCTGATCATAGATGCTGAATCCCTCTGGTTAACCAAGCTTGTTTGTTTGACATAAACCCAGTATTCAAGTCTTTCAGAATCTCTGTCATTTCTAGGACAGATTACCACCTGTGTCCGCTTAATTATGTTTCCTTGGATATCAGAAATATTTCAAGCCTTTTGCCTAAGCCTTTGCCTAGGGCCGGTGTTGGCTAAAGTGTGGAATTATGTTAACCACTCCATGGCCCCAGTTAGGGACCCTTCTCTCTTGCAGGCCCTCAGGTTCCCCTGCATTGCCCCTCGGCTCCTTGTGGTCCCCTCAGGATCACATGAAAGGGCCTCTACCTCCCAGAGCATTCTGGACCTCTCCTAGATGCCTTTCCTCCTTCAGTCTCCATCTAGAAACGTGGGAGCAGGTGTTTGAGCCTGTGGATCTCCTCCAACCACAGCAAATCACAGCATTCTGCCTTTAGGGTATCTCCTTCATAGAATTATAATCACAGCATATTTTTAGAATTGCAAAGAACCTTAGAGCTTCTCTATTTTTTGTTTGTTTTTTAATCAGCATGATCTTTGCTTAAAATAAATCTTATTCAGAAACCCAGTGTATTAGTTTCCTGGGGCCCTGGTAACAAATTACCACAAACTGAGTGGCTTAAAACGAGAAATTTATTCTCTCACATTTCAGGAATCCAGAAGTCTGGAATCAAAGTGTCAGCAGGGCTTTGTTCCCTCTGAAGGCTCTAGGGAAGAATTCTTCCTTGCCTCTTCAACTTTCGGTAGCTCCCAGCAATCCTTGGTGTTCCTTGTCCTGTACCTGCATCACTTCAGTCTCTGCTTCTGTCTTCACATAATCTACTTTCCAGGTCTCTGTGCCCAAATCCCCCTCTCCTTTCTTTCATAAAGATACCAGTCATTGGATATCCTAATCCAGTATGACCTCATCTTAACTTGATTACATCTGCAAAGACCCTATTTCCAAACGAAGTCACAATCATCGGTACTGGTGGTTAGGACTTGAACATATCTTTTCAGGGGACACAGATCAACCCACTACACCCAGTATGTAAAACAAGTAAGAGTGGAGATGTGCTCAATAGTCCTCCAACTTCTTACACTTCACATCCCCAGAACAGTCCTGAGATACCATTGAAACACTGTTCCACAGAAGACCTATTGAAGACTGCCTTATTTGCTAGATGAGGATAGCCCAAGAATTTCATTTTGTACTTCCTCCTGCCCTTGGAGGTCTGATCTCTCTTTTCATCAGCTTGAGACTATTATCTATATGCCCGCAACCTTCTTGGAAGGTGAGGTACCAGCCCCCTGGCAGTCATAGTCTAGTGACACTTTCAGCAATGAGTGTCACAAGGTTAGGTTTGATTGAGGGTCCTTGAAAATGATCCAAGAGCCTGTACACAGTGCTGAGTTTTCTCTTATTACAACATTACACTCTTAAAAAATATTTACCAAAAATAGAGACTTGTGAACACATTCTCCTTTCCAGTGACTGTGGTGAGAAAGTACTTCCCTGTGAGTTGGCAAAGACACAAAACATTTCTCATTCTCACTTCAGCTTTTGATCAGCAAAATTCAACTGAATTTCCCCTCATATCAATTGTCTGTCCTCAGAGGAATCTAAACCCATTTCATTACTTTAATGGAAGTAAAGGGATGATTGGCAGGCAGCTGAGCCAATATTTGTGATAGTTTTTGGAAAGGTCCAGAGAAGGACAGATTGTTTTGTTTATGTGGCTCACATGGCAATTTAGAACAGATAGAAGATAACCAGGAAGGCTTAATGTAGGAAACTTAATTTAGCTTAGGCTCTGATTTAAAAATAAAATGCCACATTTAATGGTGGGGGATGAGGAGGGAAGCAATTGGAGGGCTTCTTTGTGTTTTACTGCTGGTGATTAGATTTTGCCATCCTGTTAGACCACACTCTTCTGGGGAGGCAGCAGGGTACAGAGGAAAGCACGTAGGCTTTAAAGTCCTTGCTTCCTTCCTTCCATCCTTCCTTCATTTTTTTCCCGCTTGTGGCAGGGGGGTCATTAATTTGCCTACCTCCTTTCCTTTCTTTCCTTCCTCTCTCCCCTTCCTTCTTTCTTCCTGCCTCCTTTCTCTCTCTTGCAACAATTTTTTAGAATCTTAAAATGTGCCTGGCATGTTCACTACTGGATACACAAGAATGAATTACACAATGTGGCACTTACAGCGTGGGGAGAATTTACATTTCATCTTTGTCATTTACTAGCTGAGTGACCTTGGACAAATCACCTAATCTCTCTGATCTTCAGTTTCATCTTTTGTAAAATGAAAGTAATGATAACTTCTGTCAGGGTAGCAACAATTAAATGAGTAACATGTGCAAACTACCCCACAGAGTGCTTGGCACAGAGTAGGGGCTTAAAAAAATGGCAGCCTATTATACATTTCTATCTTTGTAGTCAATGTAACTTCATCTTTAGGTTCATCTTCCCACTTCTTGTGAGAGTTTTGGCATCAGGTTCTTAGTTTCACTGTGCTTCAGAGAGCTTCATGAACATTTCCCTTCAGCAGCCCATAGACTTTATCACCATAGACAAGAATTGGCTCCATCCCAGAGATCCTGAATTCTCAAAATCCCTTCCAGACTCCAGTTTCTGTCCTTACCTGCCTCTCCAAGTTCACTGTCCCACGAAATCTGTTTTTGAGTCCCTTTGGCATATCCGGTCTCCCACTCCCATCTTAGCTTCCCAAACTGTCACCCCTACCCTTTCACCCTCCGTCCTATTCCTTCTCTCCACGCTCGACTGCGTTTCCTTTTATGTCGCTATCAACTCGAAGGCAATGGGTTAGCACACCACAGCCAAACATTCTCAGTCACAATCTGACCAGGGCATTGCTCTTTTGTCCAGTCTGTTGGCCATGACAATCTATAACTCTGAATCAGGTCAGTTGCTTATTTTTTTTCTTCTCATGTCTTTGGTTTAGCTTTTGTTGCTAAAGAGAAACCACTAAACCATGCCCGTGCTCATCCTCTTCAGTTTTATATTTCTAGTCTTACTATCCCCTCAGTACTGTCCAGAGAGTCTTTTACAGATCTTTAGTTGGTAATTTTCCTTTCCTCCAATAGCAGTTGCTCTAGCATGAAACTCATTTCCAGTCTCCACCCTCATCTCGATGCTGGTCTTCTTGGCACTATGCCCAGTCCTCAGCTCCATACATCTGACTTCATTGAAAAAAATTTAAATACGTTGGCCTGAACTCCTCTCCTTTGAAAGGTCATTTTGCACCTTTCCCACCATTCCCAGAAAAATATGTATGCTTAGTCTTTTCTGAGACTCAACCTATGCTCTTGATCCTTTCCCCTCCCAGCTTCTCTTGAACCTGGCTAAACCAGTCATTTCTTCTCTGCCTCTCTCTCCCTCTTTGTTGGCTCTTCCTGATCAATCTTCAAACATATTCAAGTCAGTTGATCTTAGGAAAATTTCCCGTGCCCCAGTCTCCAGCTCTGGACATCACCTATTTCTTTCTCCTATTTCACTGCCAGTTTTCATGACATTGTTGTATATCCTCATTATTTTTACTTCCTCATTTGTTATTTAAACTGTCACTTACTAAAATTGGGCTTTCACCCCACCACTATACTGAAATTGTCTTGGGATCACCAGTGATCTCCTAAGTAACAAAGCCAATGGTTTGTTTAAGTTCTCATCCTTCTTGGCTTCTCCTTGGTTTTTGACACTGTTGACTTTTCCTTCTTGAAATTCTCTTTTCCTTTGACTTTAATTGAGTACAGAGAGTCCCTGATTTACAATGGGGTTCCATTCCAACGGCTGCGTCATAAGTCAGTTCTGACGTATGTAAGTCAAGTATCTCTTTTTTCTTCATTATTATTGCCTTTTATTATCAGTGTCTTTATAAATCTGATATTTATATGTCTTTGGACGTTGGAAACATTACATATAAACTTAAAGATATATTTTAATACATACACACAATTCATAAAAATTTACTCCGATGATGAAGACAAGTTGGATGACGTTGGCATTTTGTCAGTTGTGGCGATAACTCCACTTGTGGAAGGTCCTGAATCATCTGGATTACCCCTGGGAATGAGGATGGTATTTCTAGTCAGAAAATAATGAGAGTTGTTTATATGATCCTTTTCTTTTTTTTCTTCATGTATTTCGTGGTAACATCTCACTGCTTCCCGAATCTACCTAGCAACTTTAGCAAAGTGATCAGTGATTGGGTCCATGTTTTCAAGCAACTGAAGCCCCTAATTTAGTTCAGAAAACTAAATCTATATGGTGGTATTTTAAACAGTAAATTATAAAATGGAACATCTATGAGTGAACATCTGAGAATGAAAACATCAGCAAATTACGGGCTACAACACTGTATTTAGAACATATTACTAATGGTAAGATGTCTGAAACAAGAAACAAAACAAAACAAAATGGATGGTCTTAAATTCGGTTCTTTGTAACTCGAATATGTCATAAATCAGGGACTACCTGTGATAATCTCTCTTAGTTTTTCTCCAACATCTCTGAGAATATTGTCTCAGTTTCTTTTAATAGTTCCTTTTCCGCCCATATTTTAAACATTGATAGTGTTTCCTAGGCTTCAATGCTCTTCCCCCTTCTCTTCATTTTTGATATTTTCTCTTTGGATTATCTCACTCATTCTCTGACCTATAAGTAACCTATAGTTACAGATTTCTAAGTCTGTAACTCCATTCCCCAGCCCCTCTCCTGAACTCTACTCCCTATTTCTACTTTTATCAGACATAGTAAACTGAAATATTTTATTGGGGCTCACCTACCCATCTATAACCTAATCTGTCTCCTGCCACCTCTAAACTTTAATGCTAGCCACTTTCAGTAGTCCCCATGGTGAAAGAAACTAAGACCTCTGTGGAATTCTCTCTCTTTCTCCCTCTCCTCCATTATAAGTAACTAGTCATTAACAGAAATCATTAGTCAACATTATAAGCAATTTCCTGCTTTTCAAAAATTCAGATGGCATCCAAAGAGCTTAAATTATAAAGATGAGAAGGGTTTTAATCACTAGGCCAGCTTGTAAAGACAGGAAACAAAAAAATTGCCCAAAGCACCGAGAAACCTGGCACCTGGTCAGAATTTGTCTTATGTCTGATCCTGTGTAGCAAGCGGAGCTCCGGTGGTAGAGTGGTTAAGAGCTGGGCTGCTAACCAAAAGGTGGGCAGTTTGAATCTACCAGCTGCTCTTTGGAAACCCCATGTGGCAGTTCTACTTTGTCCTGTAGGGTCACTGTAAGTCGGAAGGGCAGTAGGTTTGATTTTGGTTATGTAAAGAAAATTCCAGTATCGTTTAAATAAGTCTCTAGTATCCCTGGAATACAATTTTGCGGATAAATTCTAAACCTCTTCATTTTGCAAGCCTAATTGCGTTACTGGTTTTGTTTCAAACTGTGGGGAGAGGAAAAAAACCCTAGGGCCCTTGGTCGGCAGGGGGCGCACTACTACTTTACTCTGGACAGATTTTCACCAAGGCAACAACTATTTTTTAATATAGACCACAGCCTGGCAACAAGGAGGAGGAAAATAATGATAAGATAGATAAATTCGCTCTCTCGTGGTTGCGGTTTTTAAAAATGGCTTCTTTTTTTTTTTTTCCGCCTTTGTAGCTGAACAGTGTTTGCTTAGGATGGGGCTCATCTGCTGTCTTTTCATCTTTTCGGGCCTGCCTTTCAGTCACATTCTAATTAGAGAGAGAGAGGCGTTTAATCCAGAAGATACGGTTTAAAATGGGTCATGGAGGCTTGTGTTACAGCACCTGCTCGCTCAGTCTTTAGGCTATGGCTGTGTGACACAGAAACAAAGGCACTTATTTTGCTGTTTTTATTTAAACTGGTCAATACGGCCAGAAAAATCAAACTGGATTTCTGTCTAAAATGACCTTTTGTTTGAGAGAATTGATTCGAGGAGATCAAAATGGAAGACACGATGTCCTTCCCAGATACAGCTGGAGTGAAGCCTATCAAGTGGGGTGGCAGCATTATGAAAAGGAAGACTCAGGAGACCAGACTCTCATCTGGATTCTGCTTGGTTATCATGGGCAAAACGTTAACTTAACTCTTTGATTTCTTCTCTTCTAAATATCACACACTGTTATGAAGAGGAAATTATATAACGGATTTGAAAACACCTGGAAAGATCAGAAAATATATAATTTACACAAAAAACCTAGTTTGACTAATATATACCCATACACATACTGACTATAGATGCATGTATTGTACATATATACCCTATGTGTATATATGTACGTACATATGTGTGTATTGTGTATAGCTAAATAGATTTATAAAAAGAATGTGTATACACATGTAGAAGGTATACAGGTGAAGACAATTCTTTCTGAAAGTCATATACTATTTATAAAAATTTCCCCCCTTATTCACTGAGAATAATAATAGCTTACAGGAAGAAATAATAAAGACCCAGGACTCTATTGATAATCTTTTACTTTCTAAAATTCTTATTTGCTGAGGAGAAGTTTATGTTTCTTATTTCCCACACACATTTCATTAAAAAAGTTTGAGATGATGCTGTAATTAAAGCTTATTTATAATACACTCATCCTTATCTAATAATGAACCTGATTAAACACTTTTCCAACAGTTCACTTGTCCCTTGTCTCATTTGTACTCTGACTGGAAGCAAGACATCAAAATATTTCTGTAAACATACTAAGACATTTAAATGATGAAAACAATTACAAAATGTGCAAGGTTCTGAATAAAGGAAAATCTAGTTTGACACAAAATGTGTGCATTTTTTATTTACTCCATTTCCAAAATAGCTGATTTTTTCATAAGTCTATTTTTCCAAAAGCAACAAATAATTTAACATGTGACATTAGGATTTTTTTTTAAAGTAGTGAATTATAAAGAAATGGAATGGCGTTCCTTTTTACCAATGTATTGTTCCATTATAAGATACAGTCTGATCCATGTTATTATCTGTGGCTGGTTAACTCCGAGGTTCAAAGTGAGGTGCTAATAGAGTCAAAGTAATTCATTTAATGCTGTGAGGTTCAGTTTGGCTCATTACTATGACCACAGACACATCCCTAATCCTAACCAACCATTCATCTTATAAATTATTGACGTTCAGAACTGAGGCCAAGCAATGCAGTTTCGTCTAAATAAGGCAAAACTATCTCCACCAACAAGGGGAAAATAACTCAAGGTTCTTACCCTATTTCCAAATGTTTTCAGCATCATCTTTGGATAGCTCATTCATAATCATGTTTTATACGTGCAGTGGTTAAGCATTCAGTTACTAACCAAAATGTCGGCAGTTCGAATCCACCAGTTGCTCCTTGGAAACTCTATAGTCAGTTTTCTGTCCTATAGGGTTGCTGTAAGTCAGAATCGACTCGATGGCAATGGGTTTGGTTTTTTGGTTTAGTGCTTAGGGAAGGTTATAGGTTGAAGAATTCTAGGTATTAAGCCTTTTCAAGAATCCTAATATCATACCAGACAAAAAGCTGAAGTGCAGTGGATTGGGAATTAGACACACTGTATTTGAATCCCAACTCTTCCATTTACTAGCACTGAGCACTTAGACAAGTCACTTAACCTTTTTCAGCCTCAATTTCCTCATGGAACTGGGAAGTAAAATACTTGTCTCCCAGCTTATTATAGGGATTGAATGAGATAATGCATGTAAAGCACTTCGCATAGTGCTTGTTGTTGTTGTTATGTGCTGTTGAATCGTTTTTGATTTATACTGACCCCATGTGACAGAGTAGAACTGCCCCATAGGGTTTTTCAGTTGCAGTCTTTACGGAAGTAAATCACCAGGTCTTTCTTCCATGGAACCACTAGTTGAGTTTGAACCACAGACCTTACTGTTAGCAGCCAAGCGCTTAACTTTTGTGCCACCAGGGCTCCTTGGCATAGTGCTTAACACACAAGTACTTAGTAAAAATAGTAGTTATTTTTCTCCTGATTATCATTATTATAACTCCTACTTAAGAGGTATTGTAAGAATTAAATGAGTAAGGTTTAAAGGGTATCTCAGGGCAGTAGTCCTGAGATACTCTTCAAACTTTGAACCCAAACTCTCCCCTGAGGTCACCTTTTAACTAAATAGCAGGTTAGCTCAAGAAGTAAAGAATGTCACCCTTGAGTACTGTGCTTTTTGAAAAAATTATATGTATGAGACCAAATAGATAATCGTTACTCTGAAGCTTGAGTGAGAAGATGGGTTTGGGGGAGTGTGGGGATGGCAGTAAGTTAAAGGGAATGGAACAACTAGAACGGAAATAATGAGAATGTTGGCACAATACAAAGAATATAACCAATGACCAATGTCACTGAACATTATGTGTAGAAGTTTTTGAATAAAAACCTGTTTTGCTGTGTATTCTTTCACCTAAAATTTTTTAAAAAAATAAACAGGATTACAGAAAACAAAACAGTTAAATGAATAATGAAAATGGACCATAGTCTTTGCATTAAAAATATTTTGTATACCATTAAACATTAAATAAGTACAAACTATTGCTATCTCACTAGGAGGAGATGATGCTAAGGAAAGGTAAATTATTTCTTTATTAATTAAAAATTTGGTTGGTAAATTATTGTGTATTATGCACGAAATCACAAGATAAGTATCACAAAGGATTTTAAAAGTCTTACACAAGACTCTCACTTCTGAGTAAGATGTAGAAAGCCATGGCAGATCAATGCTTTCACTGCAACAACTAGGATACCCTGAATAAATGATACAGATAATATTTTAAAGGCATCAGATTTCTGTGGAAGCAATGAGGATTATATGAACTGAAATCCCAGAGAGGGTAGAACCCTTCCAAAGTAAGCTGACACTATCTGATGTTTTTCCTCCAGGTCTGCTGCTGATTCTGAATGTGGACTGAGGGGTTTTCCTAGGCAGATAACCTCTTCCAGAGCAAAGAAAAACCAATAAAGTTCTTAGCACTTTCAAGGGGATGATGTGACAAATAGGAAGTTTGAGGAGACTCAGACATGTGCCAATTTTCCCTATAACATATTTGCTGAATTTTGGTGCTGCACTGGAGGCTAGGAAGCAGGGCAAAAACTTCTAAAAGACAGAGTGAAATGTATGTACTGCAGTCTTTAAATGCTTAGGAAACAAAGGCCTACTAGAAAGTAGCTTGCCTCAAATACACCTCCAGTCTCTCTCAAGACATTTGCCAGATATTTAAGGTATGAGGGACAGGAGACTAAAGAGCTAGACTGGAACTTCTGAAGGGAAGAGCTGTATCTCCTGTAGTCTTTCAGGTATGAGGAAACGAAGACTCCCCATTCCACAGTCACGAGCCCAGGAGGGTAATGCCGTAGAAGCGGGCTGATCAGAGGTACAAACTACACTCCAGTCACTACCCACCTTAATTTTTCATGTAATTGAGAAGATAAAGTATTCTCCCACGTGTCTGTCAGTTTGTCGTACAGGGGGCTTGCGTGTTGCTGTGATGCTGGAAGCTATGCCACCAGTATTCAGATACCAGCAGGGTCACCCATGGCGGACAGGTTTCAGCTGAGCTTCTAGACTAAGACAGACTAGGCAGAAGGACCCAGCAGTCTACTTCTGAAAAGAATTAGTCAGTGAAAACCTTATGAATAGCAGCGGAACATTGTCTGATACAGTGCCAGAAGATGAGCCCCTCAGGTCGGAAGGCACTCAGAAGACAATTGGGGAAGAGCTACCTCCTCAAAGTAGAGTCGACCTTAATGACGTGGATGGAGTCAGGCTTTCGGGACCTTCATTTGCTGATGTGGCATGACTCAAAATGAGAAGAAACAGCTACAAACATCCATTAATAATCGGAACATGGAATTATGAACTATGAATCTAGGAAAACTGGAAATTGTCCAAAATGAAATGGAACGCATAAAGATTGATACCCTAGGCATTAGTGACTGAAATGGACTGGTATTGGCCATTTTGAATTGGACATTTTGAATTGGCCATATGGTCTACTATGCGAGGAATGACAACTTGAAGATGAATGGCGTTGCATTCATCGTCAAAAAGATCATTTCAAGATCTATCCTGAAGTACAACGCTGTCAGTTATAGGATAATATCCATATGCCTACAAGGAAGACCAGTTAGTGCGACTATTATTCAGATTTATGCACCAACCACTAAGGCCAAAGATGAAGAAATTGAAGATTTTTACCAACTTCTGCAGTGTGAATTTGATTGAACATGCAATCAGGATGCATTGATAATTACTGGTGATTGGAATGCGAAAGCTGGAAACAAAGAAGAAGGATCGGTAGTTCGAAAATATGGCCTTGGTGATAGAAATGATACTGGACATCGCATGATAGAATTTTGCAAGACCAATGACTTCTTCATTGCAAATACCTTTTTTCAACAACATAAACGGCAACTGTACACATGGACCTTGCCAGACGGAATACACAGGAATCAAATCAACTACATCTGTGGAAAGAGACAATGGAAAAGCTCAATATCATCAGTCAGAACAAGGCCAGGGGCTGACTGTGGAACAGACCATAAATTGCTCATATGCAAGTTCAAGTTGAAACTGAAGAAAATTAGAACAAGTCCATGAGAGTCAAAGTAGTACCTTGAATATATCCCACCTGAATTTAGAGACCATCTCAAGAATACATTTGACGCGTTGAAAACTAACGACCGAAGAGCAGACGAGTTGTGGAATGACATCAAGGACATCATACGTGAAGAAAGCAAGAGTTCGTTAAAAAGACAGGAAAGAAAGAAAAGACCAAAATGGATGTCAGAAGAGACTCTGAAACTTGCTCTTGAACACTGAGTAGCTAAAGCAAATGGAAGAAATGATGAAGTAAAAGAGCTGAACAGAAGATTTCAAAGGGCAGCTCGAGAAGACAAAGCAAAGTATTATAATGACATGTGCAAAGACCTGGAGATAGAAAACCAAAAGGGAAGATCATGCTCGGCATTTCTCAAGCTGAAAGAACTGAAGAAAAAATTCAAGCCTCGAGTTGTAATATTCAAGGATTCTATGGAGAAAATATTAAACAATGCAGGAAGCATCAAAAGAAGATGGAAGGAATACACAGAGTCATTATACCAAAAAGAATTGGTCAAAGTTCAACCATTTCAAGAGGTAGCATATGATCAGGAACTGATAGTACTGAAGGAAGAAGTCCAAGCTGCACTGAAGGCATTGGTGAAAAACAAGGCTCTGGGAATTGACGGAATATCAACTGAGATGTTTCAACAAACGGATGCAGCGCTGGAAGTGCTTACTCGTCTATGCCAAGAAATTTGGAAGACAGCTACCTGGCCAACCGGCTGGAAGAGATCCATATTTATGCCTGTTCCCAAGAAAAGTAATCCAGCTGAATGTGGAAATTATCGAACAGTTATCATTAACATCACACGGAAGTAAAATTTTGCTAAAGATCATTCAAAAGCGGCTGCAGCAGTATGTCAACAGGGAACTTCCAGAAATTCAGGCCGGATTCAGAAGAGGACATGGAACCAGGGATATCATTGCTGATGTCAGCTGGATCCTGGCTGAAGGCAGAGAATACCAGAAAGATGTCTACCTGTGTTTTATTGACTATGAAAAGGCATTCAATTGTGTGGATCATAACAAATTATCGATAACATTGCAAAGAATGGGAATATCAAAACAACTGTGCTCATAAGGAACCTGTACACAGATCAAGAGGCAGTTGTTCAGACAGAACAAGGGGATACTCTGTGGTTTAAAGTCAGGAAAGGTATGCATCATGGTTGTATCCTTTCACCATTCCTATTCAATCTGTATGCTGAACAAATAATCTGAGAAGCTGGACTATATGAAGAAGAAAAGGGCATCAGGATTAGAGGAAGACTCATTAACAACCTGTGATATGCAGATGACACAGCCTTGCTTGCTGAAAGTGAAGAGGACTTGAAGCACTTACTGATCAAGATCAAAGACTGTAGCCTTCAGTATGGATTACACCTCAACATAAAAAAAAAACAAAAATCTTCACAACTGGGCCAATAAGCAACATCATGATAAACGGAGAATAAATTGAAGTTGTCAAGGATTTCATGTTACTTGGATCCACAGTCAACACCCATGGAAGCAGCATCATGAAATCAAAAGATGCATTGCATTGGGCAAATCTGCTGCAAAAGACCTCTTTAAACTGTTGAAAAACAAAGATGTCACCTTGTAGACTAAGGTGCACCTGACCCATGCCATGGTATTTTCAATTGCATTGTATACATGTGAAATTTGTACAATGAATAAGGAAGACTGAAGAATTGATGCCTTTGAATTGTGGTGTTGGCAAAGAATATTGAATGTACCATGGACTGCCAAAAGAACGAACAAATCTGTGTTGGAAGAAGTACAACCAGAATTCTCCTTAGAAGGAAGGATGGCGAGACTACATCTTACGTACTTTGGACATGCTGTCAGGAGGGATCAGTCCTTGGAGAAGGATATCATGCTTGGTAAAGTAGAGGATCAGCGAAAAAGAGGAAGACCCTCAGTAAAATGGATTGACACAGTGGCTGCACAATGGGCTCAAGCATAACAACGATTGTGAGCATGGCGCAGGACCGGGCAGTGTTTCATTCTGTGGTGTGTAGGGTTGCTATGAGTCAGAACTGACTTGACGGCACCTAACAACAACAGTAAAATATTATAATGAACTGTGCAAAGACCTGGAGTTAACCAGAAAGGAAGAACATGTTTGGCATTTCTCAAGCTGAAAGAACTGAAGAAAAAATTCAAGACTCGAGTTGCAATATTGAAAGATTCTATGGGAAAAATACTGAACAAGGTAGGAAGCATCGAAAGCAGATGGAAGGAATACACAGAGTCACTGTACCAAAAAGAATTGGTTGATGTTCAGTCATTTCAAGAGGTAGCACAAGATAAAGAACTGATGGTACTGAAGGAATAAGTCCAAGCTGCACTGAAGGCATTGGTGAAAAACGAGGCTCCTGGAATTGACAAAATGCTAATTGAAATGTTTCAACAAACCCAGATGCAGCACTGGAAGCGCTCACTTGTCTATGCCAAGAAATTTAGAAGACAGCTACCTGCCCAACTGACTGAAAGAGATCCATATTTATGCCTATTCTGAAGAAAGGTGATCCAACAGAACGTGGAAATTATGGAACAATATCATTAATATCACACACCCAAGTAAAATTTTGCTGAAGATCATTCAAAATCAGTTGCAATAGTACATCGACACAGAACTGCCAGAAGTTCAGGCTGGAAGAGGACATGGAATGAGGGATATTATTGGTGATGACAGATGGATCTTGGCTGAAAGCAGAGAATACCAGAAAGATGTTTACCTGTGTTTTATTGACTATGCAAAGGCATTCAACTGTGTAGATCATAACAAATTATGGATAAAATTGCAAAGATTGGGGATTCCAGAACACTTAATTGTCCTCATAAGGAATCTGTACATATACTAAGAAGCAGTTGTTCAAATAGAACAGGGGGTTACTGCATGGTTTAAAGTCAGAAAAGGCGTGCGTCAGGGTTGTATCCTTTCACCGTACTTACTCAATTTATGTGCTGAGCAAATAATCTGAGAAGCTAGACTGTATGAAGAAGAATATGGCATCAGAGTTGGAGGAAGTCTCATCAACAATCTCTGATATGCAGATGACACAACCTTGCTTGCTGAAAGTGAAGAGGACTTGAAGTACTTACTGATGAAGATCAACGACTACAGCCTTCAGTATGGTTTACACCTCAACATAAAGAAAAGAAAAATCCTCACAACTGGACCAATAAGCAGCATCATGATAAATGGAGAAAAGATTGAAGTTGTCAAGAATTTCGTTTTACTTGGATCCACAATCAATGCACATAGAAGCAGCAGTCAAATCTGCTGCAAAAGAACTTTAAAGTGTTAAAAAGCTAAGATGTCACTTTGAGGACTAAGGTATGCCTGATCCAAGCCATGGTATTTTCAACCACCTCATATCCATGCCAAAACTAAAGAACGAATAAGGAAGACTGAAGAAGAATTGATGCCTTTGAGTTGTGGTGCGGGCAAAGAATATTGAATATACCGCGGACTGCCAGAATGACAAATCTGTCTTGGAAGAAGTACAGTCAGAATGCTCCTTAGAAGCAATGATGGTGACACTTCTATCACGTACCTTGGACATGTTATCTGAGGGACCAGTCCCTGGAGAAGGACATCATGATGTTTGGCAAAGTAGAGAGTTAGCAAAAGAGAGGAAGACCCTCAATGAGATGTATTGACACAGTGGCTGCAACAGTGGACTCAAACATAGCAATGATTGTGAGGATGGCACAGGACCAGGCGGTGTTTTGTTCTGTTTTACATGGGGTCACTCTGAGTCACTTCTCACTCATAGTGACCTTACAGAACAGGGTAGAACTGCCCCGTAGGTTTTCCAAGGAGCGGCTGGTGGATTTGAACTGCCAATTTTTGGTTAGCAGCTGAGCGCTTAACCACTGTGCCACCAGGGCTCCTATGTATATATGTGTATATATATGTGTATATATATGTATATATATGTGTGTATATATATATGTATATATGTATATATATGTGTGTATATATATATGTGTATATATATATATGTGTGTATATATATATATATATGTGTATATATATATATATATATCCCTGGGTGGCGCAAACAGTTAAGCACTCGGCTTCTAACTGAAACGGCTGTTCAGATTACCCAGAGGTGCCTTGGAAGAAAGTCCTGGCGATCTACTTTGAAAAGATCACAGCCATTGGAAACCCTGTGGAGCACATTTCTACTCTGAAACACATGGTGTCGCCATGAGTTAGAATCGACACATGTATGTATGTGTGTATACGTATATATTTGTGTGTTTGTATATATATGTGTATGTATATATATCTTTGTATATGTGTGTAGATATATGTACATATATATGTCATATATCAGTAACAATATATAGATAAAAATAAATTCTCTGAGATCCTTTAATATAGTAATATGAAATAGGAGCCCTGGTGGCACAGTGGTTAAGACCTCAGCTGCTAACCAAAAGGTTGGCAGTTTGAATCCACCAGCCGCTCCTTGGAAACCCTATGGGGCAGTTTTACTCTGTTCTGTAGGGTTGCTATGAGTTGGAATTGACTCTATGGCAATTTTTTTTAATATGAAAAGTGTCTAATATTTTAAGTGAAGGTACTGTTAATAGCCAACATAATATAATCCCAACTTAAATGCCAGCTTTTACATTTTAGTTTGTAAGGTGATTTTTCCAAAATGTTTTACATGGTACTTTGCTTTCTTAAACAAAATGTTCTAAACATAATTTGACCTTTACTTGATGACTCACTTTGCACATCAATTATCGTCCAGTGCTGTGATACAGCCATGCCCTCAGGAGCATATGAGGTCTGAAGGGCTGTTAGCCTAATGATAATGGCTCCAGACAGCTGTGCTTTTAGAGTTCTTCCGTCTTCCCGCTCTGCCATTTGTCACTTTTCTGCTGTTGTCAGTGTGTCCTGACTCCTTGCTCCTCGTGTGTTGCCTTCACTTCGTACACACCTGCTGGGTCAGAGCCTGAGAGCGGCTCCAGCCAGCCCCACAGTGCAGACATAGACTGGAACAACTTCTTCAGCCTTGCAGATGCCTTTATGCAGAGGCCTGACCCAAAGGAACTCATGCCTTTCGGCCTCTAGGTCCCTAGTTGGGCTTCAGGAGGGAGCTGGGGAAGTCTGATTTCTTGGATGTAGGGACAGAACTTGCAGGCACTGTAGCTTGTACCAGCCTCTCCTTGGTCAGCCGGCGCTTCTCCTTCTCTGGGAGATGTGTAGACTGAGTTATCAGGAAGCTCTGATTAAGCCCTTGTCTGCATATGATCCTGA
The DNA here is from genome assembly GCF_000243295.1 of Trichechus manatus latirostris. Classification (NCBI taxonomy): domain Eukaryota; kingdom Metazoa; phylum Chordata; class Mammalia; order Sirenia; family Trichechidae; genus Trichechus; species Trichechus manatus. The sequence goes on along the minus strand of NW_004443939.1, from coordinate 34,918,734 downwards.
ACTATCTGGCCCTGCTGTAAACGAGTCATGAAATCTGAGCCATGTTTTGTTTTTGTTTTATTTATCAGTCATTGGGGCCAAATTATTATTATTATTATTA
>NW_004443939.1:34901350-34909822 GCF_000243295.1 Trichechus manatus latirostris | reverse complement strand
TTGTTGATTCTCTGTTTGGCTTAGTTTTTCGGATCTTTGTTGTGGAGGGACGGCGTGGTGTTTCTGCCTAGAGCGCCATCTTGCCGGAAGTCCGGGGCCAAATTATTTTGTCCCTGGCAAAAGTGGTTGAGTTTTACAGCCTCCTTTCCTACTCTCTAGGAACCAGCTATCCCAGACATGGATTACCCCATAGTAACTAACTCGCCCAATAGGAAATAATCCCTCTGTCTTTGGCTGAATAGCTCACCTGCACGCATACGTGCATATGTACCCACAGAACTCAGGCAGAAGCCCTCCTGACAGGTGGTAACCCCTGCTGGTTCTCCTGTAATTGGGTCTTAGGCTGACATCCGTATTAACTGCAGAGATGGTTTTGACTTTATATCCTCTGTCTCCTTCCTTATTCCTGAAGCTGGTGTAGAGAAGAGGGGACTGGCTTTCAGGAGGTTAGAATTACAACCCTTGAGAAGAATTTGCCTCTGGAAGACATGGTCAGAATTTTCTGTGTCCTCTTGTTTGAAATGTCTAGCCGAACTCTAGGTGCAAAGTGTTGTGTATCAGGCACAAGCATGCAGGTGAAGTCACATTAGTTGCAGAGGCAGATGGGATATAGTCTAGGGTGCTGGCAAGAACTGCCAGTGGGTTTCTCAACAGTCAGTTCCCATTAAATAACCAATGGCAAACATTGCTTTACAATGTTTATACAGCAAGACCTGCCTACTAAGCCTGTAATGATTGTTAAATCATCAATGAGATCTTGAGGGCTGTAAAAGTCAAAACAGCTTTCCTGTTTCTCACCAAAGCAATTGTACCCCTTGTGTGTTATGAAAGAAGCTTTGTGGGGGCGGTTGGTTATGGTTGTAAAATCTACTTTTTACTCAAGTAAAAAATTGAAATAGATAAAAGCCAGTTACAGCTTATCAAAAAGTGATACTGTTTTGTGTAACTGGACTAAACCAAAAGCTAAGAAGTTTCCTGGACACAACCAAACACTTCGAGGGACAGAGTAGCAGGGGCTGGGGTCTGGCAACCCTGGTTTCAGGGGGACATCTAGGTCAATTGGCATAACAAAGTTTATTAAGAAAATGTTCTGCATCCCACTTTGGTGAGTGGCGTCTGGGTCTTAAAAACTTGTGAGTGGCCATCAATGCATCAGTTGGTCCCAACCCACTTGGAGCAAAGGAGAATGAAGAACACAAAAGACAAGTTAAATATTAGCCCAAGAGACAAAAGGGCCACATAAACCTGAGACCAGAAGAACTAGATGGTGCCCGGCCACCACCAATGACTGCCCTGACAGGGAACACAACAAAGAATCCCTGACAGCAGGAGAAAAGTGTAGTGCAGAATTCAAATTCACATAAAAAGACCAGACTTAATGGTCCAATTGAAACTGGGGGAACCTCCAAAGCCATGGCCCCCGGATGCTTTGTTAACCTGGAAATAAACCATTACCAAAGCCCACTCTTCAGTCAAAGACTGAACTGGATTACAAATCATAGAATAATACTTATGAAGAGTGTTCTTCTTAGTTCAGGCAGATACGTGAGACCAAATGGGTGGCTCCTGTCTGGAGGCAGGATGAGAAGGCAGGAAGGGACAGGAGCTGGTTGGATGGACACGGGAAACCCTGGGTGGAAAGGAGGAGTGTGCTGTCAAATTACAGGGATTGCAACTAGTGTCACATAACAATATGTGTATAAACTTTTGTATGAGAAATTAATTTGAGCTGTGAACTTTCACCTAAAGCACAATAAAAAGAAAAGTAATACTATTTTTGTGTAAACAAATACATGCATATGCGTGTGTGTGTATCAGACCAGCAAGAAAGGCCTGGTGACCTACTTCTGAAAATTAGTTAATGAAAACCCTTTGGATCACAACAGAATATTGTCAGATGTAGTGCTGGAAGATGATCTCCCTAGGTTGGAAGGCGCTCAAAATATACAGTGGCTGCAACAATGGACTTGAGCATACCAACAGTCATGAAGATGGCATAGGACCAAGCAATGTTTCCTTCTGTTGTACATGAGTCTTCATGAGTCAGAGCCAACTTGACAACAACTAACAACATATACATATATATATATACACACATGTACATATATATGTGCATGTGTCTATCTATCTATACACACACAGACATTTGAAAGAACGTACATATGGCTATTAACAGTAGTTTTGTATGGGTGATGACCAGAAGTACTTTGGAAAATATCAATCAACTTTACATATAATAAAATGCACCCATTTAAATATAGAGTTCAATGAATTTTGACAATGTACATACATTCATAATCAACACTACAATCAAGGCATACAACATTCACATCATTCAAAAAAAAAAGTTTCTTCATGCCCTTTTTAATCAATTTCTCCTTCCCCAACCCCCAGCTCCAGGCAACCACTGTTTTAAATACTTCCCAACCGTACAGTGATAATTGAACATATTGAAAGCTTCTTGTTGTTAGTTGCCATTGTGTTGGCTCCAACTCATGACGACCCTGTGTACAATGGGACCAAACACTGTCATATCCTGCGCCATCTACAGAAAACCCAATACAATCCAAATAAGTCAAAAAAGATTGCCTCCCATGGATAGCTCTCCTGCCAAACCACTGGAAACTTTCTGAGACTACAGGAAATAAAGACAAATAGTGGTTATGAAATAGGATTTGGGGATTAGGTTAAGATGCTGCAGACATAGGAAGCTGCTGGCTTCCCAATTTACAAAGGTTATGAAGGAGATCCTAGACTAGGTATTAGGTATACAAAGTACTCTCATTAAAGCCGAAACAAATGATCAAATATTGATTGAATACTTGCCTGCCTAATATGCAGTTATAAAGTCCTACTTGGTACCAAAGCGACAGGGAAACTTTCGATTATGCAGCTTAGAAACCCTTGGTTATTACGTACAATTTTATTTAGATAACATCACCCTAAGCAGGTAGGGATGCAATATACACTGCCTGCTTAGTAAGTGTAGGAACTTCACATATATTATTTTTCTTAATTTTCTCCATTGTACAGATGAGAAAATCAAGGCTTTGAGGTAGAAAGTGGTGGACCTGGAATTTAAACCTCCAAAAGCCTGCTCTTCTGGAAGGCCTCATGCCTGTTTACTCTGCAAATAATTGCAGCAGCACCCTTTAGTCAGCTTGTTAATGTTGTTATCAGGAACATTTGCACTGAAAGCATTTGCACTGAACTCACAGGGATGTTTGTGTGGCTTATGCCTCTACCTTCCTCTTCTCTGAGAAATTTCCTCCATTCATTTCCTCTTGATGCCTCAAGTCGTCAGATAAAGCAAAAAATGACTGGTTTTTATTTTGTTTGCCTGTGTGTTATTGAGAAAACACTATCGCCATGGAGAAAAGGAACAATTCAAATAAATAGCATTCTCATTTCTTGTACTCTATTTACACCAATCTGTTAGTATGATTTCTTCACAGAATTGGGTAGTTGATAGAATGTGGTGCAGGCAGAACATTTATTTTTTCCCTCAACCTCTGAAGTAATGTTATTAGTTAATATTTATTGTTGTTCTAGAAGTTTAAAATACAGAGACTAGGAGGAAAATGCTGCGTGATAGGCACTGAACTAAGTGTTTTACTTGGATTATGTTTTTACCACTATTGCGGTGGTGTTGTTAGATGCCGTCGAGTCGATTTCAACTCATAGAGACCCCATGTAACAGAGTAGAGCTGCCCTGTAGGGTTTTCTAGGCTGTAATCTTTATAGGAGCAGATGACCAGGTCTTTCTCCTGTGGAGCTGCTGGGAGGGTTGGAACCACCAACTTTTCAGTTAGGAGCCAAGCGCTTAACCATTGCACCACCAGGACTCCTTTTACTACTATTAACATTTGAATTTTTCAGTTTAGAAACTGGCTTAGAGAGGTTAAGTAATTTGCTCAAGGTGCACAAGCTGGCAGTTGCTCAAGATCGGTAGAGGCAGGATTTGAACTCAGGCTGTGAGATACCACAACTATTATACTGTACTATGCTCCCTTCCAAATTCAACTGGGCTCTCATGGGGTGGCATTCTTAGTTGATCCAAATAACACTAACATAATTAACATTTCCTTCAAAGAGCTTTGCAAAAATTGTGGGAAAAAGCAATAGTAAAAATACACGGGGCAAGTAAAAGAGAAGAGAGGCCAGTCAACAAGGAAGAGGGAGAGAAATGGGGTTAGGGACAGCTGGATCTTGTTCTTCTCCACTTAAGGCAGGGGGTTGTGTTGGTGTTTTAAAGAGAATTTCGCAGAGTTACAAGGCATGGACCGCTGCCTACATACTGATGACTCATTTTTATTGTTTGGCTGGCATGTAGCTTCTGAAGGCCTTTTCTAAGAGAAGTATCAGAAAGGTTTGAAAGAATGAGACTAAGGTTTGGGCTTTTAAAGTGATTAGTTGGAAAGGACTACATTCATTTGAATGTGTAAGTGCTGGCAAGATGGATAAAAAATTATTTTAATCCTTTTATGGTGCTGCCTCATACAGGCCTAATCTCGTTACATCAGGTTATAACAGCTGGTCTGGACAGAGAGTGATTCTAATAAGGTCACAGTCATATAGGTCATAGAGGCTGTTTCCAATACAGAGCATCTTTTCTACCCGGCCATGATCAGCAAGCTACCTGCAGGTGGCAAAGGAGCCTGAATGAGAGTATGTGCAAACCCATTGCCAATCCTAGACAAAGGCTTGCAGATACTTTGTCAGTGTTCAATAATATAATCTTTTATGATATATAAGTAAATATTTATTGCGTACCTACTCTATGTTGGGTTTGCATTGTGGAAATAACTATAATTATTATTAATCTAGGCATGAAATCTTGACAGTTATTGTTTTTTAAATGCCTCTCACATTAATCTTTTCTGTTTTACTTGTTCTTATCTTAGGCCAGAACTTCATTATCTCACATCAGGATTATTGTAATAGCCTTCTAAAATGGAGTAGAATAGAAAAGAATAAACTGTTTTAGAGCAGAAAGGACATCATCCAGTCCAAATCGATTACAGGGCTCAGACTCTGCCAGAGACTAACTTCACTTGAATCATTGCCTTTATCAAGGTCTTCCTGTATTTCCTCAAGGATACGCGGGGTTTGCCTTGCTTGGCTTTAAGGTCCCACCTTGCATTGTGGCTCCACTATACCTGTCCAAGTCTCATTTTTCTGAATTTTCCAAAGCACATCCTTCCCTTTAGTCAGGCCTAGCTCCTTACACTTCTCCCCTCATCATATAGTACTCACATCTGCCTCTGAGACTTTGTTGATGCTATTCCTTTCTCCTAGAATATCTTTCCTCCCATTCCAACTGCCTAAATTCCACCATCCTTCAAGGGCCTTCAATTTCCATCTCTTCAAGGAAACCTTCTTGACTTTTCCAGTCTTCGTTAATCATCCTACTCTGAACCAATAGTGTAACTATAATGCATCCATAATTTAGTACTTAATTACCATATAATTTCAGTATTGAAGCAGACTTTAAGATCATCTTAGTTCTACCTCTCAATCAGTGCATGAATCCTCTCTACCACAGTCTTCCCAATGAGCTTTCACTCCACATTCAAACACTTCCTAACATAGATCTTGCTATCTTTTACATTTGTTGATTCATTCAACTGATATTTAATGAGAACCTGCTATGTTCCAGGCGTTGCACTAGGGGCTGGGTATTTAGCAGTGAACGAGACACAAAAATCCATGCTTCCTCATGAAGATAACATGATATAGTGATAAATACTAAAAGAAAAAAAAATACAGTGTTGTGTCAGAGAGTAACTGGAGATACTGACTGTCATGGATTGAATTGTGTCCCCCCAAAATATCTGTCAACTTGGCTAGGTCATGATTCCCAGTATTGTGTGATTTTCCACTATTTTGTCATCTGATGTAATTTTCCTATGTGTTGTAAATCCTATCTCTATGTTGTTAATGAGATGGGATTGGCAGCAGTTATGTAGACTCAGTCTACAAGATTAATCTACAATTTAAGCTAATCTCTTTTGAGATGTAAAAGAGAGAAGCGAGCAGAGAGACAGGGAGACCACATACCACCAAGAAAGCAGCACCAGGAGCAGAGCACGTCATTTGGACTCAGGGTCCCTGTACCTGAGAAGCTCCTAGAGCATGCGAAGATGGATGACAAGGACTTTCCTCCAGAGTTGACAGAGAGAGAAAGACTTCACCTGGAGCTGGAGCCCTGAATTTGGACTTCTAGCCTACTAGACTGTAAGAGAATAAACGTCTATTTTTTAAAGCCATCCACTTGCGGTATTCTGTTATAGCAGCCCTAGATAACTAAGACACTGACTTAGACCAAGTGCCCAGGAAGGGTGTCTCATAAGAAACTGCTTTGATACTCAGGGCCTTAACGATGAGAAGGAGCCGGCCACGTTCACATCTGGGAGAAGAGTGTTTCAGACAGAGAGAACAACACATGCATGACTTTGAGGCGGGATTGAGTTTGGTGAGTTTGAGAAGGGCAGTGGGGGAAGTGTAGTGAGCAGGTGGGAGAGAGGTAAGAGTTGTGCTGGAGAGGGACCTGGGGTAGATCCTGTAGGCCTCATAGCCATGGCGAGACGTTTGAACAGCACGGTTTATACTTAGCTAGAGCTGAATCTAGTTCACTCTATTCTCCTTTTTTTTTTTTTTTTTTAATGCTAGCTCTGCCTCTATGTATCATATAGAAAAATTATAGGCCCTCCTTTACAGTCTTTTACATATTTGAAGACATCGATCCTTTCCCCAGGCAGTGTTTTGTTACATGGGGTCACCGTGAGTCGGAGCCAACTGGAGAGCAGCTAACAACAACATCCTTTCAGGGATAAATATTTCCATTTATTTTTACTGTTCCAACTGTCTGAGGAGCCATCACCATTCTGGCCAATTTTTACACATCCTCCACTCTTTCTATATCCCTCATAAAGGTGGCACCTAAACTACTAATACGAGATAGAGGAGGCCTGTTTCTTCACTCTTTCTGATATGTGTTCAATTCATACTGCTCAAGATGGTGCTAGCTGCTTCTTTTTATCTATTTATTTATTTTAGCCATCACACTGTTTAGTCATATTGAGCTTTCTGTTTAAACTCCTTGATAATTTTCCACATCATTTGCTGCTAAACTGTATTTCTCCTCAACCTATACCTCTATGATGACCATTGTGGGTTTTTTTTTTTCCCCAGATTCAAGGGCAAAGCTATACTTGTCCTTATTAAATTTAATATTATTTGATTTAACTCATTATACCAGCCTTTCAGGATCCCTTGGGATGTCAGTTTCATCATCGGCTGGATCTGCTATTCTTCTTACCTGCTTGTCATATACGAATTTAATAAATGTGTTTTCCATATGCTCACCAAAGCCATCTAAAAATGCTTATGGAAGAGAGCTCAGAACAGCCTCAACTATAAGATCTACTGTGTCTGCCATGTTCATAGTTGTTTCTTCTGCTCATCACAGTGCTTGGTGTGGAGTATGTTTGATAGGTTAAATTGGATAAAAGTGCTTGGGCTCTTTGATATGATACCAGGAACCTCCTTTGAAATGATACAGATACCACCCTTTGAATAATGCATAATCTCATCAGTCTGTATTCACATTCACCCCATTTATTGTCTTGACCATAAAAAATATCAAGAGAGACTTTTGTTGCTGTCTAAGGACAGTACACCTATTGCAATTTTATGGTCATCAGTCTTGTGATTTTTTTTTTTTTAATTGTACTTTAGGTGAAGGTTTACAGAACAAATAGGCTCTCATTAAACAGTCAGTGCACATATTGTTTTATGACATTCATTAACAACCCCACGACATGTCAACCCTCTCCCTTCTTGCCTTTTTTTTTTTTTGTGAAAATATGCATAGCCAAAGATACACCATTTCAAAAATTTCTGCATGCACAGTTCAGTGATGTCGATTATCTTCCTCCAGTTGTGCTGATATTCTCACTTTAGACAAAGGTTTATAGAACAAAATAGTTTCTCATTAAACAGTACACATGTTGCCCTATGACACTGGTTAACAACCCTACTACATGTCAACACTGTTCTTATTCAACCCTGGGTTTCCTATCACCAGCTTTCTTGTCACCTTCTGCCTTCTAGTCCTTGTCCCTGGACTGCTGTGACTCATTAGTCCCATGTTGTTTTATGGGGCTGTCCAATCCCCAGCTGAATGGTGAACCTCAGAAGTGACTTCACCACTGATCTAGAAGAGTGTCTGGGGGCCACACTCTCGGGGTTTCTCCAGTCTCCTTTAGGCCAATAAATCTGGTCTTTTTTTTTGTGTGTTAGAATTTTGTTCTACATCCTTCTCCAGCTCTGTAACCATCTGTTGTGATCCCAGTCAGACAAGTCAGTGTTGGTAGCCGGGCACCGTCTAGCTGTACTGGACTCAGTCTGGTGGAGGCCTTGGTAGCTGTGGTCCATTAGTCCTTTGGACTAATCTTTTCCTTGTATCCT
>NW_004443939.1:34897556-34899086 GCF_000243295.1 Trichechus manatus latirostris | reverse complement strand
AACGATGTTGGCCATTGGTTTTGCATAGATGCCCTTTATTATGTTGAGAAATTTCCCTTCTATACCTATTTTATTGAGAGTTTTTATCAGGAATGGGCATTGGACTTTGTTGAATGCCTTTTCTGCATCAATTGAGATGATCATGTGATTCTTTTCTGTCCTTTTATTTATGCGGTGGATTATGTTGATTGATTTTCTGATGTTGAACCATCCTTGCATACCTGGTATGAATCCTACTTGGTCATGGTGTATTATTTTTTTTTATATGATGCTGAATTCCATTGGCTAGAATTTTGTTGAGAATTTTTGCATCTATATTCATGAGAGATATTGGAATTTTTTTGTGTGTGGCATCTTTGCCTGGTTTTGGTATCAGCATTATGCTGGGTTCATAGAATGAATTCGGAAGTGTTGCTTCCTTTTCTCTGCTCTTAAATAGTTTGAGTAGTACTGGTACAAGCTCTTGTCTGGATGTTTGGTAGAATTCTGCAGTGAAGCCATCTGGGCCAGGGTTTTTTTTTTTTGTTTGGAGTTTTTTAATTACCTTTTCAATCTTGTCTCTTCTTATCGGTCTGTTCAGATTTTCAACATCACTTTGTTGTAGTTTAGGTAGGTAGTGTGTTTCTAGAAATTTATCCATTTCCTCTAGTTTTTCAAATTTGTTGGAGTATAGTTTTTCATAATATTCTGTTATAATCCTTTTTATTTCTCTTGGGTCTGTTGCAATGTCCCCCATTTCATTTCTTATTTGGGTTATTTTCATCCTCTCTTGTTTTTCTTTTGTCCGTCTGGCCAGTGGTTTGTTGATTTTGTTGATTCTTTCAAAGAACCAACTTTCGTTTTTGTTGATTCTTTCTATTGTTCTTCTATTCTCTATTTCATTTATTTCTGCTCTGATCTTTAGTATGTCCTTACTTCTGGCAGCTGTGGGCTTTTTTTGCTATTCTCTTTCTATTTGTTTGAGTTCTGTAGTTAATGTTTTGATTTTGTCCCTTTCTTCTTTTTTGATGTGTGTGTGTATTGCTATAAATTGTCCTCTGAGGACTGCCTTTGCTGTGTCCCAAAGGTTTTGGTCTAATGTGTTTTCATTCTCATTTGATTCTAGGAATTTTTTTATTCCATCTCTGATTTCTTCTATTACCCAGTGAGGTGTAAGCAAGGTGTTATTCAGTTTCTATGTAATTGATTTTTTTCCTTGCTTTTCCTGTTATTAATTTCTACCTTGATGGCATTGTGGTCAGAGAAGATACTTGTATTATCTCAACGTTTTGGATCTTGTTGAGGATTGCTTTATGGCCTAAGATGTGGTCTATTCTATAGAATGTTCCATGTGAATTGGAAAAGAATGTGTACTTTGCGGCAGTTGGATGGAGTGTTCTATATATGTCTATGAAGTCAAGTTGGCTGACTGTGCCCTTTAGGTCTTCTGTGTCTTTGCTGAGTTTCTTCTTAGTTGTTCTGTCCTTTACTGAGAGTGGTGTGTTGAAGTCTCCTACTATTATTGTGGAACTGTCAATTTCTCTTTTCAGT
>NW_004443939.1:34874187-34896543 GCF_000243295.1 Trichechus manatus latirostris | reverse complement strand
GCATGGTTTCTGCCGAACAGTCTGAGCTTAGTCTTATTGTTTCTCCTCTGTATGTGACTTCTTGTTTTTCATGAGCTGCTCTCAGGATTCTTTGTCTTTGGTTTTGGTGAGTGTGATTATGATATGCCTTGGTGATTTTCTTTTGGGATCTATCCTGTATGGGGTTTTTTGAGCTTCTTGGTTGGCTAGCTTTTCATCTTTCATGATATTGGGGAAGTTTTCTGTCAGCAGTGCTTCAATGATACTGTGTTTTCTGTTTTCTCCTGTTCTGGAACTCCGTTCACTTGAAAATTTTTGCTTTTGATTGTATCCCAAATAATTCTCAGGGTCTCTTCATTTTTGTCCATCTTTTTTCTGAGTTTTCCTCGATCAGAGTTGTATCCAAGTGTTTGTCTTCATATCTGTTGATCCTGTCTTCCACTGTCTGAAATCTGCTCCTCAGCCCTTCTATGACACTGCCCATTTCTGAAATCTTGTTGTTTATGTTTTGGATTTCTAATTTTTTTTTGTATAATTTCTAGTTGTGAATTTATTTTGGCATTTTATTCCTGCATTATTTTCCTGAATTATTCCATTTTTTTGTCTGTATTTTCCATGAATTTGTCTGCCTTTTCCATGAATTTGTCTTTTTTTTCCTCATTTTTATCTGCTTTTTCTTCAACTCTTGGATAATTCTGAGTATTAGAGGTTTGAATTCCCTATCAGGTAGTTCTAGTGCCTTTTATTCTACTGGAAAGTCATCTGGTGTTTTATTTTGGATGCTTACTGGAACCATCCTGTCCTGTTTTTGTAAATGTTTTGATATTGTTTGTTGTCTTCGGGGCATTCAGTAGTTATTTTTCTCATTTATTGATTGTAGATTTGTTTCTTTTGTCCTTTTTTTTAAAATTTGGCTATATCTGAGCAGGTGGGCTGTGTGTTCTTTGTTGTTTGCTCATCTGTGGGCACGATACTTTTTGCCTCCTGCTCCGATTGGCAGGGTTAGTTCCTCAGATATGGCACAGCAGAGCAGGTATTGCTGAAGAGGAGTTGCTTGGATGAGTTGTTTGTGGAACTTACTACAGCCACCGGGGGAGTCAGTAATCAACACAGGGCAGGTTCCAGTAGGCCGTGCCTGTGCTCCTTGGTAGTGTGATGTTAAGCGCATGATGCAGGTAGGCAGGATGGAGGGGGGAGATTGTGATGTGTGGAGCTAAGATGGGTATGGGAGAGAGGAGAGAGGAACAGGAGCCAAAAACATACAAACAAAATGAGTGCTAGGGAAGCTTGCCATAAGAGTGGAGAGATGAGAGACTATGAAATGGAGAAAAACCAAAAGGAAAGATGAAGGAAAAAAAATAAAAGAATGAATAAAAAAAAATCAGAAAGAAAAAAGAAAAGAAAAGCTCCCAGGGATCCCACCAGTGCGGCTATGAGGTCTGGGGTAGTTGTCCCCAGGTGTTGAAGTACAGCCAGGTATTCAGGGGACAGGAAGAGAAGGAAGGTATAGAGAGATGAGAAACTGAGTAATGAAGAAAGACAAAAAGGGAAAAAGAAGGAAAAGAAAACAAAATAATTAAAAAAAAAGAACAAGAAACCCCCCCCAAAAAACAGAAAAGAAAGAAAACCCCACGAAGAAAGAAATGCCCCCAGGGATCCCTTTGCACGTCTGTGCAACCTGAGGGGGTAGGTCCCAAGCTGCACTGCACTGCCTGGCCAGAACGGGCTCTCAACTTGAGAAAAGAAAAAGAAAACAAACAGTTCAAAACAAACCAAAAAAAGCCCCAGGATCCCACCAGTGTGTCAGCACGTACCAGGAAGGAGTTCCACACTTGAACAGAGCTCCACAGCCCCTCAGGAAGAAGCAAAGTTCGTGCACAGAGCCAGGTATTTGAGTGAAAGGAGTGGGAGGTGGTGAGAGGTAAGGAAGAAATCAAAAGAAGCAGAAAAAAGCAAGACCAGCAGCCAACAAATGGCACTCAGGGAGTCGGCCAGTGCGGGTGGGTGGAATCCAAGTAGCTGGTGCTTCCTGGCCAAGAAACTGTGGCCTCAGCAAGCAGACGAAGCCGAGTGGGGGTGAAGAAGGGTGAGGGGTGGGAAAGCATGTATCACCAGTTACCGGTTGTTCTGTTTCCTGCTGGAAGCTCTGTGAAGCTGCTTTCTCGTATCCCCTATTTGCTGGTCTCTGATAGGAGTCCAAGATGGGGGATCCATGCTGCGTTAGCTGATATGGGACCTCTGCATGTATCTCCCCTCGTTCTCTGTTCTCTGTCAGTTTCTTATTCCATTTGGTGCTTGGCTGAGTTCTTTATCTCTTCATTTGATTTTTAGGGTTTCAGGATTGCTGTTTTCTCTGTTTGGCTTAGTTTTTCAGATCTTTGCTGTGGAGGGACGGCATGTTGCTTCTGCCTAGAGCACCATGTTGGTACGAAAGTCCTCAGTCTTGTAATTCTTGGGGGAAAAAAAAAGAATATTTGGTAGCCAGAGTTGCCTGGTTCATAGAGAGCCTGGTTCATGCTGACTCTTTGGATTGTCTAGTTGGTTATTTCCTAAATGCTTACAATCCATCCCTCTAAAGATCCGCTGCAGAATCATGCTAAGGATTGCATTTGAGACCACACCTTCCATCTAATTTTGAAAATAAAAATATTTTTTTATCTCCCATATTCATTCTTTCAGTAGTTTTCACCATTATTTTTCAGGCCTGGAGATATGAACTCATTATTAAGAAGCTGAGTGCTCTCTTAAATTTATAATACTTTGCAGAGATTGTGATTTAGTTCTCCCTGGGCAATTTCTTTTTTCTACCTTTTAGTTTGAATATCACTCATCCTTACTGAGAAGATAGAAATAAAAGAGGGAAGGGATTTTTGTTTGTTTGTTATGTTATGTTTTGTTTTTTGGTATTCATCAACTACTATAAACCCCAGTGTAATCCTAATCCAAACACAAGTATAAAAACCTTTTGTGTTAAACTTAGCATTTTTTTGAAACCAGTAGCTATTTTGGGATTTTAGCCTTCATACCACTTTATCCACAGGTTGGTGTGAGTGTTGTATTCTTCCTTGTTCATTGACCTTTTTTCTCTCAGGTTTTGTTCACACACAAGTTATATATGAGCTTGTGAGAGAGCTGACTGTATAGTTTCATTGCATTCTCTAGAACCTTTCTCCATTTCTTTTGCAGGGAGAAATTACATAGTCAGAATTTCATTTTTGATAACTTACTGAGCTTCACTCTCTTTAAGAGTCTTCTGCCATGGGATCATATTTTCTTTTGTACCTGAATTCTTGGACTTCCTAAAGTCATACTACATCCAGCTTTTTTTTCCCCTGATGATCATGCAAGAATACTTTTCTCTTGGGGAACCATTACTTTAGTTTCATCAACAAACTCTTCCTTGTTTGTAAGACAAGTTCAGAGTTGGAATTCTTCTAGTCATTTCATCTACCCTTTGGGAGACAAAATTGTCATTGCATTAAGACAAAAGTTAATCAAGAATTATTTCAGCTGAATGAGGCCCTTAGTAAATGTCTGAATGTTTGAAGCCCCATCATTTCTCTTTCTTATTCCATCCCAACTTGTTCCTGTTGCTTCCTGTGAAAACATGTTTCCCAACCTATGTTCTAATGTCAAGTTTACTTTCTTTATAACCCATAATTACTCAATTATTATTTCAACTGAAAAGGATTAAGAACTATACTCACCTTGCCATTTTTGTTTCTACATGATTTAAATAAGGATTACTTGCTTTCAAGAAACAAGATCCTACTCAAACTAATGTAAGCTAAAAAGGGGCATTTAATGAACAAATGTAGGGGTATGTGATAGAATGCATGACCAGGAAGAGTAGCTGGGTTCCACAAGGAACTCAACTGACATCTGGAAAATTGGGAGCTGATAATCACCTGTGCTTCTGTGCTTCTTGTGGTGCATCCACACCATTCTCCAGTTGATGAACCCAGCCCAGAATTCTCTGCTTCAATGACGTATTGACAGAATACGGTGCTCTCAGCTTCAGTAGACATGACCTTCCAGATCAACTCCCCAATTCCCAAAACTCTGTCTTTTGTACCCCTTACTTTAAACTCTCTCCCAAATCTGATTGCCTTGGCTTGGCCTATAGCTTTCTTTCTTTGGTATCATATGGCCACTCTTGATCCAGTTAATTGGAACTAGAGAGGGTCACTTTATAGCAATAGACTATGAGAGATAGCTTTTCTAAAACGGTGTGCAGGCAGAGCAGAAATATTTGGTATCTCCATATTAGAACAGCTATTCTTCATTCTAATTAGTGCCATAGCTTTATTTCTATTTTTAATTTCTTTTCTCCACAATCATGCTAAGTAGTCTTCAGCCAAATACAATGTTACACGTCTTTGTAAGATATGCTCCCATCTTAGACGTGGGTACTTCATTCCAGTATTTTAAACCACGGTTTGCTATTTAAGTTTCATTCATTAACATCTCCTATATCCTCCCCCTTCTCCCAAAGAGAATCAATAAAAACATCTCCTGTATTCTCAAATGTTTCATTTTCTTCTGTTGATATCATGTCCCCTAAAATAACTTCCTCAGTCTCCCTACGGGAATCAGCATGAATGGGTAGCAGTCTTGGGTGTATGCTTGATAAAGACAGCATTACTAGCTGTCATGGATCGAATTGTGACCCCAAGAAATATCTGTCAACTTGGCCAGTTCATGATTCCCAGTATTGTATGATTGTGTATCATTTTGTAATCTGATGTGATTTTCCTTATGTATCGTAAACTCTATCACTATGTTGTAATAAGATGGATTAGCGGCAGTTATACTGATGAGGTCTACAAGATAGGATAGTGTCTTAAGCCAATCTCTTTTGAGATATAAAAGATAGAAGTGAGCAGAGAGACATGGGGACCTCATACCACCAAGAAAGTAGTGCCAGGAAAATGGTGCATCCTTTGGACCTGGGGTCCCTGCGCTGAGAAGCTCCTTGACCGGGGAAGATTGATGACAAGAACCTTCTTCCAGAGCTGACAGAGAGAGAAAGGCTTCCCCTGGAGCTGATGCCCTGAATTTGGACTTATAGCCTACTGTACTGTGAGAAAATAAACTTCTCTTTGTTAAAGCGATGCACCTGTGGTATCTCTGTTATAGCAGCACTAGATGACTAAGACGCTAGCTCTCTTTGGTTTATTGTGATGTCTCTATATGCCACTACAACACCAAGATATATTCTTTCCTCCTAGGGTCAGTATTTGGCATTCTTGAGCTACTAGTGTTATTCAGTTCTGTTCCAGCATTTTTTTCTTCCTCAAGGAGATCTGGACACTTCCCATGGCCAGTTCAGCAGGAACCATAGCCTAATTATGCATCTCCAGTGGGCCCCATCATCTTTTTCTCCTCTGTCATTTCCTGCATTTTTTATTCAGTGGATTCTGATTTTTATTCCCTTCTCCTTCTTCAGATTGTTCTGTTGAGCTTGGAATGCAGCTGTTTCCATAGAAGACTTGGATTTACCTTTTGAGGAAGGAGGCTTATACTTATTGTATAAATCTAGTCCAATAGGATTTCTTCACCTTTGCTTTCTTTTCTCTTTTCATTCATCCCTCTCTAGATTGTTGTAGCAAATTTTGATCCTTTTCACCTTTAAGGTCAGCATCTTTCTTGTACTTTTTGATTTTTCTCTTCTAATCCTATTTTATTTGGATAATTTATGCTCTCTGAGAGGCCATAACATTTTCCAAGTCTTCTCATAGTTACAAACATGAAGTTAGCTAGCATTTCATGTACACATAGCTTATGTTTGCTTCTGACAGGAAGACAAACTTAGCCTTTTCTATGCTTGTCATTGAACCAATGCCATTGGGTTCCATGAATTTTGGTTGGTATTGAGATATCAATGAAACCAGTTGCCACTGAGTTGACCCCAACTTATGATGACCCCATGTGTGTGAGAGTAAAAATGTGCTCCATAGGGTTTTGAACGACTGTTTTTAAAAAAAAGTAGATTGCCAGGACTTTCTTTCAAGGCACATTTGGATGGACTTGAACGCTTCAGTTAAAAGCTGAGTGCGTTAACCATTTGCACCACCTAGAGAGTATTATATTATCCTACAGTGCTTCATTTCCTTTGACTGTCTCTTGGAAAAGGTTAAGATCATAGCCTGTGTGATATTAGGCAATTTACTGAAACTCTGGGAGCCTCAGTTTCTTTGTCAGTAAAATGAGGATAATAACAATACTTAACCACATAGCACTGTTATAAAGATTAAATAAATAAGTGTGTATTGAATTACATCATAAATACTCAATAGCTCTAGTTATTGTAATTCATTTTGCTAGATTGTAAGCTTCTTGAAATTGGGAACCATATTGCAAACTTTTTTTTTTATTCTTATTTTTTCCCATACAAAAATTTATACATACAGTGTTATATGACTCTAATTGCTCTCCCCATACTGTGACAGCACACTCCTCCTTTCCACCCCTGATTCCCCATGTCCATTCAGCCAGCTCCTAACCCTCTTTGTCTTTCCATCTCACCTCCAGACAGAAGCTGCCCATTTAGTCTCTTGTATCTACTTGAGCCAAGAGGCACACTCCTCACCAGTGTCACTTTATGTCCCACAGTCCAGTCCAATCCCTGTCTGAAGAGTTGGCTTTGGAAATTGTTTTAGTTCTGGGCTGATAGAGAATCCAGGGGCCATGCTTTCCAGGGTTCCTTCAGTCTCAGTCAGACCATTAAGTCTGGGTTTCTTACTAGAATTTGGGTTCTGCACCCCACCTTTTTCCTGCTTTATCCAAGACTCTCTGTTGTGAGGGAACCATATCCCAAACTTATTAAGCAATTAGGAACTACTTAATATTATTATAAGGCATTGGTGGTTCAGTGGTAGAATTCTTGTCTTCCATTCAGGAGACTCAGGTTTGATTCTCAGCCAATGCACCTCCTGCACAGCCACCGTCCATCTGTCAGTGGAGGCTTGTGTTGCTATGATGCTGAACAGGTCTCAGTGGAGCTTCTAGTCTAAGATGGACTAGAAAGAAAGGCCTTGTGATCTACTTCTGAAAATCAGCCAGTGAAAACCCTATGTATCTCAGTGATCCAGTCTGCAACCTATCATGGTGATGGCGAAGGACCAGGCAGCATTTTGTTCTGTAATGCATGGAGTCGCCATGAGTTAGGGGTTGACTCAATGGCAACTAAAAACAACATTATTACTCCTTTACACTATATTTATGTTTAGTAATAAAAACTCCAGAAAATGAAGCATACTGGAATTGAAGGTTATTACATTTGATTCTGGTTTCTTTATAGCACACTTCTTTATTTCCCTAGAGTTGATGAGCTGCTTACTTTTTTTCTATTAATCTGATTTAAAAATGCCCTTTCCCAAAAAATATTACTCATTTCTAAAACTTAACTCTTGTCTTCCCATGTATGTCAAAGTAAAACTGTGCTCCGTAGGGTTTGTAAGTGTCTATCATGTGGCAGGTTCTATGCTAGGTGCTTGAACATACCTATATATTATCCCCATTTTATAGATAAGAAACCCAAGGCTCCGAGAGTTTAAGTAAGTCACCCAAAGCCTTGCAGTTATCAAGGAGCAGCTGAATAATGACAAATAACACTTAATCATAAACCAGTGAGAAATAACTTTAAGAGGAATATGACCAAATAATGTGGACATACAGAAGAGAGAGCTATTTTTCCTTCAGGAAGAGTTGCGAGTAGAGAAGTCTTTGTGAAGGAGATGAAATCTAATCTACAAAATGGCTGATCAAGCATTGAACAATTGAAAGTTGACCAATCTGGAACAAATATTTTCCTTTCATTCCTCCCACTCTCATTTTAATAGTTTATGCTCACGATACATAGTGCAAAGTAGATAAGCTGCTAGTAACTGAAAGTAAAAATAGGAAACGTGAGAGAAAAGTGTTTTATTTGATGATATGTAGACTACAAGTGTATATCTTTTGATATATAAAAAATGGATTTAATAGAAGAAGATCCATTTTCAATGTCCACGTTGATAGTACATGTTTCCCTTCACCAAGTTTAGTTACAGTTCTCATAATACAAAACTAATCTTTGAAATGCTTGGTAGATATACCTATTCTGGGTACAAATGAATCCTCCACTTCTGAAGGCTTGGTAGGGGCTCCGATTCAAGTCTCCAATACATGTCCAGCGATTTTGGGCACCCTTTAGGGAAATACACCATTTGGCATGATCCTGATAAGAACTAAAATAAGATTGTCCAGATATCTTAATTGCTTTGACATTGTAGACATGGTAAGGAAGGGAGCAGTTTGAAGGAAGCTCTTGTCTCTTCCTCTGCCAGGTTTCTGTTAGCAAGTGTGTCTTCAAATGTTGAGCCATCCAAGCTGCAAAGATGTCTAAGATTTATAAGGAGAAAGATAGTGAGGTTGGCATTCATGCTTAGATAAGTCCCTGAAAATATCCTGAGGAATGGAAACCATCATTCACATGTGGATGTCACACACACAATAATAACAACATGATTGAGATAGTGAATGGGAAAGTATTTTGTAAACGCTAAAGTGATAGGCAAATAAGAATCATTATCATCGTTACTATGATGTTGTTGGAGCCTGCAAACTTCCTCTGTTCCCTACAAACCAGGGAGCAGTATACGGTTTTGTCATGAAAAGACCTTTGAAAAGAATAAGGCTTAAGAAGTAAGCAGGGGCCAGTTTCTAAGAGATCTTTGTAAGCCGTGCTAAAAAGTCTGGATTTTTCTAAAAGCAATAGGAGAGGTTTTGTTTTTTGTTTTTTTTAAATTAATTAATTAATTTTTATTGTACTTTAGATGAAGGTTTACAGAACAAATAGCTTCTCATTAAACAGTACACGTATTGTTTTATGACAATGGCTAACAACCCCATGACATGTCAACACTGTCCCTTCTCAGCCTTGGGTTCCCTATTACCAGCTTTCCTGCCCAATGGGGGCGTTTTTTAAAGGAATGTTAATGTGGAATGAATAGAAACCAGCTTATGATCAGAAATACCAATTGAGGCAATGTTTAGGATGAATTAGGAGGGGTGGATTAGATTGGAAATAGGAAAAACAGAAGGATGTGACGATAAACACAGGTGTGGACTACAGCTGTGGCAGAGTTTGGTGAGAATAACATAAAGGTGAGAGTTATTAAGCACCTGGAATTGATGGAATTTTGATGATGAGATAGAGTGAGAAAGAGGAGGGATCTAGAATGACTCCCAGGTTTCTGCAGAATAAAAGAAAAAGAGTTGGTTTGTGGAGGATGATGATGAGATGAATTTGGCATGTTGAATTTGATGTGGCTATGCACTTCCAATATAAATAGCCCATTAACTCTTGAATACATCAGTCAGTACAGAGGTCTGGGGTAGAGATCTAGACTTGGGAATTCCCAGAGTGCTTGCTGGAATTGCCCAGCATGAGTATGTAGAATAAGATAAGGAAGGGTAGAGGACCATAAGGCAATCTGATAATCACTGGAGGAGCAGGTAGAAGAAGAGGACCTTGGAGAAGAGATTTGAAAGAAGTGGGAGGAAGACCAACAGACTGCATCCTCCCAAAAACCAGACTTGAAGGGAAATGTTTCAGAAAGGAAAGAGTTTCAACAGTGTCAAATTCTAAAGGGGCTATTTCCGTCCTGTTCATTTTTGAATCTCTAGTGCCTAACACAGGGCTTGGCAAGTAGTAGGCTTCAGTAAATATTTAGTCGATGTAAAAAGGAAGGAAGGCAGGAAGCAAGCATGGAAATCAGTGAGCTGACTTTGGGGAGAGAGTGGAGTGTCTACAGACAGAAGCAAGGCTGCAGAGAAGGAGCATTGAGAAAGTGAAAGTCCTGTATAGTTTTTTCAGAAAGAAATCTGGAAGAAAAAGAAGAAGACAGATATAGGGGCTTTAGAGTTGAAGGAGGTGTTTTAGGCACGTTTATGTGCAGAGGGGAAGGAGCCTACAGAGTGGGAGAGTTGAAGGTAGAACAGATCAGGGAGCCCTGGTGGTGCAGCGGTTAAGTGCTCGGCTGCTAACAGCAAAAGGGGTGCATCGCTTCTGTTGGGATGAGAGGAAACAGGTTAAAAGGAATGGAAACAGATAAGACTGTTTATTTGTTTTTGGGGGGATTGGTATGATATTGAAGTGGTTCTTTCCTGGTGACCTGTTTTCTCTATGAAGAAAAAGGTGAAACTAAGAGCGAGAAGGCAGCATAATATAAAGGACTTGAGAGTAAGGAAGGCTTAAAATAACTGCTTAGAGAATGGAAGAAGAGGAAGATGGCTGTAGCCCATGCTCAGCGGAGGTTGGGGAACAGGAACTTGTACTGGTCCCTGGCTGGTTGGCTGTGAGACCCTTTGAGGTTGGATCAGCAACCCTGCTATGCAAATTGGGCAGGCAAATGTGTGAATTGATCCTTGATTTCCCTTCTCCCTTCCCTACCCATCTCCTTCCTTCTTTCCTCTGAAAATCAAAATATCTCCTCTAAGCTATCCAAAGTGATTTTACAGCAGTTACATAGCATAATGTTTGATGATGGTGTTTCATACCGTCAAGAAAAGAATCAGACTTTGCAAAATGAAGGAAGTTTTGTCCCTGGGCTGACTGAAATGTGGCGAGTTGCCGGCGGGGGATCTCTGATGTGCTGGACCTGGCACACAGCTGGGACATGTGAACGAGCTCCTGGTGAAAGGTGGCTGGGATGGAACAGCTGTAGACATTTGGGTTGTAGATCAAGAGCTGAGAATCTCAATCAAGAGTTGGTAAAGAAAAGTTGAAAGTTAAGACACAAATGGAAATGCCTGTTTGATATTATAAATCATATTGTGAATTAAAAAGCAAAACAAAACACAAAAGTACTCCCTTTTTTAAGCCAATAGGGTTCTTGTGAATTTTGATTAAAATAACTGACACTGCACATCCTACTTGCCAGGTACTGAGCTATGAATTTTACCCAGGTTAAATTAATTTAATCTTTATTATAATCTTACTATTAGGTAAGTCCTCTTTTATCATCATCCTCATTGTATAGCTGAATTAAATGAGAGTTTACGTCACATGCCAAAAGTTTTAAAGCTTGTAACTGATGGAGTTGTCATTGAAACCCAGGTAGTCTGACCTTGAAGGTCACATGCGCCCCCCCATATGTACATATATAAAAGCAGAGAACTCCCATGTACCAATCACCAAGCTTCAAAATGATCATCTCATCAGAGTGCACACTAAACCTCTCTGCTATACAGCTCTCTAATCATTACATGAACCAAACTAGTTAGACTAGGGTTTGACTTGGGTGAGAGGCTGAGTACCTCAGTGATCATTGCCATAATATGAAAATTTGAATAAAAACATATTCTAAACCTCCTTATATCTAAAAGCTGTTATTTAGCAGCCTCCTCAGTAAAAAGTGATTGGTAAAACAGTATTCCTGCTTCCCCTTATCTCCCACCAGAGTTTGCCAAATCTAACTATTTACGTCCCTTAGAGCTGGAAATCTCAAAGGATCACATTGGTGGCCTACAGGAAACATGTGATGTACACATTTTTTTTTTTAGATAAATAGAATCTATATTTAAAAATCAGGAGCGCCCTCTTTCTCTCTCTATCTCTCTCACACACACCACCCCCCTAGATTTTTGATTCCTCTTGAAAAATCTGGAGATGTATAACCAGTAGACCTGCATTCTTACAGATCTACAAAATGATAGAACTGCGGCCTTTGAGGGAAGCTGACCATACAGTATTTGCCTTTCTGTTTCACCTATTTTGTTACCTGCCTAGCCCTGCAGACATTCAAAATTACTACCTTTGATCAAAGGAACCGTGGTGGCTCAAATGGTTAAATGCTTGGCTGCTGACTGAAAAGGCTGGCGATTTTAGCCCACCCAGCAGCTACGTGAGAGAAAGACCTGGTGATCTGCTTTCATAAAGATCACAATAAAGAAAACCCTATGGGGCAGTTCTACTCTGTCACATTGGGTTGCTATAAGTCAACATCGACTGGAACACATCTGACAACAACGGGGACCCCTGATCAAGGTTATGACTTCACTGGTGGATCAGTAAACCACTAATGTAAGTGAGCCTGCCCAAGATCTCATGATGGAAAAGCCAGTATTAGAATCTAGATATCAGAGGCTGTAGGAATAGAGAATTAAGTGACAAATTTATTAATACATTTGCCAATTCCTTACCTTCTTCAGCATTGCTATCTCTCTTTTTTTTTTTTTTTTTTTTACATGCTCTAACGTTACCTATTGCTTTATACTGGTTGTACTTGAAAGTTATACAGATGCCAGTTTGTCCATTTCGTCTTCCCGTGGGTGGATAATCATAGCCTTCTTCAGGAATTGGAGGGAACCGGGGAATAGAATGAATCAACCAGAATCCCTGGACTCTGTTCCACAGCAGTAAACCTACCAACGTTACAGTTAAATACAGATACATTAAAAAAAACAAAGCTCCTTTTAAAAATAGAGTTCAAAGCTGCAATAGTTAAGCTGGATTATGCTTATGCTTTAGGCTAGTGCTTTATTAGGCTAATAATCATAAGTATCATGGACATTTTTCAAAGACTTCAAAAACAATTCAAGCACATGTTACATCGCCCCATTACTGATAATAAGCCACCACAAGAGGGGAACCAGGCCAGCCACCCTGTACAGAGTTAAGAGGAGTCTCATGTTGAAACAAGAAGAATTTGTTTTGGCAGAATGCAAATTTGCTAAATTGGAATTTGACCTTGTTGAACTGTACAGTCACCTGTCAGGCTTCAGATAGTGTCTTCACTGCTAAGCAGCTAAACTATTTTCGAAAGCCAGCTAAAAATCAGAGTTGAAAAAGAAAATATCAAATGAAGAAATGTACTTGCAGCAATTTGTTGTAAGAAAATGACGCTCATTTATGTGGCAGAGGAGTCACCCAATTCCACAAGTCCAAAAGAAGAGGCAAGAGAAAAAGGAGGAAGCTATGGTAAAGCATCCCAATTAATTGTGTTTAGTATAAAATCTCTAGAGCAAAAGAATGTGAGAACCAGAAAAGAACACAGAAAGATCATCATCTTGTGACATGGCAAAAAGAACCCTGTCCTGTAGGTGTCAATGAATATTTCTGTGTTTATAAATATATCAGGATAGTTTTGAATGCTAGCTGGACTGTCCAATCTGCATATGACCATGAAAACATAAAATTCATTCATGTTTGCCTTATTGTTAGAGGTGAAACCAAATTCTTGTCAGTTATTTCTTTTCAAAGAACACCCTTAAGAAAGTCTACTGTTGCTTTCTTGGTGGAAACAGAATCAATACCTATGTCCAGATGGACTGTGTTCAAAGTTGTGTTTCCTAACAGCTGGGGGACGTTAAAGAGCTCTCCTCTGCTCAGATGAGTGTGCTGTTTTGCTGAAATCGTTACCTCCTGGTACAAATGCCACAGGATAGTAGGGCATCTGTTGGCAAGGAGAACTCCCCCATTTGACTTTGGGCCTCACTCTCTTTCCAGTCTTTTTTTCAAACCCTTGTGACTCCTAACAGATGGCTCCTAACAGGGTGGAGGTGAGAGTAGTGGTGGGAAGTTGCCGGATGAGAGGCTGGAGAATATGGCATGAGCTAATAATGGTTGGGTTACATATAGATAGGACCGTCAGGAAGACCAAAAAACTAAAAGCAAACCAGTTGCCATCGAGTTGACTCCGACTCATGGCGACCGCATGTGTGTCAGAGTAGAACTGTGCTCGGTAGGGTTTTTGATGGCTGATTTTTCAGAAGTAGAGCACCAGATCTTGCTTCTGAGGTACCACTAGGTGGACTCAAACTCCAGCCTTTCGGTTAGCAGCCAAGCTTGTTAATCGTTTTGCACCACCAAGAGACTCCTATCACGAGGACAACTTGACTAAATCAAAAGCCTTTAAATGCTCATGCCCTTTGACAGTCATTACAAATTATATTCTTACTCAGAGGTTGCAAACTGGCAGCCCACAGGTCAAATCAAGACCACAGATATGTTTTATTAGACTTACAGAGTATTTTTAAAACTTTAAATTCATTGCCAACATTTAAATATTGGGGAGATTTTCCATGAAAATATCAATTTTTAGCATCTCCTGAAAAATTGCATCCCTATTTGGCAAGCTGAGTAGTAACTGCCCCCTTTAGGCCAAGTATGTACTCTCCAGTTCTCCACAGTTGCCTGCTAACCCAGCTCACTTGGCTGTTCTCTGAAGGTGTTTGAGTTTGGAACCTTCTGAAGAATTCTTGTTGCCATGGAAAATTATTCATGATATATTAAGTTGGAAAATAGTCATTACAGTATTTTTATGAAAATATTTTAAAATATGCATTATAGAAAAAGTAGAAAGGATTAAGTGTAGTTATCTAATGCACATTAGGATTATAGATTTTTTTGTTTACGTGCATTTTGAAATTTTCTATAATTAATATACACTTAAAATGTGTATATTAAAATGACAAAAGTTACTATAATATAAAAAATTGTTTGGCTATTTGGTTTAAAAAATGTTTCTTCAAAAATGCTTATATCAAATGGAATTATGCACTAAAAAGAGTGAATTTTACTTAGTGTAAATTATACCTCAATAAACGTGACTAAGATGCTAAAATGTTTTATGTGCATGTGTGTATATAAATAAACCAATTGCCATTCAGAGAGTTCCAGCTCATGGTGACCCCATGTGTGTCAGGGTAGAACTGTGCTTCATAGGGTTTCAATGGTTGATTTTTCAGAAGTAGATTGCCAGGTGTTTTTTCTGAGGAGCCTCTGGGCGGACTTGAAGCACAACATTGTAGTTAGCAGCTGAACTTGTTAACCATTTACAACACCCAGGGATACAGATATACATATTTACTGGCTGGTATTCCCAGTAGTTGGCGCTTGAACTTCCACTATAAGGCATATTTTAAAAAATATGCTAAGAAATAAAATGGGATTTGTGAAAAGGGAATTGCCAAGTCAAAGTATAATATAACCTGTGATATAGAAATCAAACACTTCAATAACTCAAAATAAACCATTAAAAAGAAAAGTTATGCTATCTTTTTAGTGTAGAACATAAGAATAGTTATGATGAAATGTTTGCCAAAAAAAATATTGATTTCCAGTAGGCAAGAGAAACTAAGGCCTCTGTCATACCTTTGGTGTGGCCATACTTCCTGCTATAATTCACAGATTTAGGAACTCCATCATTGTATATTAGATAGGCTGTGTTGTTACTCTGCAGGAACATATTAGAGTTATAATGGCATAAATCTTCCATCCACAAACGCTCACAACATTTCTACCAGCTACCCAGCCTGTAATACAGAGTTTTCATTAATACACATGAGAAGTCATCCATTCCTCTGATAGGCAGCTTGCCCATCAATATGAATTCTGTGACATGCAAAACAAGGGAGAGGAAGTCCATTCTCAACCATGCATGATTTTCTCTTGTGACAGGAGCCCTATGCATTGCGATATGATGTGTGAGGCTGATATTTCTATTTCTCTTGGTTGTTTTGGACCTAGGTTTCTGATTAAGCAACCAGTGTATAATAAAGGAGTACTTAAATATTTATTCAGGAAGTGAAGTGGGTACAACCAGCCAAGGATTACACCTGAGTTTTCTTCCATTGCTATTACAGGCACAGCACAGAGCTACTTGTCAGGATCTGATTTCCTCTGTCTACTTTTTGCTTCACTGCTTGGCCAAGCTGTGTATAATCAGAATTCCTCATGATCTGCTCCCCCTGCCTCTCTGGTATGAAAGGATTTTTATTTCTTCTTTTTTTTTTTATTATACTTTAGATGAAGGTTTACACAGCAAACTAGCTTCTCATTGAACAATTAATACACATATTGTTTTGTGACACTGGTTGCCAGCCCCACGACGTGTCAACACTCTCCCCTTCTTGACCTTGGGTTCCCAGTTAACAGCTTTCCTGTCCTCTCCTGCCTTCTCGTCCTTGCCCCTGGGCTGGTGTGCCCATTTAGTCTCATTTTGTTTTATGGGCCTGTCTAATCTTTGGCTGAAGTGTGAACCTCAGGAGTGACTTCGTTATATGAACCGTAAGCATATTCGGGGGCCATACTCTCGGGATTTCTCCAGTCTATGAGAGGATTTTTCTTCCATCCGTTTCTCAGTGTTACTTCGCCTTTCTAACTGGATATTTCTCTGCTTCTGGTGAAATCGAATGTGTGATATTGAATTTCCTTTGATAAGGCAAAATACCAGTAAATTCTCCAAAGCGTTGGCCAAATCTTTGAGTCAAAATGAGGCTATTATTTTGATAGCTTCTCTTTGTCATGCCTTGGAAACTTGCTTGTATTTGTTCTGGGTGGCACCGTTTCATTTGTGTCATGATGCAGTGACTTTTATTGAAGCCAGTAATGTCAATATTAAAAAGTCTCAGGGACATAATTAAAAGCAGGAAAATCCCTTGCTTTTCTCCTGGGTGGTTGGGGTGGGGGAGTTAATAACTGAGTCTCTCACAGTTGCTTAATTATTTGATGTGATCTAAAATTATATATTTTTAAATGTACAGCATAGTCTGTGTAGCATTCTTGGCTACTGTGTTTGGGAATATCCAGGAAAGTTAAACTATTTTCTTACTCATTTTCCATAATTGATCACAGCTGCCAAATGGCATGCATATCATCCTCCTGTGGAGAACTCTGACAATTAGTTATTCCGTGGGCTTGGAATGAATGTGGCAATATGGTATGAGGTCATTGTGTGTCTTTGGGGTGCAATGTGGAGAGGCTCTAAGAAGATAGGTGAGGAACTTTCTTCTTAGAATAGATGAAGATTACTATTCTAACCAGGAGTATAACAGCTAGCTAAGGTTGAATGGGTTGTAGCCCTGGTGGGAAGGGAGGTGATTTGATAAGAGGACAGATCATGAAGTTAAGAATAAGGTAGATCTAGGCGCGTGCCTTTGTACAACTTAATTCATTTAACACGTTCATTGGGTATTGTTTTGGCTACTGGATGGTGAACAAGAGGGATACAGTTTCTTCCCTGTCTATAGTAGAGAATATAGACAGGCAAGTTTAGGCAAGTGCCATATAGTTTGATAAGTGTTATCATAAAGGCGAATGAAAGGTTCTTATTTGCAAAGGCAATTTTCTTATCTGCTAAAGAAGGAAAACAATTCCAAATGTAACCCATGTGTTGGCTTAGATCACCTTGACATTTGAGATTTAAAACCAGTTGCTCTGATCTTGAGTCCTACTCTCTCTCACAAGTTCAATTTCAGGTCCAGGATCGGGTAATAACATTCTCAGTCACTTCTGGCATGTAGTTCCAACTTCCAAGGAACACTCACTCTCACCTGGACATCACCTGCTGCTATTGATCTCTTCTTTTGGTGCTGTGCCCATCAGACATGGACATCAGCCCCTTTGCTGTCTTTATCTTCCCAGAATCAATCACTCAAGGCATTTGTGTGTGAGCATATTTTTACTGAAGGTTTGAAATGGTTGAAAGTTTTGACATTAGCATGTTGCCCTGCCCGCAATCTCCCTCCAAGTTTCTCACACTTTTTAATTCCTGATTCTCGTCCACCTTTTTTTGTTTGATTGTTTTGCTGAGCATTTTAGCTCTTTCCCCTTCTAGGCTCTTGGGGCTACCTTTGTACCCCCAAAGATCATTATTATATTCTGCCAAACTAAGAACCATCTATTCCAGCACAGGGTAAAAGGGAGAGGCTTTACAATATTACTCTCTTTCCCTTCTCCTCCCAGCAGTCCCTGTGATGGTGAAGGGAACGATGTTGGCATTTATTTTCTGTCTGCTAGATTATGCTCCACAACCCCAACCCCAAACTTGGAAGGCAGAAGCAACTGCAGGCAGTTTTGATTTTAAATAACAATCTGTTTATTCAAAACGGGGTTGTCCTTGAGATTAAAGGAAATAATTTTTTAAAACACTTAGCACAGTGGTTGGCACATCACATTCATTCAAAGGTCTATAAATATTTTATAACTTTGTAACTCGGCTCTGAAGACTTGTCATAATGGCAGTGAATTAAATGAATATGACCACACATAATGGAAGCGCCCTGCATGTTTTGAGTAAATATTCAGATACACATGTGCAATAGTGCTACAGGCTAAATTAATTGACATATGTAAAGGCCCGGCACAGAGCCCAGTACATTGTAGGTGCTTCATCATATTATTTGCTTACTTCTCTATAAATTATTGTTAGGAAATGCATAAGTGAATGTCATGGATTGAATTGTGTCCCCCAGAAATGTGTGTATCAATTTGGCTGGGCCATGATTCCCAGTATTGTGTGGTTGTCCTCCCATTTTGTGATTGTAAGAGGATTAGAGTGGGATGTAACACCCTTACTAAGATCACATCCCTGATCCAAAGTAAAAGGAGTTTCCCTGGGGTGTGGCCTGCACCACATTTTATCTTACAAGAGATAAAAGGAAAGGGAAGCAAGGAGAGAGTTGGGGACCTCATACCACCAAGAAAGCAGCGCTGGGAGCAGAGCACGTCCTTTGGACTGGAGGTTCCTGCGCTGAGATGCTCCCAGACCAAGGGAAGATTGATGACACAAACCTTCCTACAGAGCCGACAAAGAAAGCGTTCCCCTGGAGCTGGCACCCTGAATTTGGACTTGAAGCCTACTAGACTGTGAAAGAATAAATTTCTCTTTGTTAAAGCCATCCACTTGTGGTATTTGTGTTATAGCAGCACTAGTGAGTATAACTGGATTTCAATTATTGCTGGGTTTTACTTGTCCTCCCCGGTTGGAAAGCAGTTTCTTGTTACTGAATAGCAGAAAGAGCCATACTGAGCCAGCAGGGCTACTTACAAGTCAGCCACCTATGTCTGAATTATCTGGATGCGCTCTCTTTCGTGGGTTAGCTCATTAGCTTGTGAAGTTCAGATAGGCTTAATTGCCATTCAGGCAAGTTAGTTCTAGGGCCTTGAACGAGACCCTTAGCTCTCAAAGGGAAGACCAAGTGGGTCCCTTTTCTTGGGTCAGCACAAATTCATCATCACTATCGCATAAAGAACACATGACTTATGTCATATTGATCATTGGTCTATGTTCCATTGTGGCAGAAGACGGTTCTTCTCTCTGTTTGTATTAGATGGATAAATTTTTGTGATTTTGATGGATTAAAATAGATGGACTAAGTTAAATGGATTAAATCAGATGGACTAAAATTAGATGGATAAAAAAGAGTGAATTGGCAGAGGTTTTGGCAGCCAAAGGACTTAAATATACAATTAATTCACACTGTCCAGGAATACCATTAAACATGGTGCCTAATGTACCAGCAATTTGGCATTACTATAGAGTATGATGGCATATTCCCTAAGATCTTGGTCAGATTGGCTCAGACAGTTGTCCTGGGCTAGTCCTGAGCTAGTTTACTTTAAGTTGCTAGGATTAAGAGTTGGTGAATGAAAAGAAAAAAATATTTTGGAAGCTTTGGATTCTGTCTTATGTACTTTATATGACTCAAATAAATGATTAGCTATAACATACCTTGGAGGCATGTGCTTCATATAGCTGGTGTAATGTCCTTCCCAAAACACTGTTGGTGGCATTCATTAGTTGGTTACTCCTCCTCCAGCTTCTAGTTGTAGAGTCTAGGTACAGGTACTCTAACCCAGTCTCTCCACTTTCCTTTTCTTGCCTTTTAGGTAACTTATAAAAGGTAAACCTAACAAAGGAAATAATTATGAATTACTAATATTTACTGAGTGCTTGCCTGGTGGCAGTCACGCTAAGAACTTAAATCTGTCGTCTCAATTATTCTTCATGGGAAGCCTCCAAGTCTAAGGAATGGGATTCGCTCAAGCTGCTGCCTGTCTCTACCCTTCTTCTTCCTCTTCCCCAGAAAAGGAAATGTGAATCTGACTGGATAGGTACATTTATTTGGGTAGGGGGTGTATGGACTTTCCCTGTGGTGGACATCCAGGTACATTAAAAGTGGTTCTCTCTGTTGCTTCTACAGTCCATATGGGGAGAAGGTTAAGGTCCAGGCCTGGACTGGAGGACTCTTGCTCTTGGATGTGTTTTCCTCTTCTGCACTTGTGCTTGGCATGCTCTTCTGTTTGCAACTTGCTGGTTGGGTGTGAAATTTGTTTTTGACCTTCAGGGAAGGTAGAGGCCTCCTTGAGCCTCTGGCCTGAGCCACATTCTTTAGCTCAGTTTATCAGAATGCTCTGCATTAAGGAATCAAATCCAAGACCAGCTGATTAAGTGGCACTTTGCTTTCCTTTTCTATTGTTTCCTGATCGTATATTTCCTTTAGGTATCTCACAAGAGGAGAGGTGGTTGGGCCTTATAGCATTCAGGCATTCCTGGACTGTCTAGCCCAGGGTTTCTCAACAGCGGCCCTGTTGACATTTGGGGCCAGATAATTAATTCTTCATTGCAGGAGGCCATCCTGTGCATTGCAGGGTACCTGGCCTCTGCTTACTAGATCCCAGTAGTAACAATAAAAAATGGCTCCAGACATTGCTAAAAGTCATCTGAAGGGCAAAATCTTCCCCGGTTGAGAATGAATGATTTAACCAAATACTCTCCAGGAGCATGAACCTTACATTTATCACTTAAACACTCACAACAACCAAACATTATGATGCATTCACTATTACTGTACAGGACTCCCTGGATGGTGAAAATGGTTAACATGCTTAGCTGCTAACTGAAAGGTTGTGGTTTGGGTCTACCCAGAGGTACCTCAAAAGACAGGCCTGGCAATCTACTTCTGAAAAATCAGCCATTGAAAAATCAGCACAGTTTTCTACTCTGACACACATGGGGTCACCATGAATTGGAATTAACTCAACAATAACTGATTTTTTTTTTAAATTACTGTACAACAGTATCTTACACTGTCTATAAGAACATCAAATTCTTCAGTCAGTTCCCTTCAGCTTTATGCTTCTATTGAAGTGAAATATTTCCTGCCCTGACAATGCTTTCTTACTCACAGGGAAAGGTCCTCACATGTTCTAGAAAACAGAATTTTTCTTTGGTGCTGATTTGATGTTACTTTGCTGTTTAACTCTCACAGTAAGTTGTACCAGCTTTAGGCTGTGTCTCACTATCTGCTCAGCTCAGCGTTCTCTCTGATGGACATCACTAAGTAATATGTCCACTCAGTTGTAGCAAAAATAAATTTTATATACTGATGACAATTTGGTGGCCCATCATTGAAGGGTTTTTGGCCCACCGGTGTGCCATGGTTAGTGCTTTTAAAACATTCTTCCTAGTGACTGTCTCCAAGTATATACTGAACATTCCTGAATCTGTTTCTAGCTCACATCTCTGTGCTGAGATCCAGATGAACCTAGACACAAAGATGTCCAAGAGACCTCCAACGACATATTTTTGAAACCAAGTTTATAGTATTTTGTTCCAAATCTGTTCAACCCCCACTATTAGGGAACACATCCATGCAGTCAAAGAAACCTGAAACCTGAAAGTCTTTCTTAACTTCTCTCTGACATCGCTTATCTCATCCATTACCAAGTCCTCTCAGAATGTTCCTTCTCTCCGTTTCTACTGTCAACTGTTTAACTCGGGTCCTCACGTCTTCTTACCTGTAATACTGCAAAATTCCAGCTGGTTTCTCTGACTTTTGATTGGTCCCCCTCCATCTAGCCTTCACTGTGCTGCCAGTGAAATTTCTTTTTTTTTTTTTTTTTACTGTTATGCTTTAAGTGAAAATTTACAATTCAAGTCAGTCTCTCATACAAAAATTTATACACACATTGTTATGTGACCCCAGTTGCTCTACCTGTACTGTGACAGCACACTCCTCCTTTCCACTCCGGATTTCCCGTGTCCATACAACCAGCTCCTGACCCTTTCTGCCTTCTCATCTCGCCTCTGGACAGGAGCTGCCCATTTAGTCTCATGTGTCTACTTGAGCTAAGAAGCACATTCTTCACGAGTATCATTTTCTGTCCCATAGTCCAATCTAATCTTTGTCTGAACAGTTGGCCTCAGGAATGGTTTTAGTTTTGAGCTAACAGAGAGTCCGGGGGCCAAGTCTTCCGGGGTCCCTCCAGTCTCAATCAAACCATTAAGTCTGGTCTTTTTACTAGAATTTGAGTTCTGAACTCCACTTTTCTCCTGCTCCATCAGGGACTCTCTGTTGTGTTCCCTGTCAGGGCGGTCATTAGTGGTAGCCAGGCACCATCTAGTTCTTCTGGTCTCAGGCTGATGAAGTCTCTCTTTTATGTGGCCCTTTCTGTCTCTTGGACCAATACTTTCCTTGTGTCTATGGTGTTCTCCATCCTCCTTTACTTCAGGTGGGTTGGGACCAATTGATGCATCTTAAATGGCCACTCGCTAGCTTTTAAGACCCCAGATGCCACTCACCAAAGTGGGATGCAGAACATTT
>NW_004443939.1:34835224-34874087 GCF_000243295.1 Trichechus manatus latirostris | reverse complement strand
CAGGTGGGTTGGGACCAATTGATGCATCTTAAATGGCCACTCGCTAGCTTTTAAGACCCCAGATGCCACTCACCAAAGTGGGATGCAGAACATTTTCTTAATCAACTTTGTTATGCACCAGTGAAATTTCTAAAATGCAAATCTGACCATTTCACACCACTTCTTGATGTCCTTCAGTGGCCTCCTTTCAAGGTCAATTTCAAACCCTGCAGCTCAGCACAAAAAACCCTTCATGACCTGGCCCTCACCTAACTTTCTAGCCTCATCTCCTGCCATTTCCCTTGCAGTACAATTAATTTTGTGTGTGGCCTTTCTAGTCATGGTCTTGTAACTTCCACCCAGATGTTTGGGCAGGACTGTGTGATAGGGTAATTGTGGCCCCTGAGGGCATCAGTGAGTTTTGCCTTAAAAGAGAACCAATTCCAGAGCAGAAAAGATCCCACCACCACCAAGGAAGAATAGCTAGGAGCCAGTGAGTCCTTTGGACCTGAGATCCCTGCACTGGGAAGCTCTTGGGACCAGGAGACAGAGAGATAGTGAGCTGTAGCCCTGAAGACGATCAGAAGCAGTGGCAGGAGAGACCTGGCAGCAGGAGACAGCATGGTGGGCTTCCCGGCCCATGGTGAGAGAGGCGTGCCTGTGAGCGTGGCTGGGAAGAGGCTGTCCTGATGAAACAACTGTATCCTTGTGTGTTCCTGAGCTTGAATTGTAACCTGTTACTTCCCTAATAAGCCCCATAATTGTAAGCATGGTCTGTGAGTTCTGTGTGGCCATTGCAATGAATTATCAAACCCCGCAGAGAAGTAGAGAGTGCTGTGGGAGGGACGGTTGGTGTCAGAGTTGGTGAAGATGGCCGAGAGAGAGGAGGCATGTCTGACCTCTGCCTCATAGGAATCAGCCTTGGGCTGTTGATCTTGGTTCTCCTTTCCCCCTAGTGAAGTTAGAGGAGGTCAGACACTGCCCCCAAGCTGTTTTGACATCCCTCCATTCTCCTGAAGCTCCAGAAATATGGGAACACTTGCCGCTCTCAAACTCTTCACATAACTTTTTGCCTCTGTGTCTCCTCATTGACCTGCCCTTGCATCACCCTTCTTTTTCTAGCTAATTCATAATTATTATTTAAAACTTAAGCTCCAAATCCACTCCTCAGAGAAGCCTTCTCGGCTTTCTGCTCCCCAGTGCCTCGTCTATGCCCTTACCATATAACTGTGAGCTCCGTGAGTGCAGGAACTGTGTTTTGTTCATATTTGTATTTTTAAAACACAGCACAGGGCCTGGTATGAGCTCAGGAACTGTTTGCTGAAAGAGTAAGTGAGTATATTTGTGTTCTCTAGCCTGAAGTTTATGTGATGCTTGATGCCAACCATAATGGCACACCTGAAGACCCTAATTAAAGAGTGGAAAGGGATGAATGCTTTAGGAGAATCCATGACTATAATGCAATGCTGCACTTAGTCTCTTTAACATGGAACAAGAGGTCAGTGACCTACCACCCACTCCACCTCCTGCCTAAGCTGCTTTAACAAACGGAGCTTAACCAAGCAGTGCTATATATGATCAGATCCTCCTTCTCATTCTCATAAGGAGAACTCCACTTTCAGAAAAAGAGTCATCTGCCTTCTCTCCTTTGCCGGTCTCTAAAGGATGTTGGAAGGGTACTGTGAGGCAAAACCATAATATAACAAAAGGAAATTGCTAACTGAGAGAAGTTGTCGCTCTACCCCACTTCTGTGACCACCAGCCTTGCCCTCCTGAGAGCAGTGAATTAGGCAATGAGGGGCTGTTCTGCTCTTTCTCCCAGGGAAACTCCCTCACTCAGAAGCTTAACCCTGGCTGGGTATTTGGTCCATTTGCACACTTCAACTCCTCTTTCTCCTAAAGAACTTCATAGTGAGCCAGCTTGCCTCCAATACTCTGCTTTTCTGTCTCTTACACCCATCTTTACATTTCATTTACCTACCAGTCCACAGCTTCACCATCTTCATTTCTGCACGATATTGTTTTTGCCTCCAGGACCCCAAAGAGTCCAAGCAAGAGCAAAGATAGAGTTGTTCTTAGAAGTCTTGCTGTCATTTTCTGTCTGTCGACTTTATTCCATGTCATGGCAGGAGACTTTCCCCATAGATTGCAGTGTCTGAGCTGCAAGTCTGTCTCAGGCTATGCTGCCTTTGACATTCGATTCCATTTGCCTGTGCTATTTGGGCATTTTCAAAATGGGATGAATCTCATGCAATTGTGTGATTCTGTTACAGCATGCCCATGCAATTGTGTGATTCTGTCACAGCATGCCAGCGTGACTCAGAATGCCTTTGTGCTGAATTGTTGACTGGTTTGCAAAGTCATCGAAAAGTTCTGGGTGGAAAAAAAGAGATATATAGTTAACTCTTTGGAGTAAACATTGTGTAGTATAACATTTGGTAGACAGGGGAACTCCACATTGACAACTAGATGTTGAATTGAATAGATTTCATGGAGTTTTTTTCCCTCCTGATTGACTCTCTATGAGTGAGAAAAAAATGCTTGTGGTTCATACATTAAACAAAAATTACAAAATTTTATGTCTTAGTAATAATTAGAATCTTATCACTTGTAGTATTCTCCATCTTAAGGAAACAGTTGCTAAAGGATACTTAAAAGAGCTGCTCCATAGTAGGAGCAAATTCAGTTGTATTTTACCAAAGATGTTTACATATCCTCTCCACCTCCCGGATTTTAGCCACTCAATATGGTGCTTTACTCTCAAGAGATCCTAGTGTTCCATTGGCTGTATTGCAATTAGGTAAACATACCGACTGGCCCCTCTAAGTCAAATAAAAAATGTTGCAACCTCTGTCTTTCCCAAACTATCCTTTGTCAATCTTGAAACTGAATCTGAAGTTGAAGACCAAAGGAAAATGCCTCATTACCACACCAACTATAAAAAGGTGAGACCAGTTTCTTTTTGGAGGAGGGAAGTAGATAGACATATGAAAAGAATTTCCTTAAATGCCTGTGATGCTCTTATTGTAAATAGCAGTTTATCTCATGCTAAGAAATCATGGTGGCTCTGCTCTGCCCTCTGATTGTGGATCCAGATCAGTCACTTTGGAGATCCAGACCAAACTGGACCCTTGCAGATTGGATCACTTCTATGGTCCAGTTGGAGTTGTTCAGGATTCTTAGTGTTCTTAGGAAGGGGAGGGCTTGAGGCTCTATTTCTCCTAAGACAGAATTTTGAGAGGGGTGCTCTGGACCACTCATCCACATTTACCTGTCGTGCCTGCAAAAATGCAGAATTCTGAGCCTCATTCCAAACCTGCTAAATCAGAATCCTTCTGGTTGAGCTCAGGAATCTGTATTGTTAACAAGTTCATTGGTGATTCTATGTACCCTAAATTTTGGGATTCACTGCCCTGAGACCAAAGGTATGCTGTATCTTGTAGATTCACAGCCTTCTGCAGGGAACAGACTGAATTGGCTAAGCCAAGAACCACTGTTTTTCTTTCTTTTTTTACCATTCCTCTGTGGGTATCATCTTGTTTCATATGTTTTGACTGTGTTCAGGAAAAGGATATCAACCACCCAGCCTTTTTGTCATTTGTTTAATTTTATGGCATGAAGTTTACTTTTCTAAGTTAAAGTGAAATAAAATAAATTTTATTTATTTTGTGATACTTTTTGGTGTTACAGTGGTAATAGCTGAACACACCTGGCTTAGGATTCATGGACGCATTCATAGAGACTGTAAGCAACTTGTTTCCAGTCATGCAGACTAAGAATGTTTGTTGATTAGATATAAAATAATTCTTGTTTTCTTCTCCTAATTACATGCCTAGCACAGTGCATGGCAAATGGTAAATGATCCACAAATGTTAGCTAAAATTATTCTTACTGCAACCTGAGCCCTTCCTGTGGTTGGGCTGGGGAGCATCTGCATTAGAATGGTGTTTTGGATTGAACTGTGTCCCCACAAAAGATGTGTTGGAATACTTACCCCTATACCTGTGGATGCAATCCCATTTGAGAATAAAGTTTTCTTTGTTATATAAATGAGGCCATATCAAGGTAGGTGTGTCTTAAACCTAAAGACTTTTGAGACATCAAAAGAGCAGATTAGACACAGAGAGATGCAAACAAGCACAAATGGAGGAAAGATAGATGCCAGGTGGAGATTGCTAAGGAACTGAAAAATGCCTGGGTTATAGAAGCTGAGACAAATATCTTCCCTCAGAGACAGAGAGGGAGAGACTTCCCTAGAGCCAGGGCCCTGTATTTGAACTTTGAGCCTCTTGAACTATGAGAAAATAAATTTCTGTTCTTTTGGCACCATATGAATTCTCTAAGATGATAGAGACTTTCTCTATAGCTCTCCTCGCTTCCTTCTGAGTCCTCATCAGAATTGCCTTTCATGTCCATAATTCTACTAATAGTCTCTTCAAGGCAATCTAGGCTTTTACTATTAGGCATCTTAAAAATCTTCTAGGCTCTACCTATTACCCAATTCCAAAACCACTTCCACATTTTAGGTATTTTAGAGCAGCACTCCCACTTCTTGGTACCATATTTGGTCTTAGTTATCTAGTGCTGCTGTAACAGAAATACCACAAGTGGGTGGTTTTAACAAATAGAAGTTTATTTTAGGAGGCTAGAAGTCTAAATTTAGGGTGCTGGCTCAAGGGGAAGGATTTCTCTGTTGGTTCTGAAGGAAGTTCCTTGTCTCTTCAGCTTCTGCTTCCTGGTTTCCTGGGGATCTCCATATATCTGGGCATCAATTTTCCCCCATCTCTGCTTTCTAGCTTGTCTGTTTAAATTATTTTATATCTCAAAAGAGATTGACTCAAGATATACCCTATACTAATCCTGCCTCATTAACATAAAAAAGATAGCCCATTTCCAAATGGGATTATAACCACAGGCATAGAGGTTAAGATTTACAGCACATATTTTGGGGGGACATAATTCAATCCATAACATTCCACCTTTTGGCCCCCCAAAATTCATGTCCTTGCGACATGCAAAACATATTCACCCCATCACATCATCCCACAAGTCTTAAATCAACTCCAAGTCCAAAATTTCATCTTTTGAAGCATCTAAATCAAATATGGGTGAGACGTTAGGCATATTCCATCCTGGGGCAAAATTCATCTTCATCTGAGAGCCTGTGAAATCTAGAATACAGGTTATCTGCTTCCAAAGTACAATGGTGGAACAAGCACAAGGTAGACATTTCCATTATAAATGGGAGAAATCAGAGTGAAAGCAGGGATAACAGGCACCCAGCAAGTCTAAAACTCAGCAGAACAATTTACATTAGCTCTCAAGGTTTGAAAATAATCTTCTGTTCTCTAATACTGTCTGGGCAATGGCCTCACCCTCCAGACTCTGGGTGTTGGCCATGCCTTCTGAATTCTGAGTGGAGGCCCCTAGGCCCAGGGCTTCAGCTCTGCCTTCCAGGCCCACTGGGGAGGCAACTCTGCTTCCTCAGCTTTGGGTGGCCCCATTCTCTTAGTCCATCTGAGTGGTGACCATACCTCCTTGGCCCTGGCAGTCCCCATTCTTCTGCCCCGTGGGCATGGCAGTCCCACCTCCTCTGCTTTGGGGGCAGTCCCATCCCCCTGGCACATCTTAAAGGCAGCCAGCCCCACACTCTGGAACCGACGCTTTGAAACCTAGGAGGCTGTGGCTCCACTCTTTGAAAGCCAGGCGACATGGGATTCTATCTACTAAACCATGTTGTGAGGAATAGATAAGATAATGTAGGTCTCAGTAGGTAGAAAACTAAAAAATGGTATAAAGATACAAGTTTCTGCAGTAGCATGCCCATTTCCCTCCTTCTGTTGGGTTCAGAATAGTTTGTTTCCCCACCTAATGAGTGGAGGGGTACCGGTCATCAAAGGGGGCATTAGAACTACAAGGAAACCTGTGAGAGCCGTAACTCAACAGCACTGCCTAGTTTTTCCAGGTCTCCCAAATTTTCTGCCTTTAACAAGGTACTGTCTTACCACTTTTATATCGCTCATTTTAGTGGAAAATATTTGAATTTTCCTTCTCTGACAGATTTCCACCTTACACAGCTTCCACCTTTCATAGGTTTAATGTAGGTAAGAGCATGTCATTTTGGAGAAGATGGGCTGCGTTCTTATCCTGCCTCTATCACCTAGTAACTGTGTGACCTTGGCAGGTTACCTAACCCTAGTGTCTTCCTTTAGCAAACTTGGATAATACCTATTTCACAGGGTTCTTGTAAGGATTAGAGGAAATTGTTGTTGCTAGCTAGTGTGTCCTGAGTCATGGCGTCCCTACGCACAGCTGAACAAAACGCTGTCTGACCATGCACCATCCCCGTGATCATTGCGGGTCAGACCGTTGTGAGCCATAGGGTTTTCATTGGCTGATTTTCAGAAGTAGATCACCAGACCTTTCTCCCTAGCCCATCTTTGTCTGGAAGCTCCACTGAAACCTATTCAGCATCACAGCAACATTCAAGCCTTCGCAGACAGACAGGTGGTAGCTGTGCATGAGGTGCATGGGCCAGGAATCCAACCCAGGTCTCCACATGGAAGGTGAGAATTCTACCACTGAACCCCCCACTGCCCACTTTAGAGGAAATTTATTGAGCATTTGCTGCCTGTCAGAAAATTTGCATGTATAATGCTAATATAAACTTGCATAAAATATGTAAATTTTCCAACAGACAGCAAACCTTCAATAAGTGGTTGCTACTATTATTTTTGCTTTCAAGACTTATACATTAGGAAGGAGATGTCTTTCAATGTATTCATTTCAGAAAAATTTGCTTCCAATCCCATTTTTGGAGTTCTCATCAATTCTTTATTGTGGTATTTTCTACTCCCAATCCTAGGGGCTCCTGTGGGTCTTGTTCCAGGTTCCCTACCCTAAGGCTGGAACAAGGCCCACAGGTGCTGTAAAGAGGGCTGGCAAGAAAATGAGCATTTCCTGCACTATTTAGTGCTGAGTTGCTCTTCCTTTGTAATAGGTTGTTGTTGTTAGGTGCTGTTGAGTCAGTTCCATCATAGTGACCCTACAGGACAGAGTAGAACTGCCCCGTGGGGTTTCCAAGGAGTGGCTGGTGGATTTGAACTGCCGACCTTTTGTTTAGCAGCTATAGCTCTTAATCACTGCACCACCAGGGCTCCTTGTAATAGGTAGAAGAATGAAAATAACTGAGCACCTGTAAATGGCTTCTTCATTAGGTGACAGGTCACCCTTTCTTTCTCCCATAGTTATGCAGATAAGTTTTTATACTGTTCTTGAAACATCTGCTTGACAAATCCCTTTAGAGTCATACTGGGAATGTATGGCAGGGCATATCCCCCTTGAAGGTAATAATAAGCCACTCTGCAGATTATGGCAACATGACATTTTTTACCTGATATCAACATTTTTCCATTTAACATTTAGTAGATTTGGGACAGCCAAAAAAATGCCAGATGCCTCTAAGATTATTATTCACCGTAATTGTTCTTACCGTTATAATATATTGTTAAGATCCAACAAAATGATATCAAGATTATTCATATTAGTGCTTATTTTCTTCTCACATTAGTTCAGCATTTTTCTCTGAAGTCTTTTTGTTCACAAAAGCCTAAGGAAATAGCCAGGAAAAACCTGGTCAGAGAATTGGAAGTCCTTCTCTAGCATGATCAAAACACAGAGAGAGGGGCAGTCTCCATCTGCAGTTTTTCCGTTCATTACAGCATGTGTCAACTGAATTGATATTTACACATGTGTGATAGGTCCTAAGTAGCTAGGCTTTTTATATTTCTCCCTATTAGGGAGGATAGAGATGATGACTATAGAAGCTCTTCTAAGACTTGAGGGAAATTTTTAGTCATTGTAAATTTAAAGTTAGAAAAGTTTTCCCTTATCTATCCTAATATTTTCCCAATAGATCTCCTATAATTAAAATCCACATATAATGTTATGGGGCAAATTGACCCCCCAAAAATATGCGCCAACTTGGTCAGGCCCTGATTCCCAGTATTGTGTGGCTGTCCTCCATTTTGTGATCTGATGTAATTTTCCTATGTGCTGTAAATCCTAACCTCTATGATATTGATGAGGCAGAATTATGGAGCAGTTAAGTTAATGAGGCAGGACACAATCTACAGGATTAGGCTGTATCTGAGTCAGTCTCTTCTGAGACATAAAAGAGAGAAGCAAGCAGAGAGGAGAGGGACCTCATTATCACCAGGCAAGGAGAGCCAGGAATGGAGCCTGTCCTTTGGACCTGGGGTCCCTGTGCTAAGAAGCTCCTAGACCAGGGAAGATTGATGACAAGGACCTTCCCCCAGAGCCGACAGAGAGAGAAAGCCTTCCCCTGGGGCTGGCGCCCTGAATTTGGACTTCTAGCTTCCTAGACTGTGAGAGAATATATTTCTGTTTGTTAAAGCCTTCCACTTGTGGTATTTCTGTTATAGCAGCACTAGAAACTAAGACATATGTGAACACACATTTTGTGAAAACACATGGACACATCAAATCAAATCAAACTTTGTATCTAAATATTAAGGAGCCTGGTGACACCGTGGTTAAGTACTCAGCTGCTAACCGAAAGGTCTGCGGTTCGAATATACCAGCCATTGCATGGAAGAAAAGACCTGTGATCTGCTAATGTAAAGATTACATCCTAGTAAACCCTATGGGGCAGCTCCACTCTGTCATATAGGGTTGCTATGAGTCAGAATCGACTCAATGGCAAACAACAACAACAAGATCTAAATATTGGGAAAAAGCTAAAATTAAAAAAGG
The DNA here is from genome assembly GCF_000243295.1 of Trichechus manatus latirostris. Taxonomy (NCBI): domain Eukaryota; kingdom Metazoa; phylum Chordata; class Mammalia; order Sirenia; family Trichechidae; genus Trichechus; species Trichechus manatus. Next base: position 34,865,333 of record NW_004443939.1, on the reverse strand, counting down.
TCTTAAATGAAGTATTTTCCTTCTCCAGCAGAGTAGAGAAATTCAGTGGTTGAAGTCTGGTATACTGGAATCAGAAACATAAGACCATAGCTAAAAGCAGCCACTAAAATGAAGAAACAGTTCTGTCCAAAAAATGAATAAGTGTGTGCCAGAGGTTTAAATAGTTGGAAACTGTGCCATAATTATTACTGCTTCTGATAATGTTTAATAGTATAGAGACCCAGGGACAGTTTCACAATGATTTGTATTTCCTGAGAATAATTTTGGACTCACAAGTGATACAAACAAATCTTGTTTCTTTAAACAGGAGTTCTTACAAGGAAAATATAAACTATGTAGGCCAGCTACCATCCCCCTCCCGGCAACCTCACCCTGTAACTTACTTGTGACTATGAGCCCAAGTTGAATTGTTAGAGTGACTTGGAACTGAAAACAACGTTTTTCTTACTAAAATAAAAATAAGCTAAATTTTCTGAAATAATCTGTAAAATGAGTGGGCTCATTCTTTGGACAAATACTTAATGACCATTTATGAAACACTGTTAGGTACTGTGAGGAAGACATAGCTGACTTGATCTTATTTTCAAGACTTTGATAGTGAGAATACTAAGGAATGTACACAAGTAAGAATAATAAAGCAAGAAAGTGACCTGAGCAGCTGGTGACTGTTCACCTGAAGTGGATTGGGAGTTCAAAGGCAAAAGCAGTTATTTCCTGTTGAGGGCATCAGGGGAAGCTTATGGAGGAGGTCACTTGTGGGATGAGCCATGCCATGTGGAGAGAAGGCATTCCAGGTAGAGGGAAGGAGCATTGGTTGGTGTTTAAAAGCACAGAAAAACCTGAAGTCAAATCCTGGCTGTGAGGCCTGGGAAATGTGCTTCCTTCTGCCTCAGTCCTTGTCTATAAAACAGGCGAAAATTCTTTTGGTACCTGGTGACTGTTATTATTGAAAGGAGGCATGGGTAAATGCACAGAAGCTAAAAAGTATTATGGATAGAGGGAGAATAGAGTGTATTAGCTTTATAAAAAGATTTGCCATAAATGCTTATGAACAGCTAGGATTCATTTAAAATATGCTTAATATCAACAAAGATTTGCTTAATCAGTAGCATACCTACAGCACAAAGCAATGAACACCTTTATGGGAATCTTTAGTCTTCCTTGTCGAAAAGAGAAGCAAGGCTGTCTCTTCATACTTGGTGATGGAACTAGTATCCAGTGTTCCAACTGTGACTTTTGGTCAAATTGGCAAGCCAGATCATGATAGCTAAATCCATTGACATTTACTATGTGCTAGTCACTATTCACATCACTTAATTTCAACCTCAAAACAATTCTAGGAAATAGATGCTATCATTACCCTATTTTACAGATCAAAAGGGGAAGGAATAAGGAGATTAAATAATTTGTATAAGGCCAAGTTGTTGTACTGCAGTAGCTTGCATTTTGCTACAATGCTAAAAGCTATGCCACCAATATTTCAAATATCAGCAGGGTCACCTGTGGTGGATAGGTTTCAGCAGAGCTTCCAGACTAAGACAGGCTAGGAAGAAAACCCTGGCAAGCTACTTCCGAAAACTAACCAGTGAAAACCTTATGGATCACAACAGAACATTGACTGATGTAGTGCTAGAAGACGAGCCCCCCCTAGGTTGGAAAGCACTCAGACAGTGACTGCAACAATGGATTTGAGCATACCAATGATTGTGAAGATGGCACAAAACTGGGCAACATTTAATTCTGTTCTATGTGGGATTGTCATGAGTTGGAGCTGACTCAATGGCAGGTTAACAACATAAGTCCATATAGCTAGCAGGTTGTGGAACCAAGAGTCACTCTCAGGCGGTCTGACTCTAGAGCTCATATGCTCTTAATCTCTAGATCACTGCTCCATTGCATCCATGTGGCTGCACACCAAGAATGATCTCTTCTTCCCTCTCCTGCTGTTTCATGACTAATTGTCATATCATGGCAAAGTCCATTTGTCAAAGGTGACCCTAACAATTCAGACCCCAATCACACAGGTCAATGGTTCTTAAAGTTTTATGGATCATGAACCCTTTTAGAAACTAATGAAATCTATGAATGCCTTCCCCAGAAAAATACCTCCTTCTGTGAACACATACACATGAAGTTTTGGTTACAACTTCATGAAGTACACAGTTCTGCCTCAGATCTATCCATTGGGCCTTCCAGAGATAAATAGGCTCCAGGTTAAGAACTCCTGTGTCCTGTATGATTTTTATTTTAGGAATAAGTAAATAAATGCTCAGGTTCATAATGCATAAATTCATTTCGTTTATTGCAAGGTAGTCATGGCAAGGAGCTCAAGTAAGACCTCAAGGCATTCAGTTAGCACTGGAGAATCAGAGTTAACAGTTACAATGTTAGTTCAATGATTAGAGACCAAATATTTAGACTTCATCTGTTTACCTTTAAAAAGTGGTTTCAGAAGGAAGGCTTAACCACAGATTGAACTCAGAGAAGGTCCCACGTAGCTAGGGGCTGAGGTTGGATATGGTGGGCAGTATCTCAGCAGTCTCTTAGTCTTCAGAGAAAGCCAGACAGACCTTTTGCCACTGTCTTCTCTCAGCGAGTAAGCAGAAATTCAGGGTATATATGTGATTTTATCACCTTGGCTTCGCACGATAAGGGCCAGGTGATGTCATGCTTAACCAATACTAGTGTTTCACAGGCCAGTTTTGTCTGTAATCTCCAGGCTGTGGTACGAGAGGTGTATTTCCTCAAAATTAGAGATTAAAGGGATTGTTTATGATATACTTACGTGTCAAGGCCACCTTACAGGAATTTAGCTACATGTTAACATTTCTTTTATCACACCTTTGGTTTTCCTTCCTCTGGTTTGTGCAACTTGAGGAAATAAAATTACAAGAGGAAACTCAATTTCCTAGAGTAATACAAACTGTCAGTAGTAACAAACCTTTACCTGGCTCTACACAAGAAAAATCTTTTTTTCTTAGGCATGTCTCAAAATATAAAGGGTTAGAGAATCATCACCATATTTTTACACAAATAACGCATGCCTTCTACCTTTGTTTGCCAGCTGCTTCTTCCCTCCACAAGGTATTTTTGTAACCTCTGCTATACCAATTTTTTTTCACATGTTGCTGTAAAAAAATTAGCGTAGGGCGCTTATGAAAATGCCTCAAGGTGGGAGGGGAGGTAGTGGTTGGCAAACAAACAGAGAAGGTGTGTGTTATTTGCATAAAAATACAGTACTTGCCTGCAAGTACTTTTGGAGAGAACTCACAGAGATTTTAAATGAATCATGAATTTTCACTCCCTCCCTGTCCAGGATCCTCTACTGTGATCCCTGCCAGAGATAGTGAGTGTTCTTATTTTCAGGCCAAATTGAAAAGTGGTGTAGGCTGTCTCTAGGTCAGGGTGAATCACATGACTCCATAATGCTCTCAAATTCCATATGATTGTCATGTATGTTTTCTGTAATTTCATATATATGAGTCACTTATAATATGAAGTTAGAAATAGAGAATTTCTGAACTTAGACATAGAAACATAGAGGTATGTGAGCTATGTAGTAAACAACATCTCTAAGATAGCTGTGCACCTGCATGAAGTGTATGTGTGTGTCTCTGTGTCTATTCTGGTCTTTTTATAATTCAGAAATGATTAGGTTTAGGATCTACTCTATACTGGTATGATCTCAATTGATTGACTGATTACATTAAATCAGATTGCATTATGGAAAGTGATTATATTACATTATTTCATTACATTAGATTACATTCTGGAAGGTAATCTGCTCTACCCAAGGCCAATTGATTTAATCACATGTAACTACTCCATGACAGCAATTAGACTAGTGTTTAGCCAAACCACTGAGAACCATAGTCTATCCAAGTTGACACATAAATTAATCATCATGTTTATTGGTAATTTTATCCATTATTTATCAATAACAATTACAGCTAACATTTACTGAGCACTTACTATTTGTCTGACACTTCTATAAGTGCTTTATAGTTTTTCTTATGTAATCCTAACAGTAATATGGAGAGATGGGCACTACCATTATTTCCATTTTATAGATGAAAAATTTGCCTCAGTCCACAGAGCTAATGAGAATTCATACCTGGGCTGCCTGACTCCAGAGACCAGAGCCCATCCTTGCAGCCCCACACCCACCCTCCAGAAGCACCTTTGTGTTGTTGTTTTTTCAATTGTGTTTTAGGTGAAACTTTACAGAGCAAGTTAGTTTCTCATTAAATAGTTAATACACACATTGTTTTGTGACACTGGTTGCCAACCTCGCACTGTGTCAACACTTTCCCCTCCTCCACCCTGGGTTCCCTGTTTCCATTCGTCCAGTTTTTCCTGTCCCTTCCTGCCTTCTTGTCTTTGCTTTTGGGCTGGTGTGCCTATTAGTCTCGTATACATGGTTGAACTATGAAGCACCTCCCTCACGTGTGTTATTGTTGCCCCTTCTTGGACCTATAGGCCTGTGAACCTCAGGAGTGACTTCAGTACTGAGTAAAAAGGGTGTCTAGGGGCCATACTCTCGGGGTTTCTCCAGTCTCTGTCAGACAAGCAAGTCAAGTCTTTTTTGTTTTGTTTTGTTTTGTTTTGAGAATGTGAATTTTGTTCTACATTTTTCTCCCTCTCTGTCCAGGATCCTCTATTGTGATCCCTGCCAGAGCAGTCAGTGGTGGTAACCAGCTAGTTATTCTGGACTCAGTCTGATAGAGGGTGTAGTAGTTGTGGTCCGTTAGTCCTTTGGACTAATTTTTCCCTTCTGTCTTTGGTCTTCTTCATTCTCTTTTGCTCGAGCTCAGATGAGACCAGTAGATGTATCTTAGATGGCCACTTGTGAGCCTTTAAGACCCCAGTCACTACTCACCACAGTTGAATGTAGAACATTTTCTTTAGGACTATGTTATGCCAGTTGAGCTAGATGTCCACCAAGACCATATTCCCCAGCCCCCAGCCCAGTATCTCGGTCTCTCAGGGCATTTGGATGTGTCTGCGAAGCTTCTATAATTTTGCCCTAGTCAAGTTGTGCTGACTTCCCCAATATTGGGTACTGTTTTACTCTTCACCAAAGTTACCACTTCTCTGCTATCTAGTTAGTGTACATCTATCTTGGACATGGATCTTTGCCCCATACTGTACATTATACATACTGTACATTATACACCATGGGGTTCTGACACCTTCTAAAAATGGCTTAGAGGCAGTGTCTGACCTCCTCCAGCCCCACAAGGGAGAAGGAGAACCAAGATCAACAGCACAAGGTTGACTCCCATAAGGTGGAGGCCGGACGAGCCTCCTCTCTCTGCTATTTTTTTTTTTTAATTGTACTTTACATGAAGGTTTACAGAACAAACTAGCTTCTCATTAGTTAGTACACATATTGTTTTATGACACTGGTTAACAACTCCGTGACATGTCAACACTCTCCCTTCTCGACTTTGAGTTCCCTGTTACCAGCTTTCCTGTCTCCTCCTGACTTCTAGCCCTTGCCCCTGGGCTGGTGTGCCCCATTAGTCTCATTTTGCTTTATGGGTCTGTCTAATCTTTAGCTGAAGGGTGAACCTCAGGAGTGACTTCATTGCTGAGCTAAAAGGGTGTGTGGGGGCCATACTCTTGGGGTTTCTCCAGTCTCTGTCAAGCCAGTAAGTCTGGTTTTTTTAGTGAGTTAGAATTCTGTTTTACATTTTTCTCCATCTCTGCCCGGGACCCTCTTTGTGATCCCAGTCAGAGCAGTCAGATGGTGCCCAGCTACCATCTAGTTGTCCTGGACTCTTTGTCTGGTGGAGGCCGTGGTAGTTGTGGTCCATTAGTCCTTTGGACTAATCTTTCCCTTGTGTCTTTAATTTTCTTCATTCTCCCTTGTTCCCAAAGAGGTGAGACCAGTAGTGTATCTTGGATGGCCCTCACAGGCTTTTAAGACCCCAGACACTACTCACCAAAGTAAAATGTAGAATTTTTTTTTATGAACTGTTATACCAACTGGGCTAGGTGTTCCCTGAGACCATGGTCGCCACAGCCCTCAGCCCGGTAATTCGGTCCCTCAGGGAGTTTGGATGTGTCTATGGAGCTTTCATGACCTTGCCTTGTACAAATTGGCTGGCTTCCCAAGTACTGTGTACTGTCTTACCGTTCACCAAGTTACCAGTTATCTATTGTCTATTTAGTGTTTTTCCATCCCCACTCCTCCCCTCCCTCATAACCATCAAAGATTGTTTCTTTTTGTGTGTAAACTTTTTCATGAGTTTTTATAGTAGTGGTCTCATATTTGTCCTTTTGTGATTGACTTACTCAGCATAATGCCCTCCGGATTCATCATTGTTCTTTATCGTTGCGTAGTACTACATTGTGTGTATGCACTATAGTTTGTTTATCCATTCATCTGTTGATGGACATCTAGGTTGTTTCCATCTTTTTGCTATTGTGAACAATGCTGCCATGAACATGGGTGCGCATATGTGTATTCAAGTGATGGCTCTTATTTCTCTAGGATATATTCCTAGGAGAGGGATTGCTGGATCGTATGGTATTTCTATTTCTAGCTTTCTAAGGAACTGCCATATTGTTTTCCAAAATGGTTGCGCCATTTTACATTCCCACCGGCAGTGTCTTTCTGCCATCTTTACTAATTCTGACTCCAACCTTCCCTCCCACAGCACTCTCTACTTCTCTCCTGGGTTCAATAATTCTTTGCAATGGCCAGAGAGAACTCACAGACCATACTCACAATTACAGGGTTTATTGGGGAAGTAACAGTTACAATTCAGACTCAGGAACACTCAGGATACAGTTCTTCCATCAGGCTAGCCTCTTCCCAGCCTTTCTGTCAGGTATGCCTCTTCCTGGCCCTCGGTCTCTGCCCAAAGGCACTCAGCTTTCCCTCTCCGTGGGCCGGGAAGCCCACTGCGCTGCCTCCTCCTTCTGGACTCTCCTTTCTTGTTAGTGGTGGACCCCTCTCTTCTGCTCTGGAATTGGCTCTCTTTTAAGGCAAAACTGCCCAATCCCCTTGGATTACCCTGTCACACAGTCCCGCCCAATCAACTGGGTGGGAGTTACAAGACGATGGCTAGAAAGGCCACACAAAAGTAATCAATCAGTAATCAATCTCACCGCACACCTGCTTCTGATTTCTTTAACTACAGAACTGGCAGAAGCTTTACAGAGGAGAACAGCCTCAGTTCTAGTCCAGTCCATTATCTGTTCCATCAGGTCCTACAGAACCTCTTCTTGGGGTCACACCAGATTTGTTCCACTCTGCTCTGGGCTCACATGGTTACATTCTTTTATTCTGACTCATTGCTCAGTAACCTTGATTATTCAAGCCTTGTTCAAGAGCTGAGGCCCAGTCAGGACCTTGCTAAGGATCACTGACCTCTCCCACATGTGTCACACATGAACTCTGGAATGGCTGTGTGGACTAGCATGCTCTGTCTTATTAGAGCTGTGACTCTGTCCATGCGGAATTCTGTCTTTTCTGAGCATTTGTCCTCTGGCCAGCTGTGCCTGTGATCTCCAGGCTGTGGTGATGAGAGGGCATAAGTTTCCTTCCCCATATTTCCAGGAAGTGGGACTTCTTTATGAGGGTCTGAGCAGAAGCAGCTCTTCCTGTATTGAACTCCTTGGTGAATTTTCATTAACTATTCTGTGTCATCACATCAGCAGAGGTGGTGGGGAGGTACCACCATGCATTTACTAAGCATCTAGTATGTTCTAGGCACTGTGATGAGCCTAGAGTTGCCTTGGTGACCAAGCTAGAAGTTGTTCCTGCTCTCATAGGGTTTACTGTTTTTTAAGGAATCAGACACATGAAGAGGCAATTGAAATACAATTTAATAAAGGCTTCAAGACACAAGAACAGAGCATTATGAGAGCACATGGTAGGGGCACCTGGCCCAGACAGGAAGGGCTGGGCAGATTACTTGGGGAAAATAACATCTAAGCTAAGACCTGAAGGATGACTAGAAGTTAAGCAGGTGAAGGGGTTGGTGGAAAAAGAGGGTTCAAGAAAGAAGGAACATATTGCTTAATGCGTACAGAGATTTTATTTGAAATGATGGAAAATTGGTGAAATAAGTGGTGGTGATGGTTGCACAACATGGTATAATATAATTAAAACCACTGAACTGTACACTTAAAATGGTTGAAATGGTAAATTTTATGTTATATATATTTTACCACAATTAAAAACATAAGTTTCAAATAAAAAAGAAAGGAAGGAAGGAAGGGAAGAAAGGAGGGGGAGGGAAGGTAGGAAGGAGGGAGGAAGGAAGGAAGGAAGAAAGATAGAAAATTCAAAGACCTAGAGGCAGAGAAAGCTTGCAAAGCCTGGGGAGCAACAATTCAGGCAGGCTCGCTGAAGCTGAGTTTGATATAGGATATGGCAAGATATGAAGCTGAAGAGATGGGTAAGGATGTGGATATGAGGGGTGGTTACTGCTTAATCTTTCTATAGATCATGTAGGTACCACTTGCTTTCACAGACTAAACTTTTGTAGCTTGGCTATTTAGTGGCAGGGAATGGGACTGAGGAGTAACATTTCTTGAGTACTGATGTGTGTTGGGGATAGGAATGATCTAAGAGATCTCTAGTCCTGGAACTTAGCCTGTATCATCCAGAGGCCTCAAGCCAGCCAAGTGCCTCCCTCTCCCAGGTAGAATCCTTCGTGGCTCAAGGCATTCTCCTTGGCACCTCCTGAGTCTTCCTCCTGCTGCTGTGAGTAGCACTCTCCACTCCATTAACTGGTGCCCTTAAATTAATCAAGGTTCCCACTGCTGCTGCTGCTTCCACAGCCAGGCCTGACATGGATGCTATTTCTGGGGTTGGCCTTGCTACACCCCTTTCCCAGTGACTCTTCTGATGTAGGCACTGACACTGTTACTTCACAGGAACAAGGAAGGGAAATTAACATGTTTTAGTATTTTAGTATTTTTAGTATTTCCTAGTACTAGGAACTGAACCAGGCCCTTTCACATACAACAACAACTCTACCAGGTAGGGGTGGTTATATCCACTTGGACAATGGGGAAACTAAGGCTCAGAGACATTAAATTACTCACCCTAAGCCACAAAGCTAATAAGTGGCAAGACAGGATTTGAACCTGGTATGATTCCAAAACTACTCTACACAACACGACATTGCCTCTTTCCCTATCAGTATTAGAATTTTTATTGTTGTTAGATGCCACTGACTTGGCCCCAACTCATGCCAACCCCATCCACAGTAGAAGTAAACACTGCCAGGTTCCACCCCATCGCCATGATCACATTCAGACAGCTGTAATTCAGAGAGTTTTCGTTACCTGATTTTCAGAATGTAGACAACCAAGCCTTTCTTCCTAGTCTGTCTTAGTCTGGAAGCTCTGCTGAAACCTGTTCAGCATCACAGCAACATGCAAGCCTTCACTGACAGATGGGTGGTGGCTGTGCATGAGGTGCATTGGTTGGGAATCCAACCCGGGTCTGCTGCTTGGAAGGCAAGAATTCTGCCATGAACCACCGTTGCCTCCTTGATTCTATCAACATCCCTCAATTCTGCTCTTTTGGTTTTCTTACTGACTCTTTTCTTGAGGATAAGTCCCCCAAAGATTGGGTCAGAGGCTTTTGAGGGTCCTCTTCAAGGGTTGCTCCTTAAATGTGTCCCTCCCATGTAGGAAAGACAGAATTCAGACATCTCAAATCATCAGTGTATGTTAAATAACCAACAGTGGCATACCTCCCCCACTCTACCCCCAAAATTTAGGATAGCCTCCCATCCCTCACTTTGATTAAGAACATAGCAATAATTTCTAATACTGGTTAGTATTTCTAAATTCCTGTGAGAGAATCTGGTGGGTTTTTACACAAATAGATTTTTAGGCAGCCCTTGGTATAGCTGAACAACCTAAGTGTGATTTTTAGGTAGGTTCCTTCTTTGTCGCCTCCCCAGACCCTCACTGCATATTGTTTTTGGTTCACTCTTATTTTTGTCACGTTCTTTCATGATCATTTTAATGTTAAATTTCCATGCTAAGAAAAATAGGTTTTCTGTCTCTCTGCTCCTTCCTGCCTCTTCTCTCAATCACCAGTAAAACCCAGGGACAAGTCTTGTGGATTCTAGCAATGATGATGGACATGTTCCTTAGCCAGGGCTCCAGCTTCAGACAACGGTACTAATGAATCAATCACCGGGCTTTAACTAAGTGTCTCTTAGCTAAAAGCATGGCTTTCCCCACACTCTTGAAGGTAATCTGGACCCTATCACTAATTACTCTTCTCTTTCCCGGCAGCAAGTAGAAGCAATTTTCAAATCCTTTCTACTGACCTCAGGGCATTTTCCCCAGAAAATCACTGTCTACAAAAAAGGATTATAATTATTTCCAATTAACGTAGTCAAGGAATTCTACAGAAGAAAAGCGGTTTACATGGTGGTTAGGAGTGTACATCTGGAGTCAGCAGACTTGAGCAAGTGCTAACTCCTCCCTTTATTGGCTACGTGAATTTGGATGTGTCACTTAATCTCTTTGAATCTCAGTTTCTTCCCCTGTCAAGTAGGAATACTATTAGTTCACAGAGCCGTTATGAGGATTACGTTAGCATGGATTAAATAAAACATGTAGTTTGACCCAGGAGGTACTATTATTACTTACTATTGTTGTCAAGAATCTCTGTTTTTCAGGCTAATCTGATACATTTTCATCTGTTTCTTGGGATTTCCTTTTTTTCCACACAAGTTCTCATTCGTCTTCGAAGGTAGGACATGGTCTCACTTTCGTGAATAATTTAAATCTCACCCTTTAGAACTGTATGATCAAGTTAGAACTTAAAGGAATTGCAGTTGACTTTTTACTTTCATTTAGCCTTCTTCAAGAAGATGACTATGTTTTCTTTGCAGATTGATGAGGTGGAGTTTGTCCAAACTGCCTATGGAAAGGATATGGTAAAAGTTCTCCACATTCCGCGAGATGGAAAATACCACTCCATTAAAGAGGTGGCAACTTCGGTGCAACTTACTCTGAGTTCCGAAAAAGATTACCTGCATGGAGACAATTCAGACATCATCCTTACAGACACCATCAAGAACGCAATCCATGTCCTGACAAAATTGAAAGGGGTATGTGTCATTTTTCTTCTTAGATGCTGCTTTTCTTGATGCAGAATCCACTATAATATAGCATGGGATTGTCACTTCCTTATTTCAAGTTCCCTTTACTTTTTAACTCTATTTGTTATTTTTACATTTAAACTATTTTTAAAAAATGTCCTTTTCTATCCTAAAATTCTCAGCCTTACAGAAAAGCTTGCTTTTCTTCTTCTTTTTATGTTTTGTATTTTCTTTCTTCTTTTTTAATTACATCTTTGCTCTTCTAGGCTCTCATCTTATTACAACATCTTTTAGGCTGAAAAGGCTATCAGACACATTTGCATGTTATCTCTAACTAGGATGATTGCCTAAGAGAATTTCAGAATGGAATTTAACGCATTTTTATCGTGGATTTCTTTGAGTCCTGTTTTTTTTTTTTCCTTGTAGAAGGGATGTGGATTTATAGAAGAGAGTGCCATTTTTATTCCTGTTGTTACTGTAGAAGAAAATCTTGAGTATAAGATAGACTTTTATTTTTCATCAACAACATTCATTTATATAATTTTTAATGTCTTCCTAACTTTTTTAGGTGACATTGGCAGTTCAGGGGTAGAATTCCTGCCTTTCATGTGAGAGACCCTGGTTTGATTCTCAGCCAATGTACCTCATTCACAGCCACCACCAGTCCTTCAGTGGTTGCTTGTGTGTTGCTATGATGCTGAATAGGTTTTAGCAGAGTTTCCAGACTAAAACAGGCTAGGAAGAAAGGCCTGGCAATCTACTTCCAAAAATTAGCCAATGAAAACCTTATGGGTCACAAATGGTCACAACCAATCATGGGGATGGTACAGGACTGGGCAGTGTTTCCTTGTGTTGCTTATGTGGTCACGAAGAGTCAGGGCCGATTCAGTGGCAGCTAACAACAGCTTTTTTAACACCCTTACCACTTACTAACTGTGTGTGTGTGTGTGTGTGTGTGTGTGACCCTTACCACTTACTGTGTGTGTGTGTGTGTGTGTGTGTGTGTTGTGTGTCGTTGGGTCGATTCCAACTCATAGCAACCCTGTAGACCATCATGGATTGAATTGCATCCCCCCAAAATATGTGTCAACTTGGTTATGCCATGATTCCCAGTATTGTGTGGTTGTCCTCCATTTTATGATACAATTTTCCTACGTGTTCTAAATCCTAATGTCTGCCTGTAGTTAATGAGGCAAGATTAGATTATGTTACAGAAGATTAGAATGGGATATAACACCCTTGCTCGGGTCACATCCCTGATCCAATGTAAAGGGAGTTTCCCTGGGTTGTGGTCTGTACCACCTTTTATCTTACAAGAGATATAAGGAAAGGGAAGCCAGCAGAGAGTGAGGGACCTCATACCACCAAGAAAGCAGCACCGGGAGTACAGTGCATCCTTTGGACCTGGGGTTCCAATGAGGAGAAGCTCCTAGTCCAGGGGAAGATTGATGACAAGAACCTTCCTCCAGAGCCAACAAGGAGAGAAAGCCGTCCCCTGGAGATGACACCCTGAATTTGGACTTATAGCCTACTAGAATGTGAGGGAATAAATTTCTCTTTGTTAAAGCCATCCACTTGTGGTATTTCTGTTATAGCAGCACTAGATGACTACGACAAGGACAAAGTAGAACTGCCCTGTAGGGTTTCCTAGGCTGTAAATCTTTATGGTAGCTGATTGCCAGGTCTTTTTTCCCACGGAACCGCTGGTGGATTCTGACCACCAATCTTTCAGTTAGCAGCTCAGTGTCTTAACCATTGTGCCACCAGAGCTACTTTCTATCTGGTTAATTGCACTCTCCAAGGAGCCCCGGTGGTACAAGTGTTAAGAGCTCTGCTGCTAACTGAAAGATTGGCAGTTTGAACTCACTCAGTGGCTCCTTGGAGGAGAAAGACCTGGCGATCTGCTCCTGTAAAAATCACAGCCTAGAAAACCCTATGGGGCAGTTCTACTCTGTGACATGAGGTTGCTATGACTTGAAATCCACTCGATGGCACCCAACAACATCAACTGTACTCTCCAGAGGGTCTTGAATTGGATAGAACCTGGTATTTTAGCACTGCTACCTAGGATATATGGTCGCTATGAATCGGAATGGACTTGATGGCAATGGTTTTTTTTGTTTACCTAGAGTTTCTGTGAATGTGAGTGAAGCTGTGCTGGACCACCAGCAGATTTCTGATCAAGCATAATAAGTGCAATTCAAGATAATTTTCAGTTTAATTGGAAGTCTACAAAGGCAAGAAATGTAGACTGGAAAGCTTCTTTTCTCATGCTTTTGCATGAAAGTCATGCCCAGGATGCATTAAATGAACAAACTGGAGATATACTTTCTGCAAGGCCTATTTCTACCCTGAACCTTTGCTAATCAGAATGACTGAGGAAGCATAGGCAGGGATATAGAAAAAGTCATTGCTGTCTTTAAAAAAATCTATTGAAAGAAGAGCTCTGTACCGTGATATTGAAGAGGACCAGGTACCAAGATTCTTACATTTCCTGTACTATGTGAGAAGTTGCAGAAAAGTGAAGAAATGGACCTGGATGTTGAAGACAATTTAAATTCATTCATTATAGATGGAGTGACCGTATAATTTCTTTTCTAATCATGATAATTTTGAGAGTGAAATAAGATGCTATTAATTATTATTCTGAGATGACAGGTATAAAACAGAACAATCACGGGGAAACCTGTACAAATAATCCACCTTAATTATCAACAAAGCCACAGATAACTCATAGACTGTGTGAGGACCATAAAACATTACCTCAAGATTAACATGAAGGATTTGTGTAGAAATGGGGAGCTTCTTTATGGTGTTAGAGAGCGGGAGATGGTTAATAGAAGGCCTGTATGCAAGACAAGGAGTCCCTATGTGGCACAAATGGTTAAGACCTAGACTACTAACCAGAGAGTTGGTGGTTCAAACCCGCCTAGAGGTGCCTCAGAAGTAAAGCCTGGTGATCTGCTTCCAAAAGTTCACAGCCTTTAAAAGCCTATGGAGTGCAGTTCTGCTCTGAAATGCATGGGGTCGCCATGAGTCAAAATCGACTCAACAGCAACTAACAACAACATGGAAGGCAAGGAAGCTGAGGTGGCTTTTTATGAATATTTTGCCTTCAGAAACTGGGAGGCCCATTCATAAACTTCCTAAAGAGAGTTATGAATTGTACTGTAGTTGTAGGTGGTGACTGAGCTCACCATGAGAAGAATCTATATGTTGAGTTACTTTTTACTCAACCCTTGACATCCTCTCCTGCAAAATGGATTTCTTTTACTAACAGGATAGAGTCTCACCTGGTGATGATGATTTATTAACTACACTTGGGAGCTCTAGTGAAAAACTGGAATAAGGAGAAACTCATCTGTTAAGATTCTAATTCTGTGTGTCTCGATTCTAAAAAGCAATTTGATACCATGGGTATCTAAAGATTACTTTTAAATGGAGGCAAGTATCTCTGATGGCTAGCATTTTGTTTCTTTTTACAGATCAAAAGCATAGAAACTTTTGCTATGAACATCTGTGAGCACTTCCTTTCTTCTTTCAACCATGTAATCCAAGTTCAAGTTTATGTGGAAGAAGTCCCTTGGAAGCGATTTGAAAAGGTTATCTCACTTATTTGTGTTCCCAGTTTAATTTAAGAAATTGGCTTTATGACTTATGCTGAAATTTTCACATTTTCTTTCTAATTTTCAGAACGGTAGCATGTCCATGCATTTATTCGCACTCCCACTGGAACACACTTCTGTGAGGTTGAACAGACGAGGAATGGTGAGAGAGATTTTTCATGCTTTGATTCTGCAATAGTGTTTTCAGGTGGTGCAGTGGTTAAGAGCTCGGCTGCTAACCAAAAGGTTGACATTTCAAATCTACCAGCTGCTCCTTGGAAACCCTATGGGGCAATTCTACTCTGTCCTCTAGGGTTGCTCTGAGTTGGCATCAACTTGACCACAACCTTTTTTTGTTTTTTTTCCTCCCCCTCTAAACAACTCTGTTTATTAACACCAAGGAAACTAGAGAATTTTGAGGACTTGTAAATCTGAGATGGAAATGAGCATTGTGATTTTGGATTACATTAAACTACTCTCCACTTTTTATCTTAAAAATATAAAAATGAAATAATTCCTTCTACAACAAATCTGGGGGTTAAGTGGAGTAAATCATTTTTATTACCCAGTTTTGAGGTGAGGCAAAAAAAATGCCCTGGCAGACAAGAAACAAAACCTCTCAACTTTCTGAGCAGTATTTTTTGTACCACACCATGCTATAGTTATAATAATCTTTATTGGAAATTTTTACTAAATAGCAATCAAGTTTCCATGACATTTTATTCGCATAATAATAAATCACTGATATTATTACAATTATTATAAAATGAATTTCATTTAAAACAGCAATAACAATTATATAATTCTATTTACCAAGAAATTCTAAAGTTAACTGTGGAACATAATTATAATCCAGACCTTATTAGTATTGATAATTAAACTGAGCAAATATTATTAAAATTCTCAAAGCTTGTTTTCAGATTTGTTGACGTTGTCAGAGTGGAGTTCAATAATTTGCTAATAATTAGACAAGAAAACCTCTAAGACTCATGAAACCAAGCTTAGTAGAATTGTCTGTGTCCCAATGAAAAGTAGACTTTAGTGATCATTATAAATACAGGGTGTGAGCTCTGAACTTTCTTTTTTTCCTTTCCTTCTTCTCTAGCCTTCTTGAGTAGAAATTTGAGATAGCATTTAATAAATATAAGACATATTATAAGGTTAATAAAATATACTGCCTTTTTTTCATTCTGAGTCCTATCGGATAATACTCCCTTTAGAAAGTTTTAGTGTATTAGCAATCATTTAATATTTTTACCATCTGTGATAAACTCTAGACATAGCTAGGTCTCCTCAGTGTCTCATTAACAGTTATAAAATTGTCATATAAGAGATTGAATAAATAGTTGTTGAATAAAGGTGAAAACATAATGATTTTTATTCTTCATGATGAACTGTTTGTAGTCATGTGCTATATTAACTCTGATAGAGCTGTTTGTTAGTTAAAATCTTCCTTCCTTCCTTCCTATTTTAATTTGCTCATGCTGCCATAACAAAACACTACAAAGCAGGTGTCTTAAAGAACAGAAATTTATTTTCTCCAGGTTCAGGAAGCTGGAAGTCCGAATTCAGGGCATTGCTCTAGGAGAAGGTCCTTCTTTATCTCTTTTAGCTTCTAGTAGCTCTCAGCAACCCTTGGCATTCCTGGGATTGTAGATATGTGTGTCTGTCTCTGTGTCTATTCTACTCTTTTTATAAGACACCACTGAGAAGTGATTAGGTTTAGGACTCACCCTACTGTGGTATGATCTCATTAACATAACAAAGAAAATCCCTGTTTCTGAACAGGATCACATTCACAGGTACAGGGGTTAGGACTTCAACATAACTTTTTGGAGGACACAATTCAACCCATAACCAACCCTTCCTTCTTTCCTTCCTTTTTTCTTCTTTCTTGCCAGAGATAAGAGATTTTGGAGGAGAGAGAAAAAGAAAGGTTTCCTAACTCCCAGGCTGGTATTTTTCTACCCAAACTATATTGACTACCCTCATAAAATTATGAACTCTAAACCAGCACTGTCCAACAGAAATATAATGGAAACCACATTTGTAATTTTTATATTTTCTAGTAGTCACATTAGAAAAGGAAATAGGAGAAATTAATTTCAATAATATGTTTTATTTAACCCAATATATACTAAATAATAATATTTCAGTATGTAGTAAATATAAAAATTATTAATGAAATATTTTACATTCTTTTTAAAAAATTGAGTCTTCAAACTTTTGTATGTATTTTGTGTTTATAGCACGTTTCAATTCACACTAGCCATGTTTCAAGTGCTTAATAGCCACATGTGGCTAGTGACTACCATATTGGTTAGCACAGTTCTACACTGTTTTTCTGTGACTTTTGGGATACTTAGCACACCTTATTCCACCTTCAACTATGTAAAATGATAGCATAGAATAAAATTTTACTAATTTAAAAATGAAAGCATTTATGAAAAGCACTTTATGTCATTAACTCATATACTATTCGTTCAGCAATTAGATTTTGAGGACTTATTATGTTTTCTAGGAGCTGTAGATACAGGGATGAATATGATATTCCCTGACCCTAGTGAATTCATAGTAGGTGAATAGTAGGAGACACTTACAAACAGAATTTACTGTAGTGTGAGGGACTAAAGACTACAATGGAAAGATTAAAGCCATGCTGTGAGAGCAAAGAGGCGCAAAAAACTAGTTTTTCCTAGGGCAATCTAGAAGGCTTGACAGGAAGGAGGAAATATTGCAATTGGCTTTTGAAAAATGATTCCGAATATGCTGGCATAGAAGGGAGAAAGGGAATTACAAGCAGAATAAACAGGATGTATGCAGGTAGGAGTCGTGAAGGAGCGGAAGAGGGGAACTAAACTATTTTGAGCACCTATCTTATTCTGATCACCATACTGGGCAACTAATTTTATTGTTGAAAGGGCAAAGCATTTGAGGAATGGTAATGCGTTTTGTGGTCTAGTTCTTAGTATGTATGAAGTTGAGATGAAGATGAAGAAGTTGGTTTGGGCTGGACTCTAAAGAGTCGTGTGTGCCATAGTGACAAGTTTAGTATAACTTGGAGGCAGTTTTGCATGGTGGGTAAGCCCATAGGCCTTGGAGTTAGACTGGACTGTGTTTGAATTTGAGCTCCACTGCTTAATAATTTTGTGACTGTGAGCAAGTTACTTATCCTAATTCAGTCGTTTTTCATATGTAAAATAAGAATAACAGTGCTCACCTTATAGCGTTATCCAGAGATTTAAAAGAGACAAGTGTAAAACGTAAAGCATTTATTTTAGCACAGTAACTGACACATGGGAAGCACTCCTTAAATGATAATCACTGTCATTATTTAGAATGACAACAGGAAGCCAGGGAAGGTCTTCCCAGATGTGTGTGTGTATGTGTACTTTTGTTCGCTAATTCTGACCAAGGTATGGCAAACAGGCTGGAGAAACAGGCAGTAGGGAGATATTTGGAGACTTGTAGCAGAGATTAAGAAATGATGGAGTCTGAACTAAGGCAGCAGCAATAGAGATGGATAGGTTGGCAGGGGGTTTTATGTAAGGCATTTCTGAAGTGTAACCAATAGGTCTTAGTGGTTAAGTAGGACTGGGAGGCTAGACAGAAGGAGGGGTTAAAGTTGGCCCTAAAGTGGGAGAACTGGGGGAATTGACTATGGAGAAAACACGAAAGGAGCAAGTTTTCACAGGGAAGCTGGTGAGTTTGGGAGTATGGGAGGGAGATAGATTCGGGCACCAGCAATAGGCTGATGGTAGGTGATGCTATGGGGAGGAAGGAGATCACTCGAGAAGGATATATAAAGTGAGAAGAGAAAAAATGAGAGAGGCAAGAATATCCCCCAGATTAACGATGAGACAAAAGAGTGGTCAGAGAAATGGAAGGATTGGGGACAGTGTTGTCATGGAAGCAGAAGAAAACTAGATTTTAAGAAATCAAGGATAGTTATTGGGGTAGCAGGATGCATAACAAATAGATTCATATGTAATGGCTCAGCACAATAGAAGTTTATTCTTTTCATAAAAGTTCAGTTCCATGTATGTATGTGTGTGTGCACATGCTCTGTTCCCATAAAGTTATTCAGGGACCCAGGCTGATGGCAACTCTTACTCTGTTTTTACCCCTATCACCCTCTACCCTCTCAGCCCACCCCTAACTCTAGGCAACCACTAATCTACTTTCTGTCTCTATAGATTTTCCTGTTTTGGACATTTATATGAATGGAATCATAACATATGGTCTTTTGTGACTGGCTTCTTTCACTTAGCATAATGTTTTCAAAGTCCATTCATGTTGTAGTATGTATCATTACTCATTCCTTTTACAGCCAAGTAATATTCCATTGTAAGGATATATTACATTTTGTTTATCCATTTGTCAGTTGATGGACATTTGGGTTGTTTCCACCTTGTGGCTATTATGAATAATGCTGCTATAATCATTTGTGTACAAGTTTCTGTGTGGGTGTATATTTTCATTTCTCTAGGGCATATGCTGAGGGGTGGAATTGCTGGGTCATATGGTAACTCTATATTTAATAGTTTGAGGAACTGTCACACTGTTTTTCAAAGTGGCTGCACCATTTTATATTCCCACCAACAGAATATGAAGGTTCTGATTTCTCTACATTCTTGCTAAACACTTATTATTATCTGACTTTTTGTTCCTAAATGAGTATCTCATTTTTATTTCTCAATGAGTATCTCATTTACCCATTTTTAAAATTAGGCTATTTGTCTTTTTATTATTGAGTACTAAGAGTTCTTTATATATTCTAGATACAAGGCCCTTATCAGATATATAATTTGAAAATGTTTTTTTCCCATTCTGTGGGTTGCCTTTCCACTTTCCTGATGTTATTCTTTGAAGCACAGAAGTTCTTCACTTTGATGAAGTCCAAATTATCTATTTTGGTGTAATATCTATGAATCCTTTGCCAAATCCAAGGCCATGAGGGTTTACCCCTATATTTTCTTCTACAAATTTCATAGTTTTAGCTCTTATAGTTAGGTATGTCTTCGATCCCTCTTGAGTTAATCTTTGTGTATGGTGTGAGATAATGGTCCAACTTCATTTTTTTTGCATGTGTCTAACCAGTTCTTACATTTTTAATATTCACTTTTTAGAGTTACCCTTAGTGTAGGTCTTCATACCGGACAACCAGGACAGGAGAAGAGCTTGGAGGAGCAAAAGGATAGGGCAACGTCCCTCAAGCATAAACACCAAGCCTGTAAGAGTTGCACATTACTTCTACTGAAAAGAACTCAATCACACAGCCACACCTAACTACAAGAGAGGCAAGAAAATATAGTCTATCTAGGTATCTAGGAGGAGGAGGAAATAGATTTAGTGAACAGCTAGGAGTCCCTGCATGAAGAGTTAAGAAGTTTGGGTTGAAAGAGATCTGAAAAGAAGCTGTGGAGTTTGGCAAATAGGTGTCATAGTGATTTCCTCAAGAATATTTTTAACAGAGCCATGGAGGCAGAAGTGGAGTGGCCAAGTATACCCCATTGCTGCCAAGGTGATTCCAACTCATAGCGACCTTATTGGACAGAGTAGAACTGCCCCATAGAGTTTCTAAGGAGCAGCTAGTGGATTTGAACTGGGACCATTTGGTTAGCAGCCAGTCTCTGAACCACTGCACTACCAGGGCTCCATGGCCAAGTATAGGACTTGCTAATCATAAGAAGAAAGGCTGCTTTTTATACCCATGTTCTATCTAGAAATTACCAGAGAGGAGCCCTGGTGGCCCAGTGGTTAAGAGCTTGGCTGCTAACCAAAAGGTTGACAGTTCAAATCCACCAGCTGCTCTTTGGAAACCCTGTGGGGCACTTATACTCTGTCCTATACGTTCGCTATGAGTTGGAATCGACTCCACAGCAACGAGTATCAGCCTAAGGAGCCCTGGTGGTGCAGTGGTTAAGCACTCAGCTGTTAACCGAGATGTCAGTGGTTCGAACCTACCAGTTGCTCCATGGGAGAAAGATGGGCCAGTCTGCTTCCATAAAGATTTACAGCCTTGGAAACCCTACTGGGCAGTTCTACTCTGCCCTATAGGGTAGCTATGAGTCAGAATTGACTCGATGGGAGTGGATTTGGTTTGGGTTTAGTAGCAGCTTGAATTCTAGTCACTTGGCTGCTGCAGAGTAGAAAAACTAGTCACCATAATCAGACCAAGGAACCCTGATGGCACAGTGGTTAAGCACTCGGCTGCTAACCGAAAGGCCGGTAATTTGAACCCACTAGGTGCTCCACATAAGAAAGATGTGGCAGTCTGCTTCCATAAAGATTACAGCCTTGGAAACCTTATGGAACAGTTCTGCTCTGTCCTATAGGGTCACTATGAGTCAGAATTGACTTGATGGCATACTACAACAACAACAGAATCAGGCCAAAGCTTTTTCTTTCTGCAGAAAATTACAAAGCTTCAGGATATTGCAGTCATTGTGGCGATGTTCCCAGAAGCTCCAGCTTGGCTCATTTAGAATGCAGCCCCCCCACGCCTCCGATATCATGCAGAGCTGGCAGGGATGAGGTAGAGGAGAGGCATCTGTTGCCTTAAGTGGCTATAGGTATGTGTGTGCACACGTATATGAGTGTGTGTATCTTCTAGCGTTGGGTATAGAAAGATGACATTTGTACTGTGTCCATCTTTGGAGAGTGGAGATTTATGCTCATTTGGTAGGAAAGTTTAATTAATTTGCTTATTATGCAAGAGTTAAAACTGCAGCAATTGTGATGTGAGTCAATGTTACAATCATCACCCTTATATCACAGGCTTAACTGAAGAAAAAAATTATTAACTTACTCAGACACACACACGTACACACACCCTCCCACCATTTCACCTGGTGAAGGCTGTTGTTACAAACCCCTAAGTAATGCCTTTGGTGGGAGGACAGGCTAGAATGGGGAGAATACTGGGCTTTCAAGTACATTTACTTAAACACAAATTCAGCCAAAAGGGACTCTTCTCAGTGGGACATGTGACTGGGTTTCTCCTAGTGGACTGGATTCATTCTTACCAACTGAACAAACACTTATAGAAAGCCTACAAAATGCCAAGCACCATTCTAGGTGCTGGAAATTGCTGTAAAACTCCCATTACGTTGTTTTTTTCTTGGTAGATCTTTTAAACCTACATCATTAATCTGTATTTTTAGTTGGTTCAAAGTCTGCTGGCTCCATGGAAGAATGTGGAAGAGAGAGAAATTTGTTCACCCAAAGGGGCGAGGGCTGGTGGTATGTTTGTGACTTCCTGAGCGCTGAGAGGAGAACGACCCTGTGTATGTGTTACACAGGCTGTTGGTTTAGGCATTACATGGAATCTCGAGCCTCAAAGTCTTCTCTCATGTGTCTCTGCTGAACTGCAAGCTTAGTGGGCCTTGAAATCACTGGGACTGTTCACTCACTGGTTTGAACTAAGTCAGCACCCAAACCTCATCACTATTTGAATTATAACTCACAATTCTTTAAGCATCAACTTTCTCCCATTCTGACACTAATGATAAGAATTCCGCTAAAGCATAGCTAAGCAGGGGAAGAGGAGATGGAGAAGATGTCTCAAACAGTAGGGGTAAAATCCCATCTGTTGACATGGAGGCTAAAGTGGACAGGAGGATAGTTTTGAGGAAGGGGGATGATGAAACCAAAGTCCTGAGGGAGACAAGCTGGGCAGACAGAAGAAGTGAGATCGAGAAGGTGGGAGGCCCAGGGCAAGAAGTCTGTTTATGTCTTTTCGATATCAAGACTAAAAGCACTCTTCAATTCCTCTGAAAGAACAGTTCTTGGCAAACACAGGTTCTTTAAAAATCACCTTGATCTTCACCTAGCTATACAAAATCCCAGTCAACTTCTTTGCTTCTGGATGATGTCATCTCTCCCCATCCAGAATTTCATGGAAGGAGCTCTCACTCTCCCTGCATGAGCTAAATGGACTCTCAAAGGCAAATGATACTTAATTGATCTTCGCTTTTTCTAGCGCTTTACAAGTTTAAGATTTTCTACTAGAATGATTTAATATAGTTTTAAAATATCCTCCTTTCAGCTATTTGTGTCCTTTTTGGAGGTGTTAAACATGGAAGCAATTATCTTCTTCATGACAGAATTTTTTTCTTGGCTCAGTGAAGCTTTGTGCCTTGTGACACCTGATGCGTAGGTAAAGAATTGGGCTTATTTTCTGTTAATTCTCGGTGAGTTTTCTTTCCCTTAGAGAGCTAAAGAGTAGGATGTATGCTTCTCTGAGAGATAAACCACAATCTGTTAAGTGTGTAGGAGGACACTAAAAGCTAGAAAAGATTATACCCTAGCAAAGTAAAATGTGAAAAATCTTCCTTTTGCATTACTCTACGACCATGGTGAAAGAGCAAAAAAAAAAAAAAAAAAAAGGAACTCAGCACAGGAGAATAAGAGAAACAAAGAAAACGTCAGCACCAAAAAAAAAAAAAAAAAAAAAATTACAAAAGCAGATTAAGTGGTTTCATGGGAAGTAACCTAGAAAAGGACAGTCTGTTTGGTTGAATTACTTCTTGTTAGTCTAAATTGGAATTTTTAGAGTGTGTTAGGCATCATATTTTTAGTTGATGGGCCCATGAATTTGAAAGGCTTGGGTTCTTACCAGTGCTCAGATGGCTGGGGCACCGCCAACAGAGAAGATAAAATAAGCTCTCTGATTTCATCCAGAGTGTCTAATGTGTGCCAAGGGAAAAAATTTTTTTTAAATCAAAGAAAATAGATTTGTTATTGTTGTTGTTGTTGTTGATAGAAAGATGAGAGTGCCAAAGTTGATGGTTTACATTCTGCCAAAACTGTGGCAATAGTTAGTCTTTGGGAACATGAGACATTTTATTTTGTGTGAAACTGAAGCCAAGACACATTAGAAAATGCCACTGCTTTCTCCATCTTTAAATTCTAACAAGAAAGTAGGCCATTTCAAAGTTGCCTAGCAGGACTGAAACTTCCCTGAGGTAAATAAATCTCATCCCAGGGCTGGAGGCAGCCAGGGGAAGTGTATCAAAAGCAGTTTTCAAAACCTATTGAGTCTCTGTGAAACATGACAAATATTTACAGGTGGTGGAGATCAAAGAGCAAAAGTCAATTATGGCAAAATGTCGTAATAACTAACATGTATAGATCACTCCCTATGGGACATTCTACTAAGTCCTTTATATGTATTATCTTAGACCCGTATCAACTGTAGGAACTATGTAAAATTATCATCTCTACTTTACAGGTGAGAAAATAAAGGTACAGAGAAGTTAAGTAATTTCCTCAGGAGCATAGTCCTCATAAGAAGAGGGGTACGGAGAGAGCCATTAGAATTTGAATTCAGAGAATCTGAGTCCCAAGGCTGTAGACTCAACCACTATTTAGCACTGCATTCAGGAATCCTTTTATGATTAAGACCATTGGGGAAGTCTGATTGGCTTACTTTGATGCTCTTGATCAAGGCCAGCCCTATATGAAAAGATGAAGTAGGTAAAGTTTGCTTTTGGTTCTCCTTCACCTTCTGTTTATCCCCATTCAAACATTCTCACTAGTCATTCTGCCCCTTCCCTTGGTTGCAAACCCATGTTTCATTTCTCTAGGATTTTGTTTTCTAGAAGAGATTTATGCTGAAAGTAGATTACAATGTTAGTTTATAAAGATAGTACAGAAGTGGGGAGAGGGAGATAAAGGAAGAAACATTGTATGGATGGGGA
The DNA here is from genome assembly GCF_000243295.1 of Trichechus manatus latirostris. Classification (NCBI taxonomy): domain Eukaryota; kingdom Metazoa; phylum Chordata; class Mammalia; order Sirenia; family Trichechidae; genus Trichechus; species Trichechus manatus. Next base: position 34,840,934 of record NW_004443939.1, on the reverse strand, counting down.
GTGGTCCAAAAGAGGGGAAGAAAATCATGGAATCTCATAATGTGGTACTGAGTTCAAACTCTACCACTGCCGGTTTCTAGCCATGTGACGAAGGTAAATGATTATAGTCACCTGTATAAAAATACCTACTTTATAGGGTTGTGAGGATTAAATAAGATAAAAATTAAAAAATACCAAGTACAGCATCTGGCAGTCAGGGGGTTTTCAGCCGATGTTGGTTCCCTCCTTCTCTCTTGGCACACTGTGTCTCAGTTTAGGGCATCAGGAAGGGAAATGATAAAGATTGATGGGGGGTGCACTGTCTAGAAGAGAAGGAGAGTAAGTTGCAAGATACTTATTCCTTGACACAAATTGATCTTTTTACACTCATACAGTTCTCTCGGGTTTGAGACTCAGACTCATTTTAATCAGCTGTACGCTACATTTAGAAATGCTGATATGTGAAACCATGTTCACAGATCTTTAATAGGTTTTGTCTTTATACATTTAGAGGGTCTGCTCTATATCTGATAAACCCAGATGCTACGGTGGGCATTGTAGAAGATCATTCTTTGGCCTGAGTGCTGTAGCCATATAAGGCTTTGCTGGTGTCTTTATCCTTCTTCAGATACAGCTTCCAATGAGAATTTCAAAATTCTAAACAAATACCATTTCCTGTTTTACCACCTTATCCTGGAACACTCTGCACAGAACACCTTACTTAATCAGCACATATTTAATTAGCAGATCTTCAACTGCCCACTGGTCATTGCTCTCTCTGGCTGTTGTTGTTAGGTGCTGTCGAGTCAGTTCAGACTCACAGTGACCCTGTGAACAACAGAACAAAATACTGCTCGGTCCTGCGCCATCCTCACGATCATTGTTATGCTTAATCTCATTGATGCCGCCACTGTGTCAATCCATCTCCTTGAGGGTCTTCCTCTTTTCTGCTGACCCTTTACCAAGTGTTGTGGATTGAATCGTGTCCTCCAAAAATGTCTGCCAACTTGGTTAGGCCATGATCGCAGTATTGTGTGATTGTCTACCATTTTGTCATCTGATGTGATTTTCCTATGTGTTGTGAAACCTACGTCTATGATGAGGTGGAATTATCAGCAGTTATGTTAATGAGGCAGGATTGACTCTACAAGATAGGTTGTGTCTTAAGTCAATGTCTCTTGAGATATAAAAGAGAGAAGTGAGCAGAGAGACATAGGGGACCTCATACCACCAAGAAAAAAGAGCCAGGAGAATAGCGTGTCCTTTGGACCTGGGGTTCCTACGCTAAGAAGCTCCTCAATGGGGGAAGATTGACAAGAACCTTCCCCCAGTGCCTACAGAGAAAGAAAGCCTTCCCCTGAAGCTGGCATCCTGAGTTTGGACTTACAGCCTACTAGACTATGAGAGAATAAATTTCTGTTTGTTAAAGTCATCCACTTGTGGTATTTCTGTTACAGCAGCATTCGATAACTAAGACATCAAGCATGATGTCCTTCTCCAGGGACTGGTCCCTCCTGGTAACATATCCAAAGTACATGAGACGAAGTCTCGTCATCCTCACTTCTAAGGAGCATTCTGGCTATACTTCTTCCAAAACAGATTTGTTCATTCTTCTGGCAGCCATGGCATATTCAGTATACTTCATCAACACCATAATTCAAAGGCATCAATTCTTCTTTGGTCTTCCTTTACTCATTGTCCAGCTTTTGCATGCATATGAGGCGATTGAAAATACCATCGCTTGGGTCAAGTGCACCTTAGTCCATAAAGTGACATCTTTGCTTTTTAACACTTTAAAGAGGTCTTTTGCAGGAGATATTGCCCAATGCAATACATCGTTTAATGTCTTGACTGCTGCTTCAATGGGTGTTGATTGCTGAGCTAAGTAAAATGAAATCCTGGACAACTTCAATCTTTTCTCCGTTTATCATGATGTTGCTTATTGGTCCAGTTGTGAGGATTTTTGTTTTCTTTTTGTTGAGGTATAATCCATACTGAAGGCTGTAGTCTTTGATCTTCATCAGTAAGTGCTTAAAGTCCTCTTCATTTTCAGCAAGCAAGGTTGTGTCATCTGCATGACGCAGGTTGTTAATGAGTCTTCCTCCAATCCTGATGTCCTGTTCGTCTTCATATAGTCCAGCTTCTTGGATTATTTGCTCTGCATACTGATTGAATAAGTATGATGAAAAGATACAACCCTGACTTACACCTTTCCTGACTTTAAACTACGCGGTATCCTCTTGTTCTGTTTGAGACTGCCTTTTGATCTATGTACAGGTTCCTCATGAACTCAATTGAGTGTTCTGGAATTCCCATTCTTTGCGATGTTATCCATAATTTGTTATGATCCACACAGTCGAATGCCTTTGCATAGTCAATAAACACAGTTAAACATCTTTCCGGTAGTCTCTGCTTTCAGCCAAGATCCATCTGACATTAGCAGTGATATCCTTCATTCCACATCCACTTCTGAATTTGGCTTGAATTTCTGGCAGTTCTCTGTTGATGTACTGCTGCAACCACTTTTGAATGATCTTCAGTAAAATTTTATTTGTGTGTGATTTAATGATATTGATCAATAATTTTTGCATTCTGTCGGATCCCGTTTCTTTGGAAAGGGCACAAATATGGATCTCTTCCAGTTGGTTGGCCAGGTAGCTGTCTTCCAAATTTCTTGTCATAGATAGACAAGTGAGCACCTCCGGCACTGTATCCATTTGTTGAAACATCTTGATTGATATTCTGTCAATTCCTGGAGCCTTGTTTTTCGCCAGTGCCTTCACTACAGCTTGGACTTATTTTCCTCAGTACCGTCAGTTCTTGATCATATGCTACCTCCTGAAATGGTTGAACACTGAGCATTTCTTTTTGGTACAGTGACTTTGTGTATTCCTTCCGTCTTCTTTTGATGCTTCCTGCATCGTTTAGTATTTTCCCTGTAGAATCCTTCAGTATTGCAACTCGAGGCTTGAATTATATCTTTAGTTCTTTCAGCTTGAGAAATGCCAAGCATGTTCTTCCCTTTTGGTTTTCTAACTCCAGGTCTTTGCACATATCATTATAATACTTTACATTGTGTTCTCGAGCCACCCTTTGAAATCTTCTGTTAGGCTCTTTTACATCATCATTTCTTCCTTTCACTTTAGCTACTCTACATTCAAGAATAAAATTCAAAGTCCCTTCTGACATCCAGAAGAAAGTCTTTTCTTTCTTCCCTGTCTTTTTAATGATCTTTTGCTTTCTTCATGTAAGATGTCCTTGATGTCATTCCACAACTCGTCTGGTCTTCGGTCGTTAGTGTTCAATGCATCAAATCTATTCTTGAGATGATCTCTAAATTCAAGTGAGATATACTCAAGGTCCTTCTTCCTAGTCTGTTTTAGTTTGGAAGCTCTGCTGAAAGCTGTCCACCATGGATGACGCTGCTGGTATTTGAAATACTGATGGCATAGCTTCCGGCATCACAGCAACACTCAAACCACCACACTATGACAAACTGACAGACAGGTGGTGGTTCTGTCTTGTAGGTACACATATATAGCAGAGAAAAATATCGAAATACAGTCATTATTTACCTAGTTCTGAAACTCCACAGCCGCTGAGTTAACCACAGCAATTAAAACCACACAGGGGATGTAAGTGATTGGATTATTAAGAGCTGCCCTGGATTTTAATTGTGGGTTATGAGTTACATTCTTGTTCTTCAACAAAGATCACATACAATGTGGTGATGCCTGATATCTTAGGCCCTTGATTTACAGAAATAGGCCAGGAGCGATAGATATTAGTTGGAACTAACTTAGAGACTGAAGAGAGGTGACCTTAATAATCCTCCCATGAAACTTTGTAGTTGGAAATTTGTACCTGTCTTCTCAACATCCCCCCGACCTCATCAGCCTGAGTATACAAATAAGGTCATGGTGGTAACGTTGATTCCCATATTTCCCTGGCTTTGTAGCTCCTCACTACCAAGATACAGAGCCCCTGTAGCCAAACTCTCCCACCCCTTCCTCTGACAGCCTCCAAGGGCAGTTGCACACATGCTCAGGAAGAAGCTTGCACACTGGTATAACTACAATCTCACTGGCTCTGCCCGTATTTGCTGTGTCAATTGGGAAGAAGGTTGCTCTCCACAGAGCATTGTACCTTGGGACTTCCAAGTGTGCACATGGCTCCATGTTCTCTTCAGGCTCCACCTAAGTGCTGGAGTTACAGTGTGTTCCATATGGAAAAAGAGAGACTCTTCGCCTCCCTAACTCTGTGCCCCACCTGTCTCCTGGGCCCTGAGCCAGAACTGCTTGGCACACAAGTAAACAGCTTCTTCAGATTATGCTCATCATACTTCCACCTTCTCCATTCACCTTATGGGATGACCTCAGGGGCAGTAGGAGAGCCATATCATCTCCTCCATTGTTTTTAACTCTTCCCTGTGCCCCCTAGGTATGCATGAACCAATTTTCTCCTTTATCCTTTGGTCAAAAATCAAAAGCCTTTAGGGGTATCACCCATATGGGTCACCAACCTTTTCTTCCCAGTCTTACTGCTGAGACTCAGCCAGGCACATGCTTCTACTCTTGCATGAAGTTGTCTGCTTTTGCTGAGCTCATTGCTACAATGGAACTGAGTCACCATTAGGGTCTGGTGGAGTCATCAGCCAGTGTAGATGGTTGTCCGATGAGAACAATCTCTAGTAAATGAGTTGCAGTGTCAAAAGTAGATAGAGGAATGGCTTTTGAGGAGCTTATTAACTCATTTGGCATAATTGCCTGTTGAATGAGATGGAGCTCAAAATGTGTTAAGTGTCCTGGCCTAGAAAAACACCCCTGCAAGTAGCTGAGAGGAAGGTATTCATTTTTGTGGGCTTCATCACAACTGGGAAGTTTATTCTCTGGCCTTCAGTTCTCCTAGGGCAGGAGAGGGCAGGTATGTAGTAAATAATTTGGCCTTGCCCAAAGAGAATTTCTGGCATTTGTTCTCAGCTTCTGGGAGGTAATCTCTAGGCTCTTGGAATGTCATGCCTGATAGGAATGTGTTTGCTTGCCCGGAGGCCTTGAGTCACTGGACAATCTTAAAGTGGGAGCTGGAATAACAGAAAGACTAACTATGTGATTTATAGTGAGGGCTTTGAGTCATGTGGTATCAGTTGACCTGGAGACTGAGATCAACCAAATGGGTAATCAATCAATCCATTATGCCTACATAGTGAAGCCCGAATAAAAACTCTGAACACTGAGGCTTGAAGGCTTGAGTGAGCTTCTCGTGGTTGGCAATATTTATGCATATTATCACACATCAGTTTTGGGTAAGTAATGTGTCCTGACTCCATAAGGAGAGGACATGGAAGCTTCATGTTTGGTACTCCCTGGACTTTACCCAAGGTTCCTAGGTAGTGCAAATGGTTTGTGCTCAACTACTAACCTAAAGATTGGCTGTTCAAACCCACCCAGCAGTAGCCTGGAAAAAAGTCCTAGGTATCTGCTTCCACAAAGATTACAGCCAAGAAAACCCTATGGAGCAGTTCTACTCTGCAACACATGGGGTCATCATGAGTCAGAATCGACTCAACAGCAGTGGGTTTGGTTTTTGGTTTTTGGACTCTACCCTATTGTCTCAGTCATCTGGTGCTGCTCTAACAGGAATACCACAAGTGGATGGCTTTACAAAGAGAAATTTATTCTCTCACAGTCCAGTAGGCTACAAGTCCAAATTCAGGGCATCAGCTCCAGGGGAA
>NW_004443939.1:34763184-34835124 GCF_000243295.1 Trichechus manatus latirostris | reverse complement strand
ATCTTGTCAACCTCATCAGTATAACCTCATCACAGTGATAGAATTTACAACACATGAGGAGATCACATATAATCTCATCATAGTGGTAGAGTTTACAACACATAAAGAAATCGCATCAGATAACACAGTCATACAATACTGGGAATCATGACCTAGCCAAGTTGCTACACACATTTTTTGGGGGACACAATTCAATCTATGTCACCTATGTACTACTTGCATTTGGCTGATTTTAATTTGTATCCATTCCCTCGAATAAACTGTAACTGTGGATATAATAACTTTCATTGAGTTCTATGAGTCTTTCTAAAGAATTATCAAAACAGGGGTGATTTTGGGAAGCCCTTGAACTAGCAGTTTGTGTCAGAAGTGAGGCTAGGCAGTTTTGTGTGGACACTGTGTGCCCCCTAAACCTTGTAGTTGGCTCTAACTTCTCAGAGTAGGGATTCATGGAATCTAGACAGAGGGAACGGCACACCATCCTCATCACTCAGACTTAATAGGAGATAAGAAGAAAGAAATCAAGGAGCAGAGATGTAGTTCTTTTATTAATATAGTATGCCATGTTTTAATGACTAGGGTTCTCAGTGCTAGTTCTCAGTGAGAAGACACTGTTTTATCATCTCATCTTTTCTTACCTTTTCTAACTTGAAATAGAATCTCCAGTCATTCATTCCGGAATCAAAGACCTCAAGTTCTTGAAAACGACTCAGTCTGGATTTGAAGGATTCATTAAAGACCAGTTCACCATCCTCCCTGAGGTGAAGGACCGGTGCTTTGCCACCCAGGTGTACTGCAAGTGGCGCTACTGCCAATGCAAAGATGTGGACTTCTAGGCCACCTGGTAAGAATGGGTGCTAGGCCCTAGCTCTGAGGCAGGTAGTATTTGCTCTGTTTGCAGGTGTCCAGAATTCATGGAGTCTTATACCTGAAAGGAATTTCTAGTTTAAAACTCTCTGTTTTTAATTTTTTAAATCAGTAGTTCTAAAACATTAGAGTATATTAGAATCACCAGCAGGGTTTGTTAAAACAGAGATTGATGGACCCCACCTTCAGAGTTTGTGATTCTGTAGGTCTGGGGTAGGAGCCAAGAATTTGCATTTCTAACAAACTCCCAGGTGATGCTGACGCTACTGGACTGGGAAACCACACCTTAAGAACCACTGGACTAAATGAAGATAACAATTTCTGGCCTTACTACCTCAGAGGGTTATAGAGAGGGCTAAACTAGTTTAGGGTGACTAATTCTTCCCAGTTTGCCTAGGGTTTTCCTGGTTTTAGCAATGAAAGTCCTGTGTCCTGGTAAACCCCTTGGTCCTGGGCAAACTGGGACAATTGGTCACCCTAGGCTAAACTCAAAGTGATATAATATCCATTGATGCACTTTGTAAATGTTACATGCTTTAAAAACATAAAGGTAAGATTCTTATTACAATATCCTTGATAAGCAGTAATTAGGCTCCTGGACTTCCAGAGACTGATAACTTGTTTTTTGACCAGGCATCTCCTTTCTTTGCTGAAGCTCTAATTGTTAGAAACTTTTACCCTATGTATAATAAGCTGAAACATGCTTCTGGTAGCTTCCTCCCACTGATATAGATTTGTTCTGCGCCTTTAATTATATGATAATACGAACGTCTGGCTCTGTAACATCTATAAACACTTCCTTCCTTCTCAACTCAAATCAGATCCCTTCCAAGTTCCCAAAGTTGCCTGATTACCATGTTCTTATTTGCATCAGCGTATGTGGCTATTTTTGCCCTTCCCCTTCTTGTTCTTACTTGATAACCTTCTATTAATTCTTTAAGACTCAGCTCAAAATGTCTTCTTTTGGGTGACACTCTCTCTAGACCTTCCCACCATGGGTAGTTTTGCCCTTTGTACATACTGGGTATTAAGAAGTATTGCCTAGAACTTAATAGGAAATCAAATATTCTTAAATGAATGAATATTTGTTTATATGTCAGTCTCAACTATTAGAATAAAGACCATATCTTGTACATATTAGTATCACAGTGGCTAGCAGAGTGCTTGGCTTATTATAAGTATCTAAGGAATATTTGGAGAATGAATTATGCAAAACAATGAATGTTTAGTGATCACTTATTATGTGTAACTAGAGATGTAACAGTAAGACAACATAGGCAAAATTCCTAGCACTGTGGAGCTTAACTGTATGGGGGAAATAAAAAAGAACAATATAGTATTAGGTAATGACAAATGTTATGAAGAAAAATAAACTAAATGAATGAGTGACTACACTGGAATTTTGTCTTTATGTGGAGAGCTCAGTCAAGTAACAATTCAAGGGACTAGCCAAGCTGAGCAGTAATAGGAATCCTCTTTATAGGTTCTTCAAATGCGGAGGGAAGTTTACCCTGGAATGCCCATTCAGCCCTGGTGTTAGACTATGAAGACAGCCTAGTGATACTCAATATGTTTGTTGAATGGTGGTGGTGGTGTATGAGTGTGGGTGCGTGTGAAGGGAAATGGGAAGTGAGATTTTTGCGCATTGTCAGATATTAATCGCATCTAAAATCGGCAATAAAATTGTTTTCTGAGGGGCAAAAGGGTCACTGCTTTATAGCTTTCCAACGAATTCTTGAAAGATGACTCTATGAGAGTCCTCAGTTTCCTTCTATGGGTTTCAGGGATACTGTTTGGAACATTGTCCTGGAGAAATTTGCTGGGCCCTATGACAAAGGCGAGTTCTCGCCCTCTGTCCAGAAGACCCTCTACGACATCCAAGTGCTCTTCCTGAGCCGGGTTCCCGAGGTACGTTTTGTCACTTGCCATTCTGAGGATTGAGAGAACTTGTGTTTCCTGTCAGCTCTGAAAAAGAGTTGAGAGTTAAAATAAGAAATTGTAAGACATATGAAAAATGACATCTGTTATTGTTCAAAAGCTTGTTATAGCAAGTGAGAGGAGAGCAAAAAATGGAAAAATCTGTCCAACTTAAAAACACAGGCCATGCTGTGGTTCTTTAGTTTTGTTGAGAATTCTTTGAGTCCTTTCAACCTGCTACTGATTTAGGCCTCATATTCATGACACCTGATTGCCTTGAGGGAAGGGTAATTAAATGGAGGACCTATGTTTCAGGGGAGCCAGAGAATAAAGGATAGATGTAGAGAGATTCCATCCATCCATCCATCCATCCACCCATCCACCCATCTATCCATCCATTCGTTTGATATTGTTTCTGTTGTTAGGTGCCGTCGAGTCGATTCTGACTCATTGCAACCCTATAGGACAGAGTAGAACTGCCCCATAGGGTTTCCAAGGAGTGGCTGGTGGATTTGAACTGCTGACCTTTTGGTTAGCAGCCAAGATCTTAACCACTATGCCACCAGGGTTCCCATTTGATATTATTGAATGGTTAGTATGTCTCTGCCAGCGTATGAGAGATACAAAGATAAATTAGAAATGGTCCTTACCCTGAAAGAGCTCATCATTCAGTGAAAAAAAGAAAATAAGTAAACTAATAATACACTAGAGAATAGAATATTATGGAAATACAGAGGAGGGCATCTAACACAGGTTTAGAGGATAGGGCCAGCCAGGCTCCCTGGAGGGAGAGGTGCTTGAGTTGAGACTTTAGCGATAAGTAGGGGTTATCTGGGTTCACACTTGAGGATGAGGGAGCAAAGGGTGTTATGGAGACAGGAGACAGCATGGTATAGTTGTTTACTGTTGAGCTTGTTGACCGCATGTGAAGCTACAGGAGTGAAAGTATTTCTATGTGCCTAGAGATGAGGCAGGGTTCAGATCAGGAAGGGCTACTTTGGGCTTAGCTATAGAGTCTGTACTTTATCCTGAGAGCTTTTAGGGTATAAGCGGGATGTGACATGACCAGATTTGCACTCTAGAAAGATCACTCTGAAAGAAGTGTGGTCATTAAAAGGCTGACAGATCACAGGCAAGGACACCTGTTTGGAGGCTATTGTAGAAATCTGGTAAGGAGGGCCCGAGCTAAGGCAATGGCAGGGATGGAGAGGAGGAGTACTGCCTTTAGGCCTGGGCAAGAGGGACTCCTGCTATGACCCAGTACTTTAGAGACCCCCTTCAGGCCTTCCTCTGACTATGCCTCTCTCCGCTGGGTGAAGTTTGTGGGTCCAAGGGAACAAACCCCCCAGGAGCCCACACGTCGCCTTTTAGACCCGTCTCTCGATACCTGGGCCTCCAAAATTTCCTGCCAAAATAGCTCTGAGCCTACTTCCAAGCCTGCACAGGGGTCTTTCCCAGATCCACCCTCCAGAGAACAGATCATGCCATTGGTGTGCACACCCTTAGGCTGGAGGGTTGTCAAAGGGGCAGCTGTTTGCAGGAGGTATGGGTGAGACTTGATGTGCAGGCGGGGGCTCACCCACCTGAGTCCAAGAGAGAAAGTGGGTGGGCCAGGGCTGGGGGCTAGCTCTTCCCATGCTGCCATGTCTTGGCATGGCACTCCAAGGAGTCAGAGAATTTTAAATTTGAACTTACCTTCTAGGTCATTATAAAGATATATTTGTAAGATTAGAAGGCTAGAACATATTTTACTTAAAAAAGTTTGTTAGTTTGATTTATAACTTTCAAATCTTTAGGCATCTGGTATACGGGCCTCCAGTTAATAGTCTTACCCCCAAGCCTGCAAATGTTAGGGACAGGCCTAGAGAGGAGGGAATGGAATTAGGAGGAATTTAGGAGGTTAACTTGCCAGCATATGGAGACCAGTTGGACGTCTAAGAGGTCTCCCAGGTTTGTGACCCAAGGAACACTTACTTTTCAGAAGAGCAGATTTTGTACACTGAGAAGAGTGGGCCCACCTTTTAATAGCAGGACCAGTAGGAGAGAAGAGTGTAGGGCAACAGAGAGGCAGCAGGGGGTGCCTCAGAGGCAGAGGTGGAGCCTGAATAAGGTGGGTGGTGGGTGGTAATAGAGAGACTCACAACTGCCCAATGTGATACATATTATTGTGCATTCCAGATAGAAGACATGGAAATCAGCCTGCCAAACATTCACTATTTTAATACAGACATGTCCAAAGTGGGACTGATCAACAAGGAAGAGGTAAGAGAACTCTAAAAAAAAGCACACCTCCCACCCGTCTTTATAAACTTGGGATGATAATATCACCGACTAAAACTCTTAGCAGCTGTTGCTTGGGAGAATATTTATAGTCGCCACTGATTAGAGCTCTCTCAGACCCTGGGCCTTTCAGTGCCTGCGGCTAGAGTACCCTAGAAGTAGATGAATAATTATAGAGGAGGGTTGGAAGCTGCAGAGGGAAAGACAAAGAAAGAACAGAGTGTGCCCAAGGAAACAGCTCTGAGAGCTGCTTCCTCAAAAGGTGCCACACAAGGTCTCAGCTTCGTTATTCTTCCATCATGAGTCAATAGGGAGAAAAAAAACATGCTATTTTCAGTTTCTTCCATCATCTCTACCTTTTGATTAAGTGGTCAATTCAATAGCATACACAACGCACGGAAAGATGAAAGAGTATTTGTGTTTCTAATTGCAATTACAGATGGCAGGATGAAGAAATTCATTTTTTTGAAAGGAAACCTTGTCTTGCAAAAAACACTTACCTTGACCCATTCTAGCCATGACAGAAAGTTAAACCACTTAGTATGTCCAGTTACCAAACCCGAACCCGTTGCCATCGAGTCGATTCTGACTCATAGCAAACTGACCCTATAGGGCAGAGTAGAGCTGCCCCATAGGGTTTCCAAGATTGTAATCTTTACAGAAGCAGACTGCCACATCTTTCTGCTGCAGAGCACCTGATAGGTTCGAACCACCAACCTTTCAGTTAGCAGCCAAGCCCTTAACCACTGCCCCACTAGGGCCCCTTGTATGTCCAACTAGATAGCCTAAAATCCTGACAGATAGCCTTTGTGGTCAATTTAGGGATATTAGAATTGTCCCTCCCCCTTAAACCAATTTCAGAATGATGTTGTTAGTTGCCCTGTAGTTGATTCTAACTCCTGGTGACTCCATGTGTGCAGAGTAGAACTGTGCTCCATAGGGTTTTCAATGTTGCAACCTTTCAGAAGCAGATCGCCAGGCCTGTTTTCCAAGGCCTCTGTGTGGGTTTGAACCACCAACCTTTTGGCTAGTAGTCAAGAGCTTAACCATTTGAACCATCCAGAGACTCCTATTTTAAAATGATAGGATTCCTCTATTTGATGCATCCTCCCACAGACTTCTATAATTTAAAAAACTCCATTTTAGGAAACTTTTTCTTTTGTGTGTGGGGGAATGAGGCAAAGAAGGGGCCATCGATTAACATAGCTCTGCTGCCTTAGAATCACATCCTTTGATGGGTAAAGGCCAATAAAGGTTCTTCAGGAAGAGCCTACATTCTGGGTCTGCTGACTCAGCAGTCTCAGTAGTCAGAGCCCCTCTGCCAGATACCTTACTTTGTTCTGCAGTGACTGTTGGCGGACTCCCCTGGCTTTTCCCTGCCGTCCGTAGCAGGTAGTGGTTGAGGGGGCAGCACTGGAGAGCAAAGCTCTTGTTAGGTGCCTGGTGTAAGTGATATGGTGTCCTGAGTGGCAAAGGAGAGCGACCTTGATCCCATATGCCATTCTTTCAGCTGAAATAAGGGCAGTGCTATGTACTTCAGAAGAAGGAAAGGGTGTTGACTACTGAAATTTCATTAATTTAAATTTAAAGCCCCTTTTAAATGATTACCTTCTAAAGGGCAAGAGACAGACCTGAAAGAAATCCTGGCTATATCCACCAGGAAAAAACAGAAACACCAGTTACCATCAAGTCGATTCCAACTTATGGTGAGCCCTTGTGTGTCAGAGTAGAACTGTGCTCCATAGGGTTTTCAATGATTTTCGAAAGTAGATCACCAGGCCTTTCTTCTGAAGTGTCTCTGAGTGGACTCGAACCTCCAGCCTTCAGTTAGCAGCGGAGCATGTTAACCGTTTTCACCACCCAGGGACTCCATATCCACTAGAGGCAAAACAAGTGGACCCAAGCAGGAAAAAAGGTCAGGTTTCATGACTTAATTGGAGCAGTGCTCAGCACAGGACCCCAGGCAGAGTGAGGAAGGCATGCATCCTCAGGGCCCCTGATGCCTCAGGCCTGGGCCGATCCAGCTCAAGGGCTTGCTGGTGGGCTGAGGCAGTAGTGTTCCTTCATCCAGGAAGTCAGACTTCATCCCCCAGCTCCCTCCCAGAGCCCAGCGAGGGACCTGGAGGCAGGAAGGCCAAAGTTCCTCTGAGTCAAGGCTCTGTCCCTGCTTCTGCGTCTGCACCGTGGGGCTGGTTGGAGCTGCTCTCAGGCTCTGACCCAGCAGGTGTGTACAAAGTGAAGGCAACACACAGGAAGCAAGGAGTCAGGACACACTGACAACAGCAGAAAAGTGACAAATGGCAGAGTGGGAAGACGAAGACCTCTAAAAGCACAGCTGTCTGGAGCCATTAGCATTAGGCTAACAGCCCTTCAGACCTCATATGCTCCTGAGGGCATGGCTGTATCACAGCACTGGACGATGATTGATGTGCAAAGTGAGTCATCAAGTAAAGGTCAAATTATATTCTCCACACTCTGTTGGAAAAGCAGGGATATGTAATGCATTTTAGAAACATATCCCAGTGATTAAACATTTTTTAAAAACTTTAATTTTCTGGTAAATCAACTCTCACCTATTGCCAGAAAAATAATACATTGCCATGCTTGAAGTAACTTCACTGCACAGCACATACATTTTCCTGTTTAACAGGTTGTTGTTGTTTAAATATTGATTCATAGAAAAAAGGAGGGGAGGTATTTTAATGCCTCTGAGATTAACGTGTTTTTTCTGTAGGTCTTGCTACCTTTAGACAATCCATACAGGAAAATTACTGGCACAGTCAAGAGGAAGCTGTCTTCATGGCTCTGACATTGTAGCCACCAATAGGAGTCCACTGTTAGCTGAGGAATTCCTCACAGCCACTCACATGATGCTAGAAATTGTTTTGTGTAGCTATGCAAGTTTTCCTTGTAGCAGATTGATTTATGGTGTTCATTTTCCTCCTGCATTAAATAATTTCTTTCTTCTACACCTAGCTCAGCAAGGTGATTTGTGGATTACCTGATTAGTAATTATCACATGCTTTATGGATACAATTTACTTAAAAAATACTGAGCAGTATTACAACAATCATAAATCAATATTTCTTTTTGGTTGTCTTGTGCCTTCTTATCATAGAGAAGCCTTCAAATCAATTCATTAAGAAAATAATCATGAATTAGTGGAGGTGTCACATCAATTAATTTGTGCATTAGTTTAAGAAGCAAATATTTATTATTTTCATCCTATTGATGCTAAAACTTTGCTTCTGGGTAATGCAGAAAATGTAGTGACATAATCAGGTTGAAATATACCACCACCGCAACTTCAATTGAATATTTGAATTTTTAAGAATGCTGTCACATACGGATTATTGGGAACTTATTTCTACTTGATAGTACTTTTGTGATTTAAATGTATTCATTTTATGACTTTTTCAATGCTTAGAGAATGTTTTGTACACATTGGGGCATTGAAAAAAGTGTAAATTGTTTTTATTTGAATAACGCATCCATTTGTCACAAAGAGCCATATTTAATAAATATTGTCAGTATACAGATGGATGGATATACATATAGAAAGGAGACTAGAGAATATGTATGTATGAAAATATCAACAGTGATGATTTCTAAATGGTATAAGTGATTTTTATTTTTGCCATGTGCTTTTCTGAATCTTCCAAATATGAACATTTATTGCTTTTATAATCAGAGAAATAAACATAATTGATGATTAAAAGATGCATGCAGACTTGAGGGATGTCTTAGTCCCCTAGTGCTGCTATCACAGAAATACCACAAGTGGATGGCTACCACAAACAGAAGTTTTTTTCTCTCACAGTCTAGTAGGCTAGAAGCCCAAATTCAGGGTGTCGGCTCCAGGTGAAGGCTTTCTTTTTCGACTCTGGAGGAACATCCTTGTCATCAAACTTCCCCTGGACTAGGAGCTTCTCCATGCAGGAACCTCGGGTCCAAAGGATGCATTCTGCTCCTGGCACTGCTTTCTTGGTGGCATGAGGTCACCCACCCCCCCTATGCCCCTCGTTTCCCTTTCCCTTTATCTCTTGCAAGATAAAAGGTGGTGCAGGCCACACCCCAGGGAAACTGCCTTTACATTGGATCAGGGGTGTGACCTGAGCAAGGGTGTTACATCCTACTCTAATCGTCTTTAACATAATCCAATCTTGCCTCATTAACTACAGGCAGAGATTAGGCTTTAGGACACATAGGGAAATTATGTCACAAAATGGAGACAACCACACAATACTGGGAATTATGGCCTAACTGAGCTGACACATATTTTTGGGGGACACAATTCAATCCATGAGAAGAGGTGATTATCTTTATATCAATTGACTAACACTACCATTGCATATATAGCATAAAGCTTCATGAGTTATAATTTTAGAAACCCATGATGAAAATCTGTCCAAACGAAAATTAAAGATAACCCATATACATCATATATTTTATAATGCTTACATACGAGCATTTAGTGTTATTTGATAATACTTCTGCTTCATTCTCCTATATAATACTACTGCTTAATAGCATGGTGCTGTGGTTAATTACACAAACTCAGTTTACGTCTTGGCTCTACCTCTAACTAGCTATATGACCCAGTTTCCTCATCTGTAACATGGAGGTGAAAATAGAACCTAACTCACAGGGTTTTTGAGGATTAAATGGCTTAATGTTTGTAAAGTGCTATGGAAATTTTTATGCCTGACACATGTAAGTTTCTGTATGTGTTTGCTAACTGAAATAAGTACCTTGCCTTCTTCTTACTTGTTATTAGACCCAAGTAGAAAGTCATCCTGGGTTTTGTGGGTGAAGTGAGAGATGATATGGGAGGTCTGAGAGCAGCAAACCTCAGAAGATGCCGGAGGCCATTTACAAATGAACACCTGCTTAGAAAGAACATGGAATAAGAAGGATGAAATAATTTGATAAAGAAAGTTTTGTACTACGTTGAATTCTCATGTTACAAAATGTGCTGCTACATCATAAAACTCGCATGGCCAAATGGCTGGTACATTTTATTCCTCTGCTAATTTGAGAATTCTGTTCAAAGAGTCAGTTAGAGGTTAGTATGACTTTTCCTTTAAAGAAAAAACAAAACAAAAACCCGAAACCTTAATTAGGCCGTTTCTTACTTGATGTTCTCTTCTTCATGTAAGTTTTGGAAATAGCATATTTGCTCCAGAGAAGAAATTGATGTTAGAACAGAATCCTTAGACAAAAATTGTGGTCCGTTTTATATGTATATGCTTTGTACTTCTTGTGAACTCTTAAACAATTTATTGTAATGGGTTCCAAACAAGCTATTTGATGTTATATCCCAGGTGTGTGGCAGGAAAGGCTGTAGTCTGTGAAATTTTCAAGGCCAGGTTCCTGTTTGGTGAAGGATGTTTTCTTGTGGTTAGAATTGTGAACTATGTGCTGAAAACCAGGCTCTGGGTTTCACCTGCTCCTGTCAGCTCCTTTCAGGCAGGCAGGCAGGCAGTGAACTGTAAACACCTGTGAGGTAATTCGTATGAAAACACTTTGTAATCTTGTTATGGAAGGCTGCAGAGACTCTGTGCCAATTTTTTGGAAAGCCAAGCTGCTCTCACACCCTCTCCCTTCTTCTCTCTCCCTACCATTACCCCAACACGGATCTCCAGTAATTTCACAGAGGAATTGTTGGTAGCTGCCATTGAGTCAGCTCCTGACTCATGGCAACCCCATGCACAACGAAATGTTGTGATCCATAGGGTTTTCACTGGCTGATTTTCAGAGGTAGATGGCCAGGCCTTTCTTTCTAATCCATCTTAGTCTGGAACCTTCACTAAAATCTGCTTAACATCATAGTAACACACAAGTCTCCACTGACAGATGGGTGGTTGCTGCCCATGAGGTGAACTGGCTGGAATTGAACCCGGGTCTCCCGCATGATAGATGAGAATTCTACCACTGAAACACCCTTGTCCCTTCACAGAGGAATAATGCAGGTGATTCCAGCCCATGTACTGCTTGTGAGGCAGTTTGCATGGTAATTAATGGAGCAGGCCATCATAAGGGGTTTGCGGATTTGGCAGCTAAGACTTTTTCCAAATCTTCTAAATTTCGTCTCATAATTTTTCATAGAGACAGCCCCAGAAAATGTGTCCTGTTCCTCTTCCTTTTTAGAGTCAGACTTAAGATCATACTTTTCCTTATTTTTAGCGCCTACTTTCTCCTCTTCCCCCCAATATAATAGAAATGACTCTTTTAGAGACAGAATTTTACTTACTTGTCATTGAAACAGGATTTACCTTTTTCAACTCCTTTTTAACTAAAGAAATTTGAACTGTTCTCTAACCTCCTTACCCTCTGTCCAGAAAGCATTTCCTTTCTTTCGGACGCTGAGCTATATGGAGTTGCCCTTTGTAGTCTCCCTTGAAAAACCATTGTAACTCCTGCCTCCTCACCTGCATTATGAGGAATCTGAAGCTTATTTCTGAAGACATGGCTTTCAAGCCTTCTAACCACACACATTGGTGTGTTTTATATGTATATTGGTTTCCAAATATTTGAAACTTATCTCTTTGTATTTTTCATGGTCTTTGTTCTCATTTCTCTCAGAGTTCAGCTGCCTCTCATTCTTTACTTCCACATAGAAATTCTTAAAGTTTTTTGGATCCTGTTGAGACTCTATTGAGAATGTAATGGCTATGGACCTTCTTCCTAGAAAGGTTCCTCGACCTCTGCTAAGGAAATAGTTGGCACTCTATCCTTGAACCACAAAGGATTACAATAGAAATTTACCACGTAAGGAATATATACATCCAAACTTAGAAGAAAGGCATACTGACCACCTTTGTGTGAGAAAGGTAGATAAGTGTATTTACAATAAAACAGAAAGATCCGCAATCTATTAGATTTCTGAGGCTGCCATAACTAATCACCACAAACTTGATGTCATAATACAACATAAATTTATTCTCTCACAGTTCTGGAGGCCCAAAGTCCTAAATCAGAGTGTTGGCAGGCTGCACTTCCTCTGAAGGCTCTAGAGGAGATTCTGTTCCTTGCATCTTCTGGCTTCTGGTGGCTGTCAGCATTTTAGGCTTGTGGCTGTATCACTCCAATCTCTGCCTCCGTAGTCACATTGCTGTCTCCTCTTCTGTGTGTCAAATGTCCCTGTGTGTCTCTTATAAGGACATTTGTCATTAGATTAAGGCTCATTCAGATGACCCAGGATGATCTCTTCGTCTCAAGAACTTTAACTTAAATTGCATCTGCAAAGACCCTTTTCATGAAAGATAACATTTACAGTTTTCAGGAATTAGGACACGGACAGGTAAGGGGACAGTAAGCTTCCTCTTGCAGGCAGCTGTTCTGGCACACATTGTATCTTTAGCTACATCCAAGCTACTATTTCCTTCAAGTCTGGAGATGGTCACATCCTCCTCCCAGTTTGATCATCTATCATGTAGACATTTATAAAAGGGTGAAAAACTTGGGCTTTGGCTCCAGATAGTGCTAAGTTTTAGATTGAGCTCTATCAGTTTCTAGCTGTGAAACCTTGGACAGGTTACCTCTCTTAGCTTCTCTCATTGGTGAAATGGGACTAATACCTAAGTTCTCTCATTTGTGAAGTGTGAATAATAATACCTACTTCATGGGGTAACTGAGGATTAACTGAGATAATGCATGCATGAGTTAGAATGCTTTTAGTTGCAAGTAACTGAATACCTACGAGTGTCTTAAATTAAAAGGACATCTTGTTTACTTAATAAGTTTAGAAGTAGAGTATACTAGGATTGGTCTGGCAACTCAATGATAGCTTTAAGCATTAGGGTTCATCCCATCCTTTGTTTTGTCATCCTCAGTGTGTAGTAATATCTCCCTTGTGGCCACAAAATGATGATAAAACTCCTGTCATGGATGCTGTGGTGGGCTGCCCAGATCTCCCTTAGGGCCAAAACACTCATTCCCTCAGATGCAAGAAGTGTTGGCCTCTGATGGCTTTTAGTTGCATCCCTCTCCAGGAATTTCCCTTGACTGAAGGAAGCTGTCTTGCCCAAGTTTACACCCACTCCCTGCAAGCAGCACATTCAATGTCTAGTCAATGTGGGGGGTGCAACATCCTGACACTGTTGTCTCAATTGGCACAAATCTAAAGGGTCATTCTAGCTCCAGAGCTTCTGATTGGCTGAGGCCTCTGTTGCAACAGCATTGCAGTTCAACTTCTCCCTCTGCCCAGTTCTCTTTCCCTTATTCCTCACAGGTGTTGTTCCAGAAAGTACTCTCTAATGAACATCTTGCATGAAAATCTCAGGATATCACTGTATTTTTCTTTGGGAAGCAAACCTAGAACCAGGAGTGGTTCTAGGAAGGACATTCTGAAATGGAATTGGGGAGCTGGATCATCCACTGCCAACTGACAATGAGAACCTCATCATTGGTGGGAGATGGGGGTCCTGATAGGTCCCAAAATACTGTAGTCGTGCAATTGTTAAAACCTACACCGAAGGTGAATTGACTAGGCTACTGGAGGAACCCCCACATGTCTATCGTACTGTGGGGGCTTATGTGTTGCTGTGATGCTGGAAGCTATGCCACCGGTATTCAGATACCAGCAGAGTCACCCATGGTTGGACAGATTTCAGCTGAGCTTCCAGACTAAGACAGACTAGGAAGAAGGACCCAGCAGTCTACCTCTGAAAAGAATTAGCCAGTGAAAACCTTATGAATAGCAGTGGAACATTGTCTGACATAGTGCCAGAAGATGAGTCCCCAAGGTTGGAAGGCACTTAAAAGATGACTAGGGAAGAGCTGCCTCCTCAAAATAGAATTGACCTTAATGACATGGATGGAGTCAAGCTTTTAGGACCTTCATTTGCTGATGTGGCACGACTCAAAATGAGAAGAAACAGCCGCAAACATCCATTAATAATTGGAACGTGGAATGTACAAAGTATCAATCTAGGAAAAATCATCAAAAATGAAATGGAATGCATAAACATCGATATCCTAGGCATTAGTGAGCTGAAATGGACTGGTATCGGCTATTTTGAATCGGACAGTCATATGGTCTACTATGCCAGGAATGACAACTTGAAGAGGAATGGCGTTGCATTCATTGTCAAAAAGAACATGTCAAGATCCTGAAGTACAGCGCTATCAGTGATAGGATAATATCCATACACCTACAAGGAAGACCAGTTAATACAACTATTATTCAAATTTACACACCAACCAGTAAGATGAAGAAATAGAAGATTTTTACCATCTTCTGCAGTCTGAAATTGGCTGAACATGCAATCAGGATGCATTGATAATTACTGGTGATTGGAATGCGAAAGGTGAAAACGAAGAAGATCCGTATTTGGAAAACATGGCCTTGGTGATAAAATGATGCCGGAGATCACGTGATTGAATTTTGCAAGACCAATGACTTCGTTGCAATTACCTTTTTTCACCAACATAAACGGCGACTATAAAGATGGACCTCACCAGACGGAATACATAGGAATCAAATCGACTACATTTGTGGAAAGAGACAATGGAAAAGCTCAATATCATCAGTCAGAACAGGGCCAGAAGCCGACTGCAGAACAGATCATCAATTGCTCACATACAAGTTCAAGTTGAAACTCAAGAAAATTACAACAAGTCCATGAGAGTCAAAGTACGACCTTGAGTATATCCCACCTGAATTCAGAAACCATCTCAAGAATAGATTTGACACGTTGAACACTAGTGACCAAAGACCAGACGAGTTGTGGAAGGACATCAGACATAAAGAAAGCAAGAGGTCATTAAAAAGAAAGAAAAGACCAAAATAGATGTCAGAAGAGACTCTGAAACTTGCTCTTGAACGTCGAGTAGCTAAAGCAAAAGGAAGAAATGATGAAGTAAAAGAACTGAACAGAAGATTTCAAAGGGTGACTCGAGTAGACAAAGTAAAGTATTATAATGACATGTGCAAAGACCTGGAGATAGAAAACCAAAAGGGAAGAACACGCTCAGCATTTCTCAAGCTAAAAAAACTTAAGAAAAAATTCAAGCCTCTAGTTTCAATATTGAAGGATTCTATAGGGAAAATATTAAACAATGCAGGAAGCATCAAAAGAAGATGGAAGGAATACACAGTCATTATACCAAAAAGAACTGGTTGATGTTCAACCATTTCAAGAGGTAGTATATGATCAGGAACTGATGGTACTGAAGGAAGAAGTCCAAGCTGCACTGAAGGCATTTGCGAAAAACAAGGCTGCAGGAATTGATGGACTATCGATTGAGATGTTTTAACAAATGGATGCAGCACTGGAAGTGCTCACTCGTCTATGCCAAGAAATTTGGAAGACAGCTACCTGGCCAATCAACTGGAAGAGATCCATATTTATGCCTATTCCCAAGAAAGGTGATCCAGCTGAATGCGGAAATTATCAAACAATATCATTAATATCACAGGCAAGTGAAATTTTGCTGAAGATCATTCAAAAGCGGCTGCAGCCGTATGTCGACAGGGAACTGCCAGAAATTTAGGCCGGATTCAGAAGAAGATGTGGAACGAGGGATATCATTGCTGACGTCAGATGGATCCTGGCTGAAAGCAGAGAATACCAGAAAGATGTTTACCTGTGTTTTATTGATTATGCAAAGGCATTTGACTGTGTGGATCATAACAAATTATGGATAACATTGTGAAGAATGGGAATTCAGAACACTTAATTGTGCTCATGAGGAACCTGTACATAGATCAAGAGGCAGTTGTTTGGACAGAACAAGGGGATATTGCATGGTTTAAAGTCAGGAAAGGTGTGTGTCAGGGTTGTATCCTTTCACCATACCTGTTCAATCTGTATGCTGAGCAAATGATCTGAGAAACTGGACTGTATGAAGAATGGAGCATCAGGATTGAAGGAAGACTCATGAACAACCTGCAGTATGCAGATGACACAACCTTGCTTGCTGGAAGTGAAGAGGATTTGAAGCACTTACTGATGAAAATCAAAGACTACAGCCTTCAGTATGGATTATACCTCAACATAAAGAAAACAAAAATCTTCACAACTGAACCAATAAGCAACATCATGATAAATGAAGAAAAGATTGAAGTTGTCCAGGATTTCATTTTACTTGGATTAACAATCAACACCTATGGAAGCAGCAATCAAGAAATCAAAAGATGCATTGCATTGGACAAATCTGCTGCAAAAGACCTCTTTAAAGTGTTGAAAAGCAAAGATGTCGCCTTGAAGACTAAGGTGCGCCTGACCCACGCCATGGTTTTTTCAGTTGCATCATATGCATGTGAAAGCTGGACAATGAATAAGGAAGACGAAAGAAGAATTGATACCTTTGAATTACGTATTGGTGAAGAATATTGAAAATACCATGGACTGCCAGAAGAACAAACAATTCTGTCTTGGAAGAAGTACAATGAGAATGCTCCTTAGAAAGAAGGATGGTGAGACTTCGTCTCACATACTTTGGACATGTTGTCAGGAGGGATCAGTCCCTGGAGAAGGACATCATGCTTGGTAAAGTACAGGGTCTGCAAAAAAAGAGGAAGACCCTCAATGAGATGGATTGACACAGTGGCTGCAGCAATGGGCTCAAGCGTAACAACAATTGTGAGCATGGCACAGGACTGGGCAGTGTTTCTGTTTTGTGGTACATAGGGTCGCTATGAGTTGGAACTGACTCGACGGCACCTAACACCACCACCATCACCACCACCAACAACAACACTGGAGGAAGGGAGGAAGGTAATATATAGGCGAGCAAAATATCTCAGAGGTTTCAGAGGTTTGGGGAAGTAGTTATTATAAGGATTATGGTATTTGGATGGTTGTTTCTGGGGACCGTTAATGCACTGAAGAAAGGATGAAATACTGAGGGTGATTAATAACCAATATAAGTCAAAGTGTGAAAGCAAGAGGGCATCCTTGATAGCATACAAAGAGATTCTTGTTTCCTGCAGCTGGATGGCAGAAAAAGCTTAGGATTAGGGCCAGGACTTAATTCTAAGAGCAGCAGAGCTCCAGAGAAAATTGAATTCTCAACCCTGGCAGGTATGCTACACAAAGGTCAGGGCCCTAATGGATGCACTTGAAATCCTGAATCCCCAGACTTCCAAAAACTCTCTGGGCCTGCAGAAGTTATCTACTCTTACGTCTTAAAAGCTATCACTACTCCCCTTCTTGAAGACAACGCAGAGGCATCTGCCTAGCAACACAACACATGCCCCCTTGGAATCTGTCATCACCTCCCCTCTTCACCACCAGACCTATATATAGGGTCAAGTCACATCATAAACCAGCCAGAGACATGCTGGGCCCATTAAGGGAGGAAAGGAACCGTAGCTAAAAGAGCTGCAAAGACGCAACCAATGTATACAAGAGCTGGAAGATTATATATGGGACTGGATCCTGAGGATGCTGGATAAATGTAAACAAATATAAATTTGGATAATGGAGAGTTTATCAATATGAGAATACTTTCTCATGATTCAGGGTTTCACCTTGATAAGGGTCCCGGAAGACAATGTTAATATGCTACTAGGATGTTAGGAAAAATGTTTTCCAAACTTAGACGTTTAGAAAAGGTACGGGTGATGCTAACTGAAGTAGAAATGCTAGAGCTGCTATGGAAAACAGTGAAGGAAGGGATAAAATAATTTCTCCAACAAAATACTAGCAAATAGAATCCAACAGGATACTAAAAGGAGTATACATCATAATCAAGTGGTATTTATTTTAGTAATTCAAGAGTGGTTCAACATATGAAAATCAAGTAATAGACTTGAATAAAGAAAAACCACATTATCATCTCAATTTATGCAGAAAAGGCACTTGACAAAATCCAACACCCTTTCTTGATAGCAACACTCAACAAACCAGGAATAGAAAGGAAATTGCTAAACATGATAAAGGGAAATTACGAAAAACCCATAGCTAATATTGTACTCAATGGTGAAAGACTGAAATCTTTCTAAGATGAGGAACAAGACAAAGATAGCCACTCTCACCTCTTCTATTCTACATTGTACTAGAAGTTCTAGCAAGAGGAAGTAGGAAAAAAAAAAGAAATCCAGATTGGAAAGGAAGAAGTAAAACTATTCACAAATGACATGATCCTATATATAGAAAATACCAAGGAATTCACAAGAAAGCTACCAGAGCTAATAAATAAATCCGTCTAAGTTGCAGGGTAAAGATCAACACAAAAAAACCGATTGTGTTTCTATACACCAACAATAAACAATCTGAAAAAGAAATTAAGAAAACAATTCCATTTACAATTGCTTCTAAAAAATAAAATACCTAGGAATAAATTTAACTAGAGAGATGAAAGACTTGCTCACTGAAAACTATAAAACATTGCTGAAATAAACTACAGAATACATAAATGGAAAGGCATCCCATTGTTATGGAGTGGATTACTTAATAGTGTTAAGATGTCAATAATACCCAAAGTGATCTATAGATTCAATGCCATCCCTATCAAAATTGCAACAGTCTTTTTGAAGAAATGGAAAATCCAGTTTTCAAATTCATCTATAATTTCAAGGGGCCCAGAATAGCCAAAGCAGTCTTGAAAAAGAACAAAGTAGAAGGACTCACACTTCCTGATTTCAAAAGCTACAGTAATCAAAATAGTATGGTACTGGTATAAGGATACACATATAGACCAATGGAATAGAATTGAGAGTCCAGAAATAAACCCCTACATTTATAGTCAACTGGTTGTTGACGAGGGTGCCAAATCCATTCAATGGGAAAGAATAGTCTCTTCAATAAATGGCACTGGGACAACTGGATCTCCACATGCAAAAGAATGAAGTTGGGCCCATAATCCACACCACATATGAAAATTAAAAGGGATCAATGATCAAAATATAAGAACTAAAACAATAAAACTCTTAGAAAAAAACCAATGCTTTGAGACGTTCTAGACAATGGATTCTTAGATATGGCACCAGAAGTTTGAGCAACAAAAGACAAAGGAGACAAATTGGATTTCATCAAAATGAAAAACTTTTGTGTATCAAAGGACTTTATCAAGAAAGTGAAGAGACAACCCACAGAATGGGAGAAAGTATTTGGTAACCATATGTCTGATAAGGATTTAATATTCAAAATATTTAAAGAACTCCTGTAACTCAACAACAAAATACAAACAACCCAATTAAAAAATGGACAAGAACTTAAATAGGCATTTCTACAAAGAAGATATGTAAATGGTCCATAAGCACATGAAAAGATGTTCAACATCGTTAATAGTTGTGCTTGTTGTTAGTTTCTGTCAAGTCCACTCCAACTCACGGCGACCTTATGTATAATAGAACAAAACATTGTCTGTTTGGTCCTGCACCATCTTCATGATCATTGGTATGTTTGAGTCCACATTAATGATTAGAGAAATGCAAATCAAAACCACAATGAGATACCACATCACACCCACTAAGGTAGCTAATATCAGAAAAATTGAAAATAAGTGTTGGCAATGATGTGGAGAAATTGGAACCCTCATCCATTGCTAGTAGGAATGTAAAATGGTGGAGCTGCTGCAGAAAACAGTTTGACAGTTTCTCAAAAAGTTAAACATAGAATTACCATACCGAAAACAAAACAAAACAAAAAACCTGTTGCCGTTAAGTCAATATCAACTCATAGCGACCCTACAGGACAGAGCAGAACTGCCCCATAGAGTTTCCAAGGAGCAGCTGGTGGATTCAAACTGCCCACCTTTTGGTTAGCAGCCAAACACAACCACTGCACCACCATATGATCCAGAAATTCCACTCCTAGGTATATACCTAAAAGACTTGAAAGCGGGGACTCAAGTAAATACTTGTACATTAATGTTGATTGCAGCATTATTCACAATAGCCAAAAGATGAAAACAACCCAAGTGTTCATCAACAGATGAGCAGATAAATAAAATATGGTATATCCATATGATGGAATATTATTCAGTCATAAAGAGAAACGAAGCTTTGATACATGGTATGGCATGGGTGAACCTTGAAAACATTATGCTGAATGAAGTAAGTCAGAAACCAAAGGATGAATTCTGTATGACCCCATTTATATGAAATTATTAGAATAAGAATTGCATAGAGACAACTCTTTAGTAGTGGTTCCCAGGGGCTGGGGGAAGGAGGAAATGGGAAGTTATTATTAAGGTGTACTGAGTTTCTATTTAGAGGGATAAAAAACATTTGAAAATGTATAGTGGGGATGATTACACAACATGGTGAATGTAGTTATTGTCACTGAATTGTACACTTAAAAATAGTTAAAATTACAAATGTTTTTATACACACATTTTACCACAATAAAACAAAAAAACCAGTATTGCATCTCCGAGGGGAATGAGAGATTAGTGCCACCCTTAAGGACCTAAAGGGTTGAAGAGTAGTAATCATTATATCCTCATTTAATTCACCAGTATGATCCCTACAAACCCTAAAAGATCCTAGAGGAAGACAGCAGACTACTAAAAAATCAATTGCGTAGAAGCCATAGTTGCAGCCACCATTCCAGATGTGGTATTTTTGCTTAAGCAGATTAGCTTGGCCTCAGAAACATAGGATGTGGCCTTTAATCTGACAAATCCATCAGATTTTCAAATTAAGAAGGAAGAACAGAAGCAGTTTCCATTTACACGGAATGGTCAATAGTATACATTTATGGTTTTGCTCCAGGACTATGTTAACTCTCCTGCCCTTTGTATATGATAAGTGGACTATCTGGACGTTCCACAGAATATCACATTAATCCACTGTATTGATGATATCATATTAATTGGACTGGATGAGCCAGAAATGACTCTCGTACTTCACAGAAGGCTAGATAAACCCATCAGCAGTCCAGTGTGTTAGTGACGTTTTTTAGAACTCCAATTGCCTTAGGGCAAGGGTTGGAAAAATCTGGTTCAACCCCTGTTTTTGTAAATAAATTTTCATTGGAACACAGCCATGCCCATTCATTTATATATTACCTATGGTTGCTTTCATGCTACAATAGCAGAGTTGATTAGTTGCAACAGAGACCATATGGCCCACAGAGCCTAGAATATTTATTCTCTGGCTCTTTACAAAAAAGTTTTCTGACCCCTGGCCTAGGGCATTTCAGGACAAATTATTGTATCTCAAACTTCCCACCACCAAGAAGGAGGCACAATGCTTGGTAGCCTCTTCATGTTTTGTAGGCATTATATTCCACACTTGGGAATACTACTCCAACCCATTTACTAAGTGACAAGAAAGGCTTCTAGCTATGTGTGAGGTCCAGAGCAGTAGAAAGCTCTTCAGTAGTCCATGCCATGGTACAAGCATTCCTGTTTTTGTGGGCCATGTGATTCAAGAGATCCTATGCTATTAGAGGTTTCTCTGGTTGGTAAAGATGCTGTGTGGGGCTTTTGGTAAGCCCCAATAGGAAAAATATGTATACTCAGGTTTTGGAACAAGACCATACTATCTGTAGCAGAGAATTATTCATCATTTGAAAAATAGCTCCTGGGCCCTGATAAGGACAGAACATCTGACCATGGGACATCAAGGGACCTTGTGGCAGAGCTGGTAATTATGAGCTAGGCTCTATCATACACACCAAGTAAAGGCTGAGCAGCAATCCACTGTAAGATGGAAATGATAGACCCAGGATCAGAGGGTACAAGTAAGGTAAATGATGAGCAGGTGGCCCAGACTCCTACGTCATCCACTACTATTTCTCCAGCACCTCTCCTTCACCTCACACCTATGGTCATAAGGGGAGTAGCTCTTATGACAGTGCTGAAGGGAAATCCTCCCAAAGGTATAGCTTTTGGAAATATACCAAAGGATCACCTGCTTTATGTGGAAAGAAAAGTGGCCCTGGGTATGAGTATATACAAACTCGTGGGCTGTGGGTTGGTTGGTTGGTCAGGCACCTGGAATGAGAAAGATTGGGAGATTGAGAAGGAAGAGGTATGTGAATGGATCTGTGGGAATGGACACAAAAGGTGAAGATCTTTGTACTGCATATTAATGTGCACCAAAGAGCATCAACCATAAAGGGTTACTTAACAATCAAGTAGACAGAATGACTTGGCCAGTTGATGTCAGCCAGCTTCTGTCAGTGGCCATCCAAGTGCTGGCAGAATGAGCTCGTGAATAGAGTAGCCATAGCAGCAGAATAGAGGATATACATGGTCCCTAGAACATAGAATCCCACTTTTCATGACTGATCATAACTGTTGCTAACAAATATCCAACCTCCCAGCAGTAGAGACTGCTACCGAATGAAACCTTGATATGTCACTAATCCTTGAGAAGATTAATGAGGTACTTGGTAGCAAGTTCACTCTGAAAGAGGCAGTGATTCATCTGGGCTACATATTCTGGGTACAGGATTTGCCTTTCATGCCTGCAGGGACTTAGCCAGAATCACCTTTCAAGGGCTTGCAGAATCCTGCATAACATCACTCAGGTCATGGGACCAACGAACCAACTTTACTGAAAAGATGTGGCAGTCAGCAAATGATCATATGACTCACTGTCCTATCACATACTGCACTATCCAGAATCTGCTGGTCTGACTGATTGATAGAACAGTCTCTTGAAGGCACAACTGAGGCACTAATTTGGAGATGACACTCTGTGATGATGGGGTACAATCCTCTAGGATGCAAGATATTCCCTAAATACTTGACTCATACATGGTACTATGTCCCCAAGAGGTAGAATACATGGGTATAGTAACCAAGGGATAGAAATAGGAATGGCCTCACTTACTATCAATCCCAGTAATCCACTTGGGAAACTTCCCCATCCCCTCAACTCTAGGCTCCGCTGGTGTAGAGGCCCTATTCCTAGAGGGGAGACACCTGCCCCAGAGAACGCAGTGAGAGTGATTTAAACTTTAACCTATAGAGTTGAATAATCAGCAAACTTGACAATTCTCAAGAAAAAACAGCTGTTCCCACCCCCATTGTACAGTTAAGAGAGAGCCATAACCAGACTAAACTCTTAGAACATTTATGAAGGGGAAATGACTCAGTGCTGTGAGTTTTACTTGAACGATGGAGGGAAGCTGTCACACACATAAATCAAATGATTGGATTCTTAGAAAATCATAGGAATTTAGGGCTTCAATAAACTTTTAGTTGGGTTTGTTCATTTTACAAGTGAGGCAGTTGAAGCCAGAGAGGTTAAGAGACTTGCTGAAGGTTTTTCAGGGAAGACAATAGTAGATCTGGGACTAGAACCAGGACTCCTGACCCCTACTCCAGTGTCCCCTTCTTCCTCCACTGTGGCTCCCTAGCTCCAAAAATTTCTTTTTTAACACTGTGTGGATTAGACTAGTTTTAATTTAGTCTGCATCCTGCAAGCACACCATACAGAGGGCTGATGAATAACCTGCAAACATTCCGGTGGCTGGGAGAAGTGACCTTAACATTAAAAATTCGTTATAGAAATCTGCCCAAATACACAATCAAGCAGACTGGAGTCAACCTAATTGGCTTAAATAATGATGTAATTCCATTCAGATTTTTTAAATTTTTAAAGTTTTAATTTTTTGCTATTTGTTTTTGACCCACACATGTCTTCATTAAAATCACAAAAGTAGTATGAGAGGTTTCCTTCTCATTAGTCTCACAAAAACCATTCTGAATGTCACTGAATGCTAATTTTTGACTGGGAACAGGATATATTTAGAATTCATCAAACTAAACTCTCTAGGTCTTTGGGGACCAATAAAATCTTATATGCATTTTGCTCAGCATATTTCCCCTAACTCAGCATAACCATTTTCTCAAGTAGCTTAAATAATGTATTTTAGCTGTTGTTTGCTTAATTTATTTGCCCTTATGAAGATAGAGCATCTAGAACCATCCGATATCTAAGGAACTAAGAAAATAATTCTGGGTTCTACGTGTGTGTGTGTTTTAGCCACCAGGGCTCCCTAGCAATATTATGATGCATCAAATGAGCAGTATTTAGGTACAGCATACAGTTGATAATTCTGTGACTGGGCTGGCCTTGAAGTAGGGTGAGATAAGAGAAATAATACCATATTTTTAATGGTAATATTTATGGAATATCAACAATGGTACATTGTGCTCTCATTCAAGTCCCAAGAACCTTATGAGATTGGCATTATGGAAGAACTGCTAGTTTCCCCAAGCATTCATCCTCCTGTCCTTGTTTATGTGGATACATGGCTGCCTGAAATAAAGACTACATTTCTCAACCTCCCTTGCAGCTAGATATGTCCAAATGACTAAGTTCTTGTTAATGGGATGTAAGTGGAAGTGCTATATACAGGTTTTCATAAGAGGTGCCCTTCTTTCTCTCTTCCTCCCTCTTCTTGGCTGGAATACAGTTGTATAACTGACTCTCAAGCAGCCATCTTGGACCACATAGGAAGGTATGTGTTGAGGATGGTGGAGCAACAAACTAGAAGACTGGGATCCCATGATTACTGAGCTTCCATACCATCCCTGAACTGCTTATTTTCAGATTTCATATACACTAAAGAGAAATTCTATATTGTTTAAGTCACTGTTATTTGGGATTCCAACTGAACCTAATCCTAACTTGATATGCTAGACCTGCACTGTCCTAATAGAGATGCACTTTAAGTGTAATATGCACTGGATTTTGAAGACATATAAAAAGAGGTTGTAAATATAATCAATAAGTTTATAGTGATTACATATTAAAATGGTAACATTTTGAATATGTTCATTTAAATAAATATAATTGTTTACATTAATTCTGTTTCCTTTTATTTTTAATGTGGCTATTGTTGTTGTTAGGTGTCGTCGAGTTGGTTCCAACTCATAGTGACACTATGTACAACAGAACAAAACACTGTCCAGTCCTGCGCCATCCTCACAATCCTTATTATGCTTAATCTCATGGTTGCAGCCACTGTGTCAATCCATCTCGTTGAGGGTCTTCCTCTTTTTCACTGACCCTCTACTTTACCAAGCATAACGTCCTTCTCCAGGGACTTGTCCCTCGTAATAACATGTCCAAAGTATGTGAGAGCAAAATATCCTTGCTTCTAAGGAGCATTCTGACTGTACTTCTAAGACAGATTTGTTCGTTCTTCTGGCAGTCCAGAATATTCAATATTCTTTGTCAACACTGTAATTCACACCCATCAATTCTTCTTCAGTCTTCCTTATTCATTGTCCAGCTTTCACATGCATTTGAGGTGATTGAAAACACCATGATCTGGGTTAGGTGGACCTTAGTCCGTAAAATGACATCTTTGCTTTACAGCACTTTAAGCAGGTCTTTTGCAACAAAAATGTAGCTATTAGAAAATTTTAAATTACTGGTGTGGCCCACATTATATTTTTTTTCTTGAATACTCTTTTTTTATTTTAATTAATTATTTAATTAATTTTTTATTGTACTTTAGATGCAAGTTTACAGAAAAAATAGTTTCTCATTAAACAGTACACATACTGTTTTATGACAATGGTTAACAACCCCATGACATGTCAACACTGTCCCTTCTCAACCTTAGGTTCCCTATTATCAGCTTTCCTGTCCCCTCCTGCCTCCTAGTCCTTGTCCCTGGACTGTTGTGCCCCATTAGTCTCATTTTGTTTAAGGGGCTGTCTAATCTTTGGCTGAACGGTGAACTTTGGGAGTGACTTCATTACGGAGCTAAAAGGGTGTCCAGGAGTGATACTCTCAGGGTTTCTCCAGTCTCTGTCAGGCCAGTAAGTCTGGTCTTTTTATGTGAGTTAGAATTTTGTTCCACATTTTTCTCCAGCTCTGTCCGGGACCCTCTGTTGTGATCCCAGTCAGAGCAGTCAGTAGTGGTAGCTGGGCACCATCTAGTTGTACTGGACTCAGCCTGGTGGAAGCCGTGGTAGTTGTGGTCCATTAGTCCTTTGGACTAATCTTTCCCTTGTGTCTTGTTTTCGTTATTCTCCCTTGCTCCTGAAGAGATGAGACCAGTGGAGTATCTTAGATGGCTGCTCACAGGCTTTTAAGACCCCAGACGCTACTCACCAAGGTACAATGTAGAACATTTTCTTTGTAAACGGTGTTATGCCAACTGAGCTAGATGTTCCCCGAGACTATGGTCCCCACAACCCTCCGCCCAGCAATTTGGTCCCTCAGGGAGTTCAGATGTGTCTGTGGAGCTTCCATAAGCTTTCCTTGTACAAGCTGTGCTGGCTTCCCCAGTATTGTGTACTGCCCTACCCTTCACCAAAGTTACCACTTATCTGTTGTCTATTTAGTCCCCACTCCCACCTCTCCCATCCCTCGTAACCAACAAAGATTGTTTCTTTTTGTGTGTAAACTTTTTCATGAGTTTTTACTGTAGAGGTCTCATACAATATTTGTCCTTTTGTGGTTGACTTATTTCACTCAGCATAATGTCCTGCAGTTTCATCCATGTTATGAGATGCTTCACAGACTCATCATTGTTCTTTATTGTTGCATAATACTCCATTGTGTGTATGTACCATAGTTTGTTTATCCATTCATCTGTTGATGGGCATCTAGGAAACTCTTTTTGCTATTGTGAACAATGCTGCCATGAACATGGGTGTGCATATGTCTATTCATGTGATGGTTCTTATTTCTCTAGGATATATTCCTAGGAGTGGGATTGCTGGATCGTATGGTATTTCTATTTCTAGCTTTCTATGGAAGCACCATATCATTTGCCAAAATGGTTGTATCATTTTGCATTCCCACCAGCAGTGCATAAGACTTCCGATCTCCCCACAGCCTCTCCAACATTTGTTATTTCTAGTGTTTTTGATTCGTGCCAGTGATGTCGGGGTAAGATGGTATCTCACTGTAGCTTTAATTTGCATTTCTCCAATGGCTAGTGATCGGGAGCATTTCCTCATGTGTCTGTTGGCTGCTTGAATATCTTCTCTGGTGAAGTGTCTGTTCCTTTCCTTTGCCCATTTTTTAATTGGATTATTTGCCTTTTTGTTGTAGAGGGGTTGGATGTGCTGATAGATTTTAGAGCTTAGACCTTTGTCTGACTTGTACTGTCCAAAAATTTTTTCCCAGTCTGTAGGTTCTCTTTTCACTCTTTTGGTGAAGTCTTTTGATGAGCATAAGTTTTTAATTTTTAGAAGATCCTAGTTATCTAGCTTATCTTCTAGGGTTTGTGTGTTGACGGTTATGGTTTGTATCCTGTTAGTGCCATGTATTAGGGCCTCTAGCGTTGATCCTATTTTTTCTTCTATGAACTGCATAGTTTTTGGCTTTATATTTAGGTCTTTGATCCATTTTGAATTAGTTTTTGTACATGGTGTGAGGTATGGGTCCTGTTTCATTTTTTTGCAGATGGATATCCAGTTTTGCCAGCACCAGTTGTTAAAAAGACTGTCTTTTCCCCATTTGATGGGCTTTGGGCCCTTGTCGAAGATCAGGTGACTGTAGGTGGATGGACTGACATCTGGGTTCTCAATTTTGCTCCATTGATCAATGTATCTGTCATTGTACCAGTACCATGCTGTTTTGACTACTGTAGCTGTATAGCAGTTTCTGAGATTAGGTAGTGCGAGTCCTCCTACTTTCTTCTTCTTCAATAGTGCTTTACTTATCTGGGGACTCTTCCCTTTCCATATAAAGTTAATGATTGGTTTTTCCATCACTTTAAAGAATGCTGTTGCTTTTTGGATCGGGATTGCATTGTATTTGTAAATTG
Source organism: Trichechus manatus latirostris (assembly GCF_000243295.1). Classification (NCBI taxonomy): domain Eukaryota; kingdom Metazoa; phylum Chordata; class Mammalia; order Sirenia; family Trichechidae; genus Trichechus; species Trichechus manatus. The sequence goes on along the minus strand of NW_004443939.1, from coordinate 34,807,414 downwards.
CTTTGGGTAGAATTGTCATTTTCACAATGTTGAGTCTACCTATCCATGAGCATGGTATGTTTTTCCATTTATGTAGATCCCTTTGGGTTTCATGCAGTAGTGTTTTGTAGTTTTCTTTGTATAGGTCTTTTACATCCCTGGTTAGATTTATTCCTAAGAATTTTATTTTTTTAGGGGCTATTATAAATGGTATTGTTTTCCTGATTTCCTTTTCATCATTCTCTTTATTGGTGTATAGGAATCCAACTGATTTGTGTATGTTTATCTTGTATCCTGCTACTTGGCTGAATCTTTCTATTAGTTCCAGTAGTTTTCTCGTGGAGTCTTTTAGGTTTTTTATGTATAGTATCACATCATCTGCAAACAGGAATAGTTTAACTTCTTCATTACCAATTTGGATGCCCTTTATTTCTTTTTCTTGCCTTATTGCTCTATCTAGGATTTCCAGCACAATGTTAAATAGGAGTGGTGATAAAGGGTATCCTTGTCTTGTTCCTGTTCTCAAGGGGAATGTTTTCAGCCTCTCTCAATTAAGAATGATGTTGGCCCACATTATATTTTTATGGGACAGTGCTACACTAGTGCTGCTTTGCTCTGTATCCGCACTAGAGAATAAATGAAATACCTGAGGCTAAGAGAAGCTATACAATGTACCCATGCCCCAATTCAGGTAAATGATGGGGCTGTATTTAAGTTCAAACCTGCCTGATGTCTTCATCACTCACTGCTCCATGCTTTCACCCACTGCGCTTCAATGCTTCTCAACTGATGTCTTTGAGTCCAGGCACAGAAGGGCGAATGATGTACCAAACACTAATTCTGAAAGGCAGGAACTTATGGTGCTTAAAGAGTTTTATTGAGTTTTCCTCAAAATGTTTATAATCTGATGAGTTCTTTTGTATTATTTTTGAATTACCAGCATATGAAAATAGAATGAAAACCATTGAAAAAAAAGAAACGAAACAATTTACTGAATGACTCTGCTACCCTTAGTATGGAGAGGAGAAACGTAACTTGAGAATTTTTCTATAGAACATCCCAGAGATGACAGAGCTGGAGGCCCTTGCAGCAGGCCTTTCCTTGGTTGCTTTACTTGACTTTTCTGGAAGCTTGAGGCCTTTAACCCCTGTGACCAAAGGTGCCCCATGGGTGGTGCCTGTGTGATAGCATATGCTATCTTGCAGCATATTTCCCTTTATATTGTTGCTTATAGATCTGGCTGTCTGGAGCCACGGTTTCCCCCACAGGTAACAAGTATGTTCAGCATTATTTCCATTTTTACTCACTGACCTCTTTCCCACCTCTGCTATGATACAGGGTGGATCTGCCCATGGACTCATTCCATAGAAGAGGGGCACATTTTCTATTTGGAGATTGCCTGGCCTCCTCAGCTTTTCCTGATTTCTCCCTAAAGGCAATCGTAGAAAGGAGCATGCTTACCTAATTGAGGTAAGGAGGCATCAAAACAGCTACCTATTTGTGGGTAGCCAAAGACTTCTCTTGCTTTACCTGCAGGATCCTCCATTATTCTGCCCCAGAGCTAGGCTAGAAATAGTTCTTTTCTTTGAGATTCACAACCTTCAAGTGATTCTAAGAGACAAGACAGCCACAGTCACCAAATGAATGTGGGTACAATCATTTTAATCTCTGTCTCTCTGCAGTACTGCACTCCTGGCCAGAAATGGTACCCAGACTACTTAATTGCCTGTAGAGCTACAGCATGAAGCTAACGAGCTGTTCATTAATGCACCCATTGCTCACTCTCTCTCCTTCCTGTGGCTTCTGTTCCTGGTTTAGAAGCAGAATTAACAAGTTTTCTCCTAAGAGGAATATCTGTCCTGCTGCAGTCAGCTCTTTGAACATTTAACTTCATCCTCCAAATCATTACTGAAAACATTTAATGGCTCTGGGCCCAGACCTGACCCCTGCAGATCCCATTTGCAATGATGGTCAGAGGCAGATGAATCACCACCAGTAAGTACTTTCTGCATTTGGCTTCCAAATATGGGAGTAGTTGGGCAACTGTGGGTCATTAGACTTTTCCAAATTAAATTCCTCTGAAGATATATTTAACTAATACAAAGAAAGGACAGTGCATGCCCCTGACAGGGTATACAAAGCTCAGAGGGAGAAAAAACAAAACAAAACTTCGTTTGCACAGGATATTTATTGAAGACAGAACAAGGAGACTGCACCGACTGGTCTCTTTTTCTTCAAATTCATCATGTCCATTAAGTATCAAAAATGATGCTCAAATCTGCTGCACATTCCAAATGCAATATACCAATTTGTTTCTTCTCCACTAAATCTACTTGCAGTCTCTAGATCTTGAATTAACTCAGTATCAGGGGCTTTCTGGATGTTCTTTGCTCTAGGTCAGGGAGCCTAAAACTCAAATGCTCTCAGAATCCACACAGTTAATGTGAAAATGTGAAGTTGCTGGTTATACGACATTAGGGAATGGAAGAGATTATACCAAATTGGAGATTTATGTCTCACCTAGAATCATGCAAATGTAGTTTAAAAAATACACACTTCGTTGGGCCAAGAAAAACATGTAGACTTAAATTCTGCTGAAAAGTGACCCTTTTGTGTCCTCTCCTTTAAATTAATTCATTAAGTCTCTTTTGTAGGGTCTGAAAGGAGCCCTGGTGGGGCAGTGGATAAGTGCTTGGCTGCTAACCGAGAGGTCAGTAGCGCGAACCCACCAGCTGCTCCACGGGAGAAAGATGTGGCAGTCTGCTTCCATAAAGATTAGAGCCTTGGAAATCCTATGGGAGCAATTCTGCTCTGTCATACAGGGTCACTATGAGTCAGGACTGACTCCACGGCAATGTTTCTTTTTTTTTGGTAGAGTAAATCAGAGGTTAGAATATGGGTCAGGGAGAGGAGGTGGAGTGGCAGTTACTTTTCTAAATCCTTCCTGGTGATAGTGATATCCTGTCTGCCCTGCTCCCAGTTGAGAATAATCTAAATTCAACATTAAAAAGTTGCGACATATGCAAAGACGTTCAACTGTGTGACTCATAACAAACTATGGACAACATTGCAAAGAATGGGAATTCCAGAACAGTTAATTGTGCTCATGTAAAACCTGTACACAAACTAAGAGGCAGTTGTTCAAACAGAGCAAGGGATATTGTGTGGTTTAAAATCAGGAAAGGTGTGTGTCAGGGTTGGATCCTTTCATCATACTAATTCAATCTGTATGCTGAGCAAATAATCTGAGAAGCTGGACTATATGAAGAAGAATGTGGCAACAGGATTGGTGGAAGACTCATTAATAACCCACATGCAGATGATACAACTTTGCAAGCTGAAAGTAAAGAGGACTTGGAGCACTTCCTGATGAAGATCAAAGACACAGCCTTCATTATGGATTACACCTCAACATAAAGAAAACAAAAATCCTCACAACTGGACCAATAAGCAACATCATGATAAGCAGAGAAAATATTGAAGTTGTCAAGGATTTCATTTTACTTGGATCCACAATAACGTCCACGGAAACAGAAGTCAAGAAATCAAACAGTGTATTGCATTGGGCAAACTTGCTGCAAAAGACCTCTTTAAAGTGTTAATAAGCAAAGATGTTACTTTGAGGACTAAGATGCACCTGACCCAAGTCACGGTATTTTCAATCACCTCAAATGCATATGAAAGCTGGGCAGTGAATAAGGAAGACCAAAGAAGAATTGATGCATTTGAATTCTGGTGTTGGTGAAGAATATTGAATATACCATGGGCTGCCAGAAAAATGAACAATTCTGTCTTAGAAGAAGTACAGCCAGAATGCTCCTTAGAATCGAGGATGGTGCGACTTCATCTTACTTTGGATATGTTATCAGAAGGGACCAGTCCCTGGAGAAGGACATCATGCTTGATAAAGCAGAGGGTCAGCAAAAAAGAGGAAGACCCTCATCGAGATGGATTGACATGGGGCAGGAACAAGGGGCTCAAGCTTAGAAAGGATTGTGAGGATGGCACAGGACTGGCCAGTGTTTTGTTCTGTCGTACCTAGGGTCGCTATGAGTGAGAACCAACCTGACAGCACCTAACAACAACATAAACCTTTGTCAACTTTGGCATCCGGGCAATGCTCCTTCCCAATCACATTCATGATATGCTTTCCCACACAGCTTGTGCATTTGCTACTAGTTATTGACCCAGATTACATTAATAGAAATCCAGTTTGATCTGAAAAGGAATCAATGTCTCTGATTTTTACAGCTGCCTGGAGAGAAAAGCTGCCTACCTACCGAATTTGAAGTACTTTTAGCCTATTTTAACCACACTGCTATTGTTATTCCAGTCAGAGCAGTCAGTGGTGGTAGGCGGGCACCATCTAATTCTTCTGGGCTCAGGCTGGTGGAGGCTGTGGTTCATGTGGTCCATTAGTCCTGTGGACTAATATTTTCCTTGTGTCTTTGGTTTTCTTCATTCTCCTTTGCTCTGAATGGGATGGGACCAAAAGATGTATCTTAGATAGCTGCTTGCAAGTTTTTAAGACCCCAGATGCTACTTACCAAAGTAGGATGTAGAACATTTTCTTTATAAATATTGTTATACCAATTGACCCAGAAGACCCCTGAGATCATGGTCCCCAGTAATTCAGTCCCTCGAGGTGTTTGGATGTGTCTAGGAAGCTTCTATGACTGCGCACCCTTTGTGTTCTATTATATATATGAACATACATATGGTACATACAGCAACGTGAGAGACTTCCAATCTCCCCACAACCTCACCAGCATTTATTGTTTTCTGAATTTTTGATCAGTGCTATTCTTGCAGGGGTGAGATGGTATCTCACTGGGGTTTTGATCTGCATCTCTTTGATAGCTAATGATCATAAGCATCTTTTCACGTATTGGTTGGCCTTCTGGATGTACTCTTTGGTGAAGTGTCTGTTCATGGCTTTTGCCCATTTTGTGATTGGGTTGCTTGTCTTTTATTGCTGAGTTGTTCAAGTTTTCTGTATATTTTAGAGATTGAACTTTTATCAGATTTGTCATTGCCAGAGAATTTTTCCCAGTTGGTAGGTTCTCTTTTTACTCTCTTGGAAAAGTCTTTTGATGAGCATAAGTATTTAATTTTTAGGAGGTCCCAGTTATTTAGTTTATCTTCTGGAGTTTGTACATTTTTACTTATGCTTGTATTTTTTTATGTCATAAATTAGAGCCCATGGCATTATCCCTATGTTTTCTTTCATGGTCTTTATAATTTTAGGTTTTACATTTCTGCCTTTGATCCATTTTGAGTTAGTTTTGGTGTATAGTGTGAGGTATGGATGCAGTTTCATTTTTCTGCAAATAGATATCCAGTTTTGCCAGCACCATTTGTCGAAGAGACTACCTCTTCTGCATTTAGTGGACTTTGACCCTTTGTCAAAGATTAGGCATCCATAGGTGGATGGATTTACTTCTGGGTTCTCAATTCTGTTCCATTGGTCTATGTGTTTGTCACTCTACCAGTACCAGGCTGTTTTGACTACTGTAGCTATATAGCAAGTTCTGAGATCAGGTAGTGTGAGGCCGCCTACTTTGTTCTTCTTTTTCAGTAATGCTTTACTTTATCCAGAGTCCTTTCCTTTCCATATGAAGTTGGTAATTAGTTTTTCCACCTCATTAAAGAATGTTGTTGGAATTTGGATCAGAATTGCATTGTATCTATAGATTGCTTTGGGTAGTATTGACATTTCCACAATGTTGTCTTCCTGTCCGTGAGTATGGTATATTTTTCCATTTATGAAGGTCTTTTTTGGTTTCTTGGAGTAGTGTTTTGCAGTTTTCTTTGCATAAGTCTTTTATGTCTCTAGATACATTCATTCCTAAGTATTTTATATTTTGGGGGGCTATTGTAAATGGTATTATTTTCCTGATTTTCTTTTCAGAATTCTCTTAGTGTAGAGGAATCTGACTGTTTTTTATTTGATTGTATATGCTTTTTTTTTTATTGTACTTTAGATGAAGGTTTACAGAACAAATAGTTTCTCATTAAACAGTACACATATTGTTTCATGACAATGGTTAACAACCCTATGACATGTCAACACTGTCCCTTCTCAACCTTGGGTTCCCTATTACCACCTTTCCTGTCCCCTCCTGCTTTCTAGTCCTTGTCGCTGGACTGTTGTGCCCCATTAGTCTTGTTTTCTTTTATGGGGTTGTTTAATCTTTGGCTGAATGGTGAACCTCGGGAGTGACTTCATTACTGAGCTAAAAGGGTGTCTGGGGGCTGACTGTTTTTTATGTTTATCTTGTACCCTGCCATTTTACTGAATCCTCTATTAGTTCCAATAGCTTTGTTGTGGATTCTCTGGGATTTTCTACGTATAGGATCATATGATATGCAGATAGGGGGTTTGATTTTAGTTTTACTTCTTCCTTACCAATTTGGATGGTTTTTATTTCCCTTTCATGTCTTATTGCTCTAGCTAGAACTTCCAGTACAATACTGAATAAGAGTGGTTATAAAGGGCATCCTTGTCTGGTTCCCGTTCTCAGGGGGAATGCTTTCAGTCTCTCTGTCGAGAATAATGTTGGCTGTTGGTATTGTGTTTATGTCCTTAATTAGGTTGAGGAATTTCCCTTCTATTCCTACTTTGGTGAGACTTTTAATCAGGAATAGGTGTTGGACTTTATCAAATACTTTTTCTACATTGATTGAGATGACCATGAGATTCTTTTCCTTTGTTTTATTTATGTGGTGGATTATGTTGATTGATTTTCTAATGGTGAACCATCCTTGCATACCTGTTAAGAATCTCACTTGGTCATGATACATTATTTTTTGATATGCTCTTGAAGTCTATTGGCTAGAATTTTGTTGAGAATTTTTGTGTCAATGTTCATGAGGGTATTGGTCTATAATTTTATTTTTTAGTGGTGTCTTCGCCTGGCTTTAGTATCAGTGTTATGCTGGCTTTATAGAATGAATTAGGGAGTATTCATTCCTTTTCTATGTTCTGGAATAGTGTGAGTAGTATTGGTGTCAACCCTTCTCTGAATGTTTGCTAGAATTCTCCAGTGAACTTGTCAAGGCCAGGGTTTTTTTTGTTGGTAGTTTTTTTTTCTTTTCTTTTTTTTATGACCTCTTCAATTTCTTCTGTTGTTATGGGTCTATTCAGGTTTTCTACCTCAGTTAATGTTAGTTTAGGTAGATAGTGTGTTTCTAGAAATTTGTCCATTTCCTCTAGGTTTTCAAATTTGTTGGAGTACAATTTTTCATAGTATTCTGCTATGATCCTATTTATTTCAGTTGGTTCTGTTGTGATGTCACTCATCTCATTTTTTACTTGGGTTATTTTCATCTTCTCCTTTTTTTTCATCAGTTTGACCAGTGGTTTGTCATTTTATTGAATCTTTCAAAGAACCAGCTTCTAGTATTATTGATCGTTTCAATTTTTTTTTTGCTTCATTTAATTCTGCTCAAATCTTTATTATTTCCTCTCTTCTGGTGGCTGTGGGCTTCTTTTGCTGCTCTTTTTCTAAATGTTCTAGTTGTAGGGTTAAAGTATTGATTTTTACCTTTCTTTTTTGATGTGTTTATTGCTATAAATTGGCCTCTGAGCGCTGATTTTACTGTGTCCCAAAGGTTTTGGTATGTTGTATTTTCATTCTCATTTGATTCTAGGAATTTTTTTATTTCATTTTTAATTTCTTCTATTACCTGGTGGTTTTTAAGCATGGTATTGTTCAGTTTCCAAGAATTTGACTTTTTTCTTTATTCTTCCTGTTATTGATTTATAATTTTATAGCATTGTGATCTGGGAAGATGGTTTGTATTATTTTGATATTTTTGAATTTATTGAGGCTTTCTTTTTGGCCTAGAATATGGGCTTCTCTAGAGAATGATCCATGTGTGCTGGAGAAGAATGTGTACTGCGCTGCTGTTGGGTGGAGTGCTCTTTTTATGTCTATGAGGTCAAGTTGGTTGATTGTGTTATTTAGATCTTCTGTATCTTTGTTGAGTTTCTTTCTATTGTTCTGTCCATTGTCGAAAGTGGTGTGTTAAGGTATTATACTATTATTGTAGAACTATCTATTTCTCTTTTCATTTCTATTAGGGTTCATTTTACGTGTTTTGGAGCTCTATCATTAAAAGCCTGGCTGCTCACCAAAAGGTCAGCAGTTCGAATCCATCAGCCGCTCCTTGGAAACCCTATGGGGCAGTTCTTCTCTGTCCTATAGGGTTGCTATGAGTCAGAATCAACTCAACAGTGATGGGTTTGGTTACAGGTTTTGGTCATTGTATGTGTAAATATTTATTATGGTTATGTCCTCTTGGTGGATTGATCCCTTAGTCATTATATAATGTCTTTCCTTGTCTCATATGATGGAGTTTGATTTATAGTCTATTTTATCAGAGATTAATATTGTCACTCCTGCTCTTTTTTGGTTGCTGTTTGCTTGATATATTTTTTTCCATCCTTTGATTTTTAACCTATTTAAGTTCTTTGTGTCTAAGATGTGTCTCTTGTAGGCAACATATCAATGGGTCATGATTTTTTATCCATTCTGCCACTCTCTGTCTCTTGACTAGTGTATATAAACCATTTACATTTGTGTGATTATCAACAGATTTGAATTTACTGCTGTAATTTTGTTATGCTTTTTTTTTTGTGGTGTTGACAGTTTCTTTGTTCTGCTTAATTTTCTGTGCTGAGTTCTTTTTGTTCATGGATTGTCTTTTCATTTCCTTCATTTTTGTTGATTTTGTTTTTACTGAGTCTTTTTGATTTTCTTTATTTTGGTGGGTAGGTTTGTCAATTTTCTTTGTGGTTACTTTGAGGTTTACCTTTGTCGTCTTATGTTTAAAACAGTCTGTTATTTTTAGATATCGCCTTGACGTCATCTCCATATGTAACTTCTGTAACTACAACATTCCCTCTTTTTTGTTTTGAAGTTGTTGTTGATTTCAGATTGACATCTCTAGTTCCCTGTTTTTGATTCTGTAGCTTTATTTTACTTTTGAGATTTCTCTATCTGGATTGGCATCTTGGTGATGCCATTGTGTGGCTTATTCTAAGGTTGTTGTCTGATGTCATTGGTTCTCTATCTGAAGGACTCCCTTTAGTATTTCTTGTAAAGATGGCCTGATTTTTACAAATTACCTTAATTTCTGTTTATCTGGGAATGTCCTAATTTCACCATTGTATTTAAGAGACAGTGTTGCTGGGTATATGACTCTTGGTTGGCAATTTTTTTCTTTCAGGGTTTTATATATGTCAATCCATTCCCTTCTTGCTGGTAGGGTTTCTGCCGAGAAATCAGAGCTTAGTCTTATTGGAGTTCCTTTGTAGCTGATGTTTCATTTTTCCTGAGCTGCTCTCAGAATTCTTTATCTTTGGACTTGGAAAGTTTGATTATGGGGTATCTTGGTGACTTTTTTTTGGGGGGGGGTCTATCCTGTATGAGGTTTGTTGAGGTTCTTGGATGGAAATCTTCTTGTCTTTCATGATGATGGGGAAGTTTTCTTCTAGCAATTCTTCAAAAATTCTGTGGGTTTTTTTTTTTTTTTTTGTCTCCTCCTGTTCTGGGATTCCAATAATGCATAAATTATTCCTCCTCAAAGTGTCCCACATAATTCTTAGGCTTTCTTCATTTTTTTTTTCCATTCTTTTTCCTAATTGTTCAAACAAATTAGTATCAAGGGATTGTGTTCTGTTTTGCTGATTCTTTCTTCCATTGTTTCATTTCTCCTTCTATATCCTTCCATTGAGTTATCTATTTATGATTTTTTTTGTTAATTTTCTGGATTTCTAGTTGCTGTTTTTGTATGATTTCTAATTGTCTATTTGTCATTTTATTCTCGTATTGTTTTCCTGAATTCTTCTAGGGTTTTGTCTGTGTTTTCCTGATTTTGTGTGTGTTTTCCTTGATCTCTTTGAGAGCCCCATATATAAGCCTTTTGAATTCCTTATCAGGAAGTTCCATTACCATCTCTTCCTTAGGAAGACCTTCTGCCTCTTTATTTTGGTCATTTAGTTGAGCCATCTTGTCTTGTTTCTTTATATGATTTGGTATTGTCTGCTGTCTCCAAGGTATTAAGGTGTTATTTATTTATGATTTTTGTTTTGTTTTGTCTATGCAGGTGGGTCACGTGTGCTTCACTGATCACTCATCTGGCACCACAGTGTTGTTACTTTCTGTCCTCAGTTGGATGAGGCAATAGCGGGCAGGGCTAGCCCTCATTGCTGTTCACTGTATGTGTGAGACGGCTGAAGGTGTGTTGGGTGGGTGCTATCCAGCAGTACAGGAATGCTCACAGTTGCTTGCCAGGCAGGTGGGTGACGGGCAAGGAGTAGGGTGGGTGTCCGGGGAGTGTGGAGGCATTACTTCCTTCAGAGGGGTAGGGTTATCAGCCAGGGGCTGCACAGGTGCTCTATCTGGTGGGGGGAAGGCAGCCATGGGTCACGCAGGCACTCTCTCTGGTGGAGGAGTGGTGGAGCAGACAGCTGGGGGTCGCACAGGCCCTCTGTATGCAGGGGAGGGGCACGGTGGGTGGCTGGGGGTCACAAAGGCACTCTCCCCAGGAAGGGAGGTGTAGGGGCGGACAGCCAGAGGCACAGAGGTGCTCTCCCTGGTAGGGGAGGGCAGGCAGGCAGCCAAGGGGTAAGCAGGTGCTCTCCATGGTGATGGAGGGGCAGGCTCAGCAGCCAATTAAGGGAGGAGAGAGAAAAAAAGAGAAAAGAAAGAGGAAGAAAATTTTTTGTAGGGGTGGGGGTGGGTTTCATCTGTTGTTCCACACTTGCCACCCTCCTACTGGTCAGATACTGCCACTGGAGAGTTGCCCTGTCTCTCGATCCTGACTCCCTTCCTGCTCTGTGTACACTGGGATCCCTGAATGTCTCGTCCCCCTTCCTATACTTTCCCTTCTTAGCTCCAGTTCATGTCCTGCTCACCTTGCTTCACTCCATGTATGTCAACAAAGTTTCTGTCTCCTATTGGGAGTTCCATGATGTTGTCTTCCTCTGCTCGTCACCCAGGTTCACTGCTGGCTTTGTCTCAAAATGACTGTGCTGTGCCAGGCTGTCTGTCAGGACATCTCCACTGCTTATCTCTTCCTCTTTGCTGCTGTTGTTCAGTTTCTTTTTCCAGTTGGTATTTGATCTAATTCTATATCCTTTCATTTTATGCTCAAGGTTCCAGAGTTGTCATCTGTATCTGTTTCACTTTGTTTCTCAGGTCTTTGCTGTAGAGGGAAAGCATGGTGTATCTAACTAGGATGCCATCTTGAAGCCAGGTGATTCTTACGTATGATAAATTTTGAAAACCACTGCTTTACTAATGGAGCCCTGGTGGCACAGTGCTTAAGCGCTCCTCCTGCTAACCAAAAGGTCAGCAGTTCAAATCCACCACTTGCTCCTTGGAAACCATATGGGGATGCGCTACTCTGTCCTATAGGGTTGCTATGAGTCAGAATCAACTTGACAGCAATGGGTTTGGTTTTGGGTTTGGGGGGCTCTACTAATGGTTCTTAGAATTGGTCCCAAGCCAGCAGCGTTAGTGTCACCTGGGAACTTGTTAGAAATGCAGATTCTCAGTAGAGGTTTGAACCCCACTGACTATACAATTTCCTATATTTTTTCACACTCATCTTCAATTTTCCTGTTCTTTTGGGAAATTATCTCCACAGGGGAGTGAATTACAATACCCTCTAAAATAGGGACTTTATGAGGAGGAGGAAATTTTAGTGAGTCCATGAAATCTCTGCAAAATTCTGCATGTAGAAATATGAACTTTTGTCTAGAGGAAAGGTCTATAACTTTCATCATTGTTTAAAAACTAAACAAAAACAATGACTCCCCACTGGCCTACAGCAAATAAAGAATTTTTGGCTAAAATGGTACATACAATTGATTGTCAGGTGAAGGGAAAGGAAGGAACAAGAACTATTTGGATGATTCAGCTTAGAAAGAAGATAAATCCACATATCCTCCACCATTACCACTAGTTGCTATTGAGTCAGTTCTGACTCATGATGATTCCATGTGTGTCAGAGTAGAACTGTGCTCCACAGGGTTTTCAGTGATTGATGTTTTGGAAGTAGATCACCAGGAATTTCTCCTGAGGTGCCTCTTGGTGGACTTGAACCTCCAACCTTTCAGTTTGCAACCAAGTATGTTAACCATTTTTATCACCCAGAGAGTCCAAATCCACATATACCAAACCCAAACCCACTGTTGTCAATTCGGACTCATAATGGCCTTATAGGACAGAACAGAACTGCCCCATAGGGTTTCCAAGGCTGTAAATCTTTATGGAAGCAGAGTGCCACATCCTTCTCTGGTGGAGCAGCTGGTGGGTTCAAACCGCCCATCTTTTGGTTAGCAGCCCAGTGCTTTAACCACTGTGCCACCAGGGTTCCTAAATCCACATATAGATCAATATAATTCCTATAGCTACAGTTCCCCCCTGCCACCCCACCCCAAAAGGCTCAACTTTCTCTCCATGGTTTCAAGGAGAGAACTTATTTCTTAATCCCAGTTAAAGAAGCAACCAAACAGAAAAGATCAAAGGTACACTGGGCATAAACTGAAGCAATGCTTTATTGAAACCACAAAGCACCAATTCAACAAGGCATTGACACACAGATTTAACAAATGTCTCTTTGAACAGAGATGCAACAAGCCCACCTTTTCAAGTTCTTAGAAACAAGGACTCAAACCAGGAATCAAGCAAAGCATCAGAACAATTAAAAAAATATTACACCATCGTGAAGGGATATATATGTATATATAAAAATATTCTGTACCAGGAACAAGGCTTTTTGAACTATAACCCTTGGTGAATATCTTCAGAAACAATTATAAATACAAACCATAAAATGAAAAATGCTTTCTTCAGAACCAAGGAACGAATTTAAACGCAAGTCTATGCAGAAAATACCATTACCCCCTGTAAAGCTAGCTGAATATGGATGGATATTCCCAGTACACAACAGGGTTCTCTTTTCAGAGCTACGGTTCTGCTCCTGAAGGGGTCATGATGTGTGCTCATTTCAAACATCACAGCATATCCCAATGAAACCTTAATAAGGTCAAGTGAAGGACCCTCTATAAAAAAGGGTGTCGGCAATTCCATCCAAGTAACACAAGCTCTAAGGAGCAGAGGAATTCAAGGAAGACAGCAATTCCTTTCTCTTTTCTCCCCCTCCCCAAGTTTTCTCATTTTTAATCTTCTTAAGTCTGTAACCAAAAGATGTTCATTTCATTAATTTTGTTAAAGGGTTTTGTGTAAGCAATCTATGAAGGAAATCCTTATGATTTCAAAGCCTTTGTGGGGAGGGGTGTCTAATCATGTCAAAGATCATGCTATCTGATAAACTCCATAAGAAAAACCATCCTGTCCACATTGTGTCCTTGCTCCCAGGCTGAATCCAGGTCAGCAGATGGATTGCCTAGTCTATCCAATAGGATAACGTTTCATTTGATTGAAATTCTTTACATATACACATGTATGTATCCTGTTTATAATGTTTCAGCACATGAAACTAAATTATGTAATTATTTATTTTTTGAGGTCTAAGACCCCAATTTGACTCCACTATGAAGAGTTGTTCTTTAAATGCTTTGTCTGCAGAGGTTTTACATGATACTCGTAGATTTTCAGGGCAGGCCCCAATTTTAACTGAAGTCCTGTCAACACATCATTCCTTGTCATCAAGAGCAGGGATTTTCCGTCAATTTCCTAAAATAGAAGCAGAGGATATAGCCAACACTTAAGTTCAAGGATAATGAAGAAAAAAGTCTTTCTTTTGAAGTTCCATGGAAAACCCAAAGAAAACCCAAACCCACTGCCATCGAGTCGATTCCAACTCATTGGTCAGAGTAGAACTGCCCCATAGGATTTCCAAGGCTGTAAATCTTTACAGGGGCAGACTCCCACATCTTTCTCCCATGGAGTGGCTGGTGGGTTTGAACAGCTGAGCTTTCAGTTTCGCAGTTCAGTGCTTAACCACCGCACCACCAGGGCTCCTTTCCAAGAAAAAAGTCATAGCAATTTTCCCAAGCTAAAAACATTTCATTTTCAGTTGCCCAAAATTTAAGAAAGGATCATCTATTTTTATCTTCCATCTTCTACTTGTATTTTTAAATTACATACAATCCATAGATGATCTTGTTTTCAAACACAAATACCACGTCTTAAAAAACTGATCGCAAGCTTAGAGCACGTACCCTGAGGATCAAAAATGTTGCTTCCTAAAGGAATAACACTTTCTTTTCCTAAAGGCAGAAATAAATAGGCAAAAAAATTCTGCATACGCTTTAACATTCTTTTGCTCTCAAAGAAGAAACAGCAAAAATGTAATCAGTCTTCTGTCTGAAGTTGATATTTTCCTTACAAGTGTTCTTATGGAACTGGCATAAGTAGCAAATTTAACAAAAAAAAAAAGTCCCAGTTCTGTATGCACTTTTTATTTTACATTATTCTTATGATTCCTATTATTTTTTCCTACTTTATTTATGGGTATTGCAAGAGTTAGAAGGAGATTATTGATATTCTGCTGTGACCTGGTGTCTAGGCTTATAATTCTTCCCTCATTTTTTTATTGGTTGCATAGTTCTTAGAATCAGCTGTTTCTTAATTGCAGTTTCACAGGGTATTTAAATATCTGAAAACATTGTTGCTAAATGTTCTTTGTAATTATCCCAGCCTCAAATCAAAGACAAGTTAGATTTGTGATTTTTTTAAAAAACTTTGTTCTTGAAGACAGAATGCCAATTCACGTAAGAACAAGGAGCACCCAATATGTCCAAATTGATACACTGGACTCCAGAAAAACACATACACACACATTAGCTTGAATTCAGCTGTCATGAAAGTCAGAAGAACAGAACAGTGTTTGTCCATGATGCCATGTAATAAAAATTAATTTTCATTGATTTCATTCATTTCTACACTTTGGGAAACCTCTCTGAAGCAGAAACCAAACTTTTTTAATCCCCCCTGCCCCCACCCCCGCCCCCCACACGAAGAAAGAAAATGTAGCAAACATCTTGAGTCTTTTTTATAACATCAACTGCTAAAAAACTATTTTGAAGTTTCAGAGATGGATTTTTCTTATGCTGCCTTTAGAGGCTCAGGACTAGTGCTTCTGATAGCTACAGCCTCCCATGGGAGAACAAAGAAGTATTCGCTGTCACAAGCAAGTACACCATGTCCCAATAGATAGCACTGTAAAATGTGTAGAGTAGGTAATGTGACAACATATGTGGTATATGTTGCATTTTTATTTGTTGAAAATTATTAGGAAAAGTAAAGTTTTGCCTGTTTAATTTATATATAAGGCTTTTTTTAAAATAGTTTTTGTTTTTCTGGGATACACTGTTATTCACTCATATGAACAAAGATTACAAAGACAATGCAAAAATACAACAAATAACAATAGTGCTGAGGACAAAAAAAAATTAATTCCTAAAACAGCTGTATAAATTAGAAAAGGTAGAGATTACCATCCTTATTTTATAGGCAAACCAAGAATCAAGCAAGAAGTTAACCTAAGATAAAAATAGTTTATCTTAGTTTACCAAAAAAAGAATAGCATAGGATTTGAATTCTCATCTGCCTACAGCCAAAGTCAGTGTTTCTTTTCATCACTCCCTCCTGCTTCTCTTGACACTCAGAAGTTAAGTATATGCTGTCTAGCTGGTCAAACTGGGACTTAGGTTTCCTGGTCTCTACAATGGGCGTTGGAAAAACTACTCACCTTCTTTGAGCTTGTTTCTTGTTCTTTAAAAGGAAAACCATCTTGCCTCAATCTCAGTATCAACCTCTCTATGCGAAGAGCCCCTACCACATCCCTCTCTGTGGATCCTCAAGATTCCAAATATGGTCGTGACAGGCAGAGGCCCTGCCAGCCACAAAATTTCCTCCCCCACCCCCCAGCCCCATTCTTCTCCGAATCCACTCTCCACACATTTCCCAACCAGAGGTCTTCACTCCAGGTACTTTGGAGACTACAAAGCTTTGAGGCGAAGTAAAAACGAGCTTCTCATGAAAGAGATGAGGACTCCAAATACATAAAATGGTTTAAAACTTTTGGTAAGGAAGTACTGAATGCTAAATGCCAACTTATTTGTGTAATTGTTTACTGTACGGGGAACGTGAGCTGATTCTTAGGGGACCTGGGTTTAAGAGGCAGACCAGCTGTGCATGCTTGGTGAGACTCGGCACACTTGTTCATGATTTTACGCACATACCTCTGTACCCACCTCCCCCACTGACAGACAAGGGGACACAGCGTGCAACTTCAAAAAATACCCATTTTTGACCCTAGGCAAGTCCCTTCCTCTTCTGTTTCCTGGGTGAATATTGTGGGGATACTGGGTTTCTGAAAGGATTCCATGAGATACTGCTCTTGCAAATGTTCCCTGAGCTATGAGTTATACAATCTCTTGGCATCATCCCTTCCATCATCTGACAGGAATATGCTCTTCATTTCACTTGTAAACCATCTAACACTAACCAGAGCAGAAGAACAGAAATTACTTTGAACTGGTCTATGGTGTTTTTGAGCTTTGGAAACCTTTATTTTGTCAGCTACTAGAAGACAAAAGTCACACATTAATTTGAGAGACAACTATTCAAAACCATAGCATACAAAGGCTGACAGGGCAAGAGTGAGCAATTATTTAAGGACATAGGAATTGACTTTTCAATCCTGAAGTATTTTTTTCTACTTGTTGTTAGGTGCCGTTGATTTGGTTGTGGCTCATAGCAACCCTGTGTACAACGGAATGATGCTGAATGCCACCATATTTTTGTTATTGTTTTCTCCCTGCAGTAAACAACTACAAAAATAAGGTGGCATTCAGCATTTTTCTACTTAGGCAGCAAATAATCCTAAAGTTCACCCGTTAGTGAAAGCTGCAGGTTTGAAGGATGGCAGAGGAGCTTTTGACACCTGGAAACAAGCACAGCAGCAGGTGTGAAGGCACTGTGAGGCCACAGCGATCTGAATTATAGCTTACTTCAAGGCTCATGCTGTTAGCCTGAGCGCTGAGGTGCATACTGCCTCACTTGGAATGTTTAAAAAAAATAGTAAAGCCCTTCCTGCTCCCCATTTTTCCTTTGCTGTTGTTTGCTCATACTGACTACATATTTTAAACAGGCATCAGGAAGGGATGACACCACTTTCATTTCTATACCGCAAGAAAATCCTTGACTGAGATGTGAGTTTTTTTTTTTTTTAAATCTCTGCAGGCAAAAATCCTTCCACAACTCAGCATTTTTGTCAAAAACCAAGCATGTCTGTGAAAAATGCTGAGATTTGGATTTTACTTAAGACAAAATGGAAAATCATGTTTCATGCTCCGATTTGATTTTTCTTTTTGTTCAGGAGACACACTGCAGTTCACCTCAGACCAGCGCTGGTGAAAGAAAGCTCCATCTGTATATTTCCATTTTAGAATTCTTGAAATGCATATCGTTCATTCACACTTGCAACAAAATTTTCCTTTTAAACCATGACTACAGCAGCTCAGATATATGGGAGTAGAAGTCAGAGTAATGGGAATGTGAGATTTAGGGCAAGACAGACTGCAGTCTGAATCCTGTCTCCGCAATTTACTGTGTAAATTACTTAATAACTTCCCTGGGCCTCAGTTTGCTTACTTTTACCCCCTGAAGGATTTTGGAGATTGGAAATGATTCATGTAAAGTACCCAGCTCAGTGCTGACATAGAGGAGGTACTCAATGACTATTAAGTGAAAATGTATAGGCTTTCAAAGAAAAGGAATGTGTTCAGATCCCAAATCTGCCTTCTGCTCCCTTTCTGGACATGTGCTCAGTGTTTGAATACTATCCCTTGCCAGAGGGATGCATGCATACTGTTGTTCAAGTTTAGAAAATTTAACGAGATTAAAAAGGTTCAAAGACTACAAAAAAGCATTTGTTTCATAAAAATGACACACACAAGAAAATCCCTTGATTAAGAAAGCTAATAATCTGTTACATAATTTCAACAATAGATTGTGATGCAAAGGAAAGCCAAATCTTGCCAAAGAGTCAGCATGGGACTAGTGATGGGACTAGAATGACCACGGGACTGAAAGGGGAAGACAGAGGTTCTAATGCTATCTTTGCCAGCGGCTTCCTACAAAGAGCAACTCCTCTGAACCTTAGTTCGCTTATTAGTAAAAATGAAAGAATGGAGTGTGGCCAGTTCCACCCAATTAAAAAAAGAAATCCCATGATTCAGCATGCATATCATATTAATGCCAAAACAGAAAGATAATTAATTCACATCTCAGGGATCCTGTTTACACTTCTGTGTTAAAGGATAATCATCTGTTAGCATCAGTGAAACTTTTTACATTGATTTATCAGTTGATTATGTAAAAACATTTACCCTTCAAGTTCCTGTTGGGTAATAACGTACAGAATGTTTGCACAGTTAATAAGTCCCAGCAAGGACTCATGCATTTGAAGTAAGGTTTAGAGATGACAGGTGTAAATTTCCAATGAGGGCAACGGTCTAGATTTACAAATAACAAATGAGTAAAATCCATAGATATTATAGCTCAGTAGATAAGCATGTGCCTTAGAGTAACACACTAATTCACCACTTATTAGGTGGAGCCTGGGGCATGTTACTTAATCTCTCTAAGCCTCATTTCCTTATCTATATGGGGCAAGGGATAGCTACTGTATTTCAGTGCTGAAAGGATTATTGAGATAATACATGTTAAGAATTCCCGACATCTACTGAGCACTCAATAAATGTTAGCTATTAAGAAAAACGTATGAAAAAAAAAAAAAAACTTAACCCATTTAATTTTTACCCTTCCTCTATGCCAACATTACTCTATACCTAGGTAACTTTCAACTGAGTGTGACTGGGATATGGTCCATTGGAAATGTAAGGAAAGAAAAGAGGTTGAGGTGGGAAGGGAAGAAGCAAAGAGGCTAGGAAGCAGAAAGAGTAGATATCAAGAAACAGGCGATCAGATAACAGCAAGATATGGGGAAAAATTCAGAGAAGTCAATAGGATTTATGATAGGGCACTACAACTGACTTAGATAGCCATATCTGTGGCAACATCTCCACTGTTGCTAATACAGAGTGGGAAAAAGAAATCTCAAATTAGAGTGAGAAGACTGGAAACCCAACTCTGCTGCTTGTGTCAACATCTGGTCCGTTACTCCCCTCCTCTGTGAAATGAGAGGTTTGGACTAAAGTGACCTCCGTCTATTTTAATTCAAAACACTTAAAGATTCTAATTATGCCTTTGATAAACACCAAGACTCACCAGCTTTATATGAAACTCTTCCTGTTAAAGAACACAGCAGCAATTGCTTAGCACACAGGTGGAGGAATCTAATGAAATATTCTTTCTTTTTCCATTTCAGTCCTCCCCCTTACATTTTCTAGCACTTTCTTTGTAACAACTCTCTTGCCATTCACTATCTGGCTACAAGTGGTGACCAGTCTGAAGTTTCCCATTCCACTGCTCACAAAGGGTACAAATGTCGAGGAGGAAGAGGGACTTGGTCCCGAGCCCAGGGATACAAAAGTGGAAAATCCTGTGTCTAACACAGGGGTCACATTAAAGAAGGAGTGGAATCTCCTGGCCCTATCCACACGGCCAGTAGAAAAATAATCTCTTGAAAAGAGGTCTTCATCTTCAAAGACATTCTGAAAGATGCCATGAAGCCTCTCAAAGAATATTTCCTCCTCCAAGTGGTTGTCCTCTCTGCTGTCTCCTCTATTTTTCCTTTTCATCAGGTTCCCTCTGGACTTGTCATAGGCATTTCGTTTCTTGGCATCAGACAAGACTTCATAGGCCTCTGCTACTTGTTTGAATTTCTCCTCAGCTGCCTCTTTGTCTTCTGGGTTCTTGTCTGGGTGTACTTGTCTTGCTAATTGGTGATAGGCTTTCTTAATATCAGAGGAGGAAGCATTTTGAGGCACTCCAAGTACTTTGTAGTAATTCGCCATGTTTCTTTACAAGGCCTTCCCTCATAAGACAAAAAGATTATTTTCTGAAGAATTTCCACATAACTTTGGAAAGAAAGATGATGAGCTATTCAAGTCCCTTTGAACCTTGTCACATAATTCTTGGGATGAAGTCTTCTGTGGGAGAAATTCCTCTTTTGGTGTATGTACCCTCCACACTCCCCCACCCCCACCCCCACTCCCCACTGCCGGCTCTCTGTAGCTCATTGTGGGTGGAGTGACTATGATCTCAAAATTCTCAGCCAATGACTCTCATCTGATGTTGCACTTGCCTTGCGAGCCTATTGGTGGAAAATTTGAGACGGAAAATATATATATTGTAAAGGCTTTACCTGGTTTAAAAATTCATGCTAAGCAGCTTGTTAACAGAGAGAACTATCTGTGTGGTTCAAAAAGGAGTCTTTACCTCATCTGTTAAAGTAACAGTCACACTTAAATCAGATACAAAATCCATTTTGACTCATTTTGAGGGCTAATGCCTTCAGTGACCTAATGAGTATCACTTTGTGTTACTCAATACTTGCTGCTGGCACATGGTGGATGATAAAGGGCCTCTATTAACCTTCACTTTTAGAAACTGGTCCTATAACATTTTCAACCAGAAGAGTCGTACCTCTGAAACTCTGAAAGTCCAATATCCTATTTATTCTCTCACCCCCATTAAACCCACTTTTTCATTTCAGCTCCACTTTCTCAGGGCTATAAGTTCCCTTCAGACTCTTTTGTACCAAATCTGAACCCAATAACTGACCACAGAAACCTTCCTTTAATTAGTTCTTTTAAATCCTTAGGATCTTAATCTTCCACTGCACCTACTCCACAACACCCCATACAGGTACAGTCTAGCAATCCAGCTTCTCTAACTCCTATACCTGGTACTGCTGGAAAAAACAAAATCAAGTAATCATGAAGATGAAACACTATATATTTGCAGTGTACCAATCATAGTTCTACCATGTGTCTGTCAGTTTGTCATACTGCAGTCACTTTGCATGTTGCTGTGATTCTGGAAGCATTGTCACCAGTATTTCAAATACCAGCAGGGTCACCCATGGTGAACAGGTTTCAGCTGAACTTCCTGACCAAGAGAGACTAGGAAGGACTTGGCAGTCTACTTCTGAAAAAACTGGCCAGTGAAAACCTTATGAATAGTAGCAGAACATTGTCTGATACAGTGACAGAAGATGAGCCCCTCAGGTTGGAAGGCACTCAAATAATGACTGAGGAAAGGCTGCTTCCTCAAAGTAGAGTAGACTTTAGTGAAGTGGATGGAGTGAAGCTTTTAAGACCTTTATTGGCTGATGTGGCATGACTGAAAATGAGAAGAAACAGTTGCAAATATCCATTAGTAATTGGAATGTGGAATGCATTAAGTATGAACCAAGGAAAATTGGAAATCATCAAAAATGACATGGAACACATAAAGATTGATATCCTAGGCATTAATGAGCTGAAATGGACTGGTATTGGCCATTTTCAAATAAGACAATCATATGGTCTACTATGCCGGGTGTGATGGTTAAGATTGTGTGTCAACTTGGCTGGGCCATGATTCTCAGTGTTTTAGTGTGATCACTCACATGACTGAATATACTGTGAGTAGCCAATCAGATGAAAGGGCGTCTCCTTTGGGGTGTGGCCCATACCTGAATATAAGCAGACTTTCTGGCTTTTTGCTCACTCTAGATCCTGTGGCTGCCTCCTGTCATCTCATCTGCGGTTCCTGGGACTTGAGCTGTCAGCTTATCTGCTGAACTTGGGATTTGTCGATCATCACAGCCTATCAGTGGAGCCCTGTTCTCTGACCTGCCGATCTTGGGTTCGCCAGCCCCTGCAGCTACGTGAATCAGGAGAAACCTTGTGGTCTTGCCTGCTGTTCTTGGAATTCTTCAGCCTTTGCAGCCCGTGAGCGGGAGCTCTGCTCTCTGATCTGCCAATCTTGGGCTCGCCAGCTTCTGCAGCTGCGTGACTTGGGAGAGGCCTCTACCCTGATCCACGGACTTGGGATGTTCTAGCCTCTACAATTGCATGAGCTGTTTCCTTGATATAAATCTCTCTCTACATATATATTTATACACTTCACTGGTTTTACTTCTCTAGAGAACCCAGCCTAAGACACCGGGAATGACAAATTGAAGAGTGATGGTGTTACGTTCATCATCTAAAAGAACATTTCAAGATCTATCCTGAAGTACAACGCTGTCAGTGACAGGATAATATCCATAGGCCTACAAGGAAGACCAGTTAATATGACTATTACTCAAATTTACACACCAACCACTAAAGCCAAAGATGAAGAAATTGAATATTTTTACCAACTTCTGCAGTCTAAATTTGATCGAACATGCAATCAAGATGCACTGATAATTACTGGTGATTGGAATGCAGAAGTTGAAAACAAAGAAGAAGGATTGGTAGTTGGAAAATATGGCCTCAGTGATGGAAACAATGCCAGAGATCACATGATAGAATTTTGTAAGACCAACGACTTCTTCATTGCAAATATCTTCTTTCAACAACATAAACCCTCAGGTTGACTATACACGTGGACTTCACCAGATGGAATACACAGGAATCAGATCAACTACATCTGTTGAAAGAGACAATGGAAAAGCTGAATATCATTAGTCAGAACAAGGCCAGGGGCTGACTGCAGAACAGACCATCAATTGCTCACATTCAAGTTCAAGTTGAAGCTGAAGAAAATTAGAACAAGTCCAGGAGACCCAAATTACAATCTTGAGTATATCCCACCTGAATTTAGAGGCCATCTCAAGAACAGGTTTGATGCATTGAACACTACTGACCAAAGACCAGACGAGTTGCAGAATGACATCAAGGACATCATACATGAAGAAGGCAAGAGGTCATTAAAAAGACAGGAAATAAAGACAAGATTGAAGTGGATGTCAGAAAGACTCTGAAAGTTGCTCTTGCACACACAGTAGTTAAAATGAAAGGAAGAAATGTTGAAGTAAAAGAGCTGAACAGAAGATTTTACAGGGCAGCTTGAGAAGATGAAGTATTATGATGAAATGTGCAAAGACCTGGAGATAAAAAACCAAAAGGGAAGAATACACTGGGCATTTCTCAAACTGGAAGAACTAAAGAAAAATTCAAGCCTCGAGTTGCAATACTGAAGGATTCTATAGGGAAAATATATACTTTTTAAATTTATTGTGCTTTAGGTGCAAGTTTACAGCTCAAGTTAATTTTGCATACAAAATTTATGCATATATTGTTTTGTGACATTAGTTGCAATCCCCACAATGTGACAGCACACTCCCCCTTTCTACCCCAGGTCCCCTGTGTCCATTCAACCAGTTCCTGTCCCTTCCTGCCTTCTCATCCTGCCTCTGGACAGAAGCCACCCATTTGGTCTCATGTATCTGATTAAACTAAGAAGCACGCTCCTCACGTCTGTTATTTTTTGTTTTATAGTCTTGCCTAATCTTTGTCTGAAAAGTGGGCTTCAGACATGGTTTCAGTTCTGGGTTAACAGAGCTTCCAGGGGCCATAATTTCGGGGTTCCTCCAGTCTCTGTCAGATCATTATCTAGAGGAAAAATAGTAAAGAACACAGGAAGCATCAAAAGAAGATGGAAGGAATACACAAAGTCACTGTACCAAAAAGAAGTGGTCAAGGTTCAACCATTTCAGGAAGTAGCATATGACCAAGAACTGATGGTACTGAAGGAAGAGGTCCAAACTGCACTGAAAGCACTGGTGAATAACAAGGCTGCAGGAACTGACGGAATACCAATTAAGATGTTTCAAAAAACAGATGCAGTGCTGGAAGCGCTCACACGTCTATGCCAAGAAATTTTGAAGACAGCTACCTAGCCAACCATCTGGAAGAGATCCATATTTGTATCCATTCCAAAGAAAGGTTATCCAACAGAATGTGGAAATTATTGAACAATATCGTTAATATCACACATGTAAAATTTTTACTGAAGGACATTCAAAAGTGTTTGCAGCAGTACATCAACAGGGAACTGCCAGAAATTCAAGCCAGATTCAGAAGAGGATATGGAACAAGGGATATCATTGCTGATGTAAGTTGGATTATGGCTGAAAGCAGAGAATACTAGAAAGATGTCTACCTGTGTTTTATTAACTATGCAAAGGCATTTGACTGTGTGGATCATAACAAATTATGGATAACATTGCGAAGAATGGGAATTCCAGAACTCTTAATTGTGCTCGTGAGGAACCTTCAGATTCTTAGGTTTGTTAGGCCAAGAGGCAGTCATTCGAACAGAACAAGGGGATACTGTGTGGTTTAAAGTCAAGAAAGGTGTGCGTCAGGGCTACATCCTTTCACCATACTTTTTCAATCTGTATGCTGAGCAAATAGTCCGAGAAGCTGGGCTATATGAAGAAGAACGCAGCATCAGGATTGGAGGAAGACTCATTAACAACCTGAGTTATGCAGATGACACAACCTTGTTTGCTAAAAGTGAAGAGGACTTGAAGCACCTACTCATGAAGATCAAAGACCACAGCCTTCAGTATGGATTACACCTCAACATAAAGAAAACAAAACTGGACCAGTAAGCAACATCATGATAAACGGAGAAAAGATTGAAGTCGTCAACGATTTCATTTTACTTGGATCCACAATCAACACCCATGGAAGCAGCAGTCAAGAAATCAAACGATGAATTGCACTGGGCAAACCTGCTGCAAATGACCTCTTTGAAGTGTTAAAAAGCAAAGATGTTACTTTAAGGACTAAGGTGTGCCTGACTCAAGCCATGGTGTTTTCAATCACCTCATATGCATATGAAAGCTGGACACTGAATAAGGAAGACCAAAGAACGGATGCCGTTGAATTATAGTATTGGGAAAGAATATTGAATATATCATGGACTGCCAGAAAAATGAACAAATCTGTTTAGGAAGAAGTACAGCCAGAATGCTCCTTAGAAGTGAGGATGACGAGACTTCACCTTACGTACTTTGGACATGTTATCAGGAGGGACTAGTCCCTGGAGAAGGACATCATGCTTGGTGAAGTACAGAGTCAGCAAAAAAGAGGAGGACCCTCAACAAGGTGGATTGACACAGTGGCTGCAACAATGGGCTCAAGCATAAAAATGATTGTGAGAATGGCGCAGGACCGGGCAGTGTTTCCTTCTGTTGCACGTAAGGTCGTTATGAGTCAGAACCAACTCAGTGGCATCTAACAACAAGGACAACAACAGCAACAATCTCTGTTGTTTCAGCAGAATACCTCAACAATTCTTTTATTTATCAGCTCCCTTTTCCATTCCCTCTGGTAGCCAGTCTTACCCTTTATTCCTCTCCTCTAGTTTTGTATTAAATCTCTACCTATCCATGTCCACTCCCAGCAAAGGAACTTGCCTCTTGTTTAGCAAAGGAAACAGAGGCTGTCAGGAGCTCATACAATGTGCCTGAGGACAAGGGCAGTCTTATCTATATCTGCACACATCCTCATATATGATCTAGGCGTACAGGAAGATATCCCTGTCTCATTCAGTATGAATCTCCCCATACTCTTTCCATCTCATCTCTTTCCATATCCTCAAAGACTTTGCTTCACTTAACTTGCCCCAATTTCCAGTAATTTTAACCCGTCTAATACTTGTGGCTACTTTCCTACACGTAAATAAGTTTTAGTGTCTCTTCTCTTAGACCCTCATGCTTATATGACCCTCCAGCTACTTGCTCTCTCTCTCCGTTTGCCTGCCTCCCACTCACTCCTCAACTTGTAGTCAAGGGTCCTCCACTTCCCAAACAGTCCTCCACACTCCTCCCCCAACTTCACTGAAATTCCATTGGCAAACTTCACTGTAATCATATTACTTCCAGATCTGATGACACTTCCAGATCCCGCTGGACTTCACCTTTTTTGAGGTATTTGTTCTTATTCACTGTAGTGGTTGAATAGTGTTCCCCCAAGATTCATGACCACCAGGAATCTCAGAATATGACCTTATTTGGAAATAGGGTCTTTGCAGATGTAATTAGTTAAGGAACTCAGGGTGGGTCCTAAATCCAATGACTAATGTTCTTATAAGAGAAGGAGAGGACACCAAGAGACACACAGAAAAAGCCATGTAACACCGGAGGCAGAGTCTGAAGTTATGCTATCACAAGCCAAGGAATACCTGTGGCTACCAGAAGCTGGAAGAGGCAAGCAAGGATGCTCCTCTAAAGACTTCAGAGGAAGCATGGCCCGGCTGACACCTTGATTTTGGACACTAGCCTCTAGAACTATGAAAGAATAAATTTCTGTTACGTTGAGCTACCCAGTTTGTGGTACTTTATTATGGAAGCCCTAAGAAGCTGATATACTGACCATTTCATTTTTCTTGAAACTCTCTCCTTCATTGATTTCTGTAACCTCTCTTACTGCTTCTCTTCCCACCTGTCTGAGTGTTCCTACTTGGTTGATTTTGCTAGCTACCTTTCTTCCCCTAATAAATAAAACCTTGGTGTTTCCCAGGGTGCTGTCCCTGGCCCTTTTCTCTTCCCCTTCTAAATGTCTCTCTCATTCTCAAGCACTCTCAGGGCTGCTAATGATTCTCGTATCTCTGTTTCTGGGTCTCATTCTTCTCCTGAGATGTCTGCTAGATATCTTCACTTAGATGTCCTACAGGGCTCTCAAATTTAATGTGCCCCAAACTGTGCTCATTATATCTCTTTCAAAACTTTATTTCCAAAAACTTGCTGGCCATCCTGGTTAATGGGGCCACCTTACAATCATCCAAGCTGAAGACCTGGCAGCCATTCAAGGCTCTTTCCTTCCAGTGCTGGCTCTATGGCAGAGAAGCAAGACAGGACAAAACTTCACCCTCCATTGTCAATCATCCACTAAATTCTTTTGACTTTCTTTCCAATACTTTCTAGTCAATCTCTTCCTTTCCATCCCTAGCAGGACTATTACGGCAGCTTTCTCACCTTCGGTCTCCTTGTTCTCCAAGCCACTTTCCATACTGCAACTAGATTGATCTTTCAAAAACACAAATCTCATCATGGCACCACCCACTTAACATCATTTAGTGGTTCCCTGGTGCATTTCAGGTAGTCTCTCTTCTGCCAGGCAAACCAGACTCTCTGTCATCTGGACCCCTGTCTACCTTTCTGTCTTATTCCTTGGCATTCCCTGCTCCACACCTCTTACTCTAAGCAGATCAGTTTTGCAAGATAAACCATACTATTTCATATCCCTATGCCTTTGTATTTGATCTTCTCTTTGCCTAGAATCTTCTGTGCTTCCCTCTAGTACCTGTAATGGTTTCTGGTGGTTTGGGGATGGCCATTATTTTATTTTAATAATTTTATATTTATTTTAATGAGCATTAGGAAAAGCTATAACAACTATGGAAACAAATGAATAAGTGAATAAGCCAAAGATGTGCCACATATCTGGCTGTCATATAATGTCTTATAACTTCTTTCATTTCAAAGAAATGATGTAAGCAACCATTTGGGCTTTTTAGTTTCTAGAAATGTGTCTTCTTTCAATCAAAAATTCAGAAGGTTCCTTCCTAATAAATTTTATATTCATTTCTCTTGGCTATTTTCTTATTATTAGCATTACCTGTTGGCTTGTTAACTCTTTTCTCAATTTTCATGGGCTGAAAGGATACATCAGCAGAATTTGAGTTGTCACTTTTCCTGTTCATTATACTATAAAATATTTTAAGCATTTCAGTAGCCTCCAGTTGTGAAGAAATAGTCAAGTTTCAAAGCACCTTGAATATTTTCAATACTCAGTATTATTAAATGCTGATAAAGTAATAAATGTTATTCCTAATCTGTGGGGTTTTGATCCGTCTAATTTAGAGTTAGACTTGCCATGAAGCTAACGAAACTTAAGCTTCACTTAGCAATTTTGTATTCATAGTTTTGTAATTTTTTTGCCCCACGGATGTCCCTTAGAATTATATAAGCTTCAGGAACCACAAAACCTGGATTTGTCCCTGGTTTAATTAGAAATATTCATCCAGAATTACCTTACTTGAAAGACATCTGGCCATGACTTATGACACTATACTCAGGGCTGTTCTGATTGCCCTCCTACATTACTGCCCCATTTTGAAGTACTGTTAATTGACAATTTGTAGCAATAAGAAAGTTTACTTGTCTCTATTAAGTCAGTAAACTTATCAAAAATTAGCAATAAATCATCTTAAAAAAGTGCCTATCTTTGCATCTCAAATCAATGATTTAAATAACCAGTTAGGTATTTTAGAGTAAAATATTGTTCTCATTTATGTGGTTTTGGAAAGTAAGGAGATTATAGAGTAAAATTAATTTGTCACTATAAGTTGTATATTACTTTAGCATGATCCTCTGAGGAAAAAAATTATCTCAAAATACACATTGTTCTAGAAACAAAATCACTGATGTCACTCACTTGTAAGGTTGAGGAATCTGAACAATATAAACTATATGACATTAATTGAACGGCAGATCTCTATCTCCATCTTCTTCATATACATTTGGAGAATGTGTTTAAACAGATAAAGACATAGAAATTAAGTGAGTACGTTACAAGAGGCAGAATTGTCTTTGTGACCTACAGTTAGGGTCTGGTTTGGGTGGTGAAGTCACTCTACTGGATTGTCAGAATTCCTTAACTGGCAATTAAAGCACTGCCAATAGATATGGATTCATATCAGATACTATGACTCACTTAGCTCTCAGAGTTTAAGAAAGTAAAACTTATCCTGAAAATTCTCTGTGAGATAGGTGAAGATGTTTTTGAACGAGGAGAGTCAAAAGTTCTCTGTTAAAACTAAAGTTCTTAGCAAAGTCAAATTCCTGAGGTACCTTTGACCCCTGAAAACCAGGCAACCCAAATTCATGGGCAAGTGCCAACTTTTTGTCATCTCTTCACAAAAATTCAAACATCCTCACAAAAAATACAAAATCTCAAGTGGTTTTATACCCTATGCCATGCATCACAATCATAGTTCAGCAGAACCAGTTTCAAGATAGCATTTTTTGACTCAAAGCAGGAGGCTGAGCAATAGTATGTTTGTTAAACTCAGCATTCACTTTATAGAAATCTGAGTCCTAGAAGAGCAAACTTTGCAGGATCATCCAGTGACTAGGAGTCAATTAGGAGAAAATAAACTAGGAGTCATGACTCTCGCTTATGTCCTTCACCATTGGCCTAAAAGGTCTTTCTGCTCAAAGAAGACACCTGGGAAAGTAGCCATCACGCCACTGTGTCTGCAGGAAAGACCTATTATTGGAAATAGAGATGGTACTGGCGGCACTATAAACACTCATTGCTTTCTCTAGTAAGGGTTCTCACTGCCTCTTGTGCTTAGGGGCCAGTGAACCTAGTTGAAGCACCATGTTAATGAGGCCAGTGGACCGGACTCCCCACTGGACAAGCTGTTTCACATGGTGAACAGTTGCAGCCTTAATGACACAAACCACATGCCAACTTGAGGGAGAGTGACATCACTGTTCATAAAAGGGGACTGAGTAGAACAGTAATACAACCCAAAGCACACACACTATTGACACTGGGGCCCTGGTGGTGGGGCAGGAAAGGAGGTGAGCAGGGACTTAGGCCATCCCACTGATGGTTCGTTTGGCTTGTAGTTGTGGGTCCCACAGACGACTTAGAAGAGGTTTCGCCAGCGGAAACTTGATGAAGATGATTGTGCTGCTTACACAATTCAAGAGTGCCTGCACAGAGAAAAGGAGGTTGTGCAAAGATTACCAGCTGAATTCAGCTGCCTCCCCATGCCACAGGAATATACACCACCATTCCTACCCTTCGGACAAATCTTGCTGAATGGCCTAACCTCTTCCAAGGGGCACATTGTTAGCAAGCCAGAGCTGAATCTCGTTGCTACAGCAACACAGCATCCAGTAATGTTTTGTGAGACCAGAATATGAAGACAGACACTCTCCCGAAAGCTGGCCCATCTGATGGTGGATGCATCTGGCAGCAACTTCAGTCATGAACTCATGCAGCATAAGCCCCCCACATCACTGGCAACCATGCTGCCCTTTAGGGCCTGCCCTTTTCAGAAGCATTTGGGGGATGCTCTCTATCCCTGCCCTACTCCCGTACAATGGCAGGGCAAAGCCTTCCCCAGGAAGATTTAAGGATGTGGCCATTCTAATTGTTTCTCAACTGCTGTGATCTAGAAGACGTGCCAGGGCTGTGTTTAGGTTGGACATGGTCTGCAGTCTTCCCACGCAGGATGTTTTGGGTGAATGACTGCTGACTGCTGAGCAGACTTCAGGTTCAGTGCCAGGAAGATCCTTGGAGTTGAAACATGGAAGGCCTCTACATCATGATGATGAAAGAGGCAAGTTAGCATGGTAGAGGATCCCAATCCTCAGTCCTCATGAAAATCACGGCAACAGGTTTGGTTTTTCGGTTATCTGTCTTATCTACCTGAGTCTAAACAGTGTCTCCCTCCTCATCCTCTACCTCCTTTAATGTGAAGAGAAAAAATGATGAGAATTTCACAGTAGGAGAAAGAGTCGAGAATAACTCAAGGCTGACACTTTCCCCCACTTACCCACTCTTTCTTGAGAATGATAGCATTCCAGTTGCTGGACTATGCTTGCAAAACTCCAGTCCTCTGGGAATTCATTTCTCAGGCTCCTGAGTTGGCGGGGTCAACACAGTAGCAAGATGCTCCTTTCCCCCTTGAAGGATTTCTGAGTGAAATACTTTAGGTGAGTTTGCTCCCTTTTGCCTCCCAGCATCCCTGGTACCAGAGTGAGGTCATCCCTGGGAGAAAGGTCTGCTTCGGGGCCCAGCTTAGAGCTGTCCAGCCCCATTTCTGAAGTCCTGCACAGGAGCTGGAGGGCCCACAGAGACTCTTCCCACTCCCACCCCAATCTTGGATGTGTGCCTCAGAGGAGTCTGAGCAAAAGCTTGACCTGAAAAAGGTTTCTGGATGGCTGGGAATCTGGCCAAAAGACCTTTTAGCTGAGCCCCTTTTTTTGCTAACCTTTCACAATATTATTTAAATTTAATTTTAGAAAGGAGTTACTCAGCTGCAATGTCATAAATGGATAGTATACCATTAAAAACCAAAATGAAATATGTTCTAGCTGATCAGCCTTCCACTTTCCAACCTAAGCTGTTATTTATCCCCATGATTTTATTATAAAAATTTTCAAATATGAAGAAAAGTTGTAAGAATTTTATAGAGATACACATCCATATTGCCATCACCGAGATTTTACAATTAACATTTTAGTATACTTATTTTATCACATAGCTATCCATCTATTCATCTTTCTATTTAGTTATTAATCCATCTTTTTAAAAATGCATTTCAAAGTAAGTTGAATACACTAGTATACTCTCCCTAACTACTTCAGTTTGCATACTATTAATTGTTCAGTATTTGTTTACTGTTCTTTTCCATTTGAGGTAAAATTTACAGGCTATGTAATGCACAAATCCTAAGTGAACCATTTGCATACACCCGTGTATATGCAGTGACCAGTGAATATATCTGTAGACCAAACCCCTGCTGAGATACACCATCACCCAGAAAGTTACCTTATTCCCCTTGCCAGTCACTCCCCACCACCTCCTATCCAGAGGCAGCAAATGTACTCATTTTCTTCTAACACTGATTTGTTTTCCTGTTCTGTAACTTTATGAATGGAACCATTCAGTATGAACTCTTTTGTGTAAGTCTTCTATCACTCCACATAGTATTTTTGAAACTCATCCATGCTGTTGTAAATATCAGTAGTTCATTTCTTTGTATGAAGCTACCACAGTGTCTATGTTCATTGGAGCCCCTGAGTGGTGCAAATGGTTAAGCGCTCCACTACTAATTGAAAGGTTGGTACTTTGAAACCACCCACAGGTGCCTCAAAAGAAATGGCTGGTGATCTGCTTCTGAAAGATTACAACCTTGAAAACCCTATGGAGCAGTTCTCTGTGTACAAATGAGGTTGCCATGAGTCGGAACTGACTCGAAGCCAACTGACTTGGTTCTTTTTTTTTTTTTTTGGTATGTTCATTCTCCTATTGATGAACACCTGAGTTTCGAGTTTTGGGCTATTATGAATAAAGCTACTAAGAATAATCCTGTACAAATCATTTTGTGGTCATATACTCATTTCCCTTGGGTAAATACCCAGGAATGACATTGCTGGGTCAAGGAGTAGACATGTGAGTTTACATTCCCACCAACAGTTTATGGGAGTTCTGGCTGCTCCACATCGTCATGAACATTTGGAGTTTACTAATCTTTCTAATTTTAGCTATTCTAGTGGGTATGAAGTGACTTAAGCTCTTATTTTGGTAAATTTTCCAAATTCACCAAAAAACGTGTGTGTGTGCACACGCGCACGTGTGTGTGTGTACATGGATTGGGTCTGAAGAAAAAAACGGTTGAAAGAAACCTAGAGATTGGCATATGTGATACTAGAAAGGTTCATGTTATACAACCCCAGGTCAGGCAGCCAATAGCTTGAAAGAAAAAGAAATGGTCAAAGGAATGTGGAACAAGCAGCCAGACCAACTCTTCTGGTTTATAGCTCTCTCAACTATATTATATTAGAAAAGTACATTTAATGCTTAGAAGACTACAGCCTTCATTGACAGAAAGATAGAAACTCTGTTTCCTCACAGAGCTGGCCCAGTGTAGATCACAATAAACCCTGCTGCCGTCGAGTCGATTCTAACTCATAGCAATCCTATAGGACGGAGTAGAACTGCCCCATAGAGTTTCCAAGGAGTGCCTGGTGGATTTGAACTGCAACCTTTTTGGTTAGCAGTTGAAGCTCTTAACCGCTATGCCACCAGGGTTTCCGTAGACCACAACAGGTTCCTCAGTTTGCCTCCCCATCATCAAGCCCCTTCAGCCTCATCCCTCAGAGGTGGCCCAGCCCATAAAATGGAGTCATGAGTACCCAGACAATTGGGATGAACACCTTGCTCCTCCCTTCTTCTTCCTAACACCAACCCTGGACCTGAGGGAAGGGAATTAACATTTTTTGAGCATCAACATTGCGCCAGGCCCTATCCTAGACACTTTGCATACATTGTCCTTTAATCCTCCCAATGACATCCCTATAAAGTTAGGTATTGACAGCTTCACATTATAGATGTAAAACCAAGACTCAGAGAGATCTAGCAACTTGCCCACAGAGCTAGAAGAACCAAGATTTGTCTCTAAATCCTACACTGTGTCCACTCTACCATGCTAAGCACCTGGAAAGCAAATTGGAGGAAGCTTAAGAGCTCAGTTGGTACTGAGACCGGTAGTAAAAGTTGCTGCATGTCTCTTGGTCAGATTTGCCTCTTTTTCTTTCTTTTCTATTTTCCACTTTCTAGTGTGTTTGCGTTGAGGGCAGGGTTGTTCCGTCCCACCCTGAGCAGCATCACTCTTTCACAAGATGCAGATGTAAATGAGCTGTCGCCCTTCCTCTCTGCAGCCGTGACTGTGTCTCAGGCTTTGGGGTTTTCTCTTGCAGGATGGAATCATTAGCCTGTCACTTTCACTCTCCCTTTCCCCACTCCTCTTAACTCCTTAGGGCCTGATATCATCAGGACTTGATATGGGGGACATGCAAAGAGCAAAGGCAGCAGTCCTAATTGCTCAATGTTCCTTCATGCCTTTCTTCCCACGGCCGGCCAGGAGGTAAGTGTGTTCATTATCATTAGACCAAGTTACCTGTTCCTGAAAAGCACTAGCTTGCTCCTCAAATCCCGCTGTTCGGAAATAATTGACGACATCTATCACAGCCCAGTCTGCAGGATCAGGTGGTCTTCCATTCTCCATGGAACTACAAAACACAAACATGACAGTGGTCGTGGTAGTGCATGTACGTACGAGTTCCAGCTCACTTCCTTCAGAGGCCCAGAGCCCAGTCTACCTCTCTCGGGACTATAATCATTCTTGCATTTCATGGGCTCAGAAGATCATTACTCGTACTAGCTCAGTCACTGCTTTCCTAATAAACCATTAGACCTTTAATAGAAAGGTCCATGAACTGTTTTTTAATCCAGAGACAATAAGAGTAGCCCAGTAACTTCCAGTGGCCCACAGGATGATATTCATACTTCAGAGTTAAGAACATGAGGCTCTTTACAATATGGCTCAACACATTTCTCCTTTTCTATCTCCGATCTCCTTCCCTACCCCCACCCCCATACATCCAGTACCACAGCCGTGTTTCACCGTGCCCTTTCATGGCTCGTTACCTTTGTTCATGTTGTCTCAGCCACTTACAATGCCCCCTGTCCCTTCACCCGTCTTTATCTAACAAAACTCTACCATTCCTACCATAGTTCAGATCGAACCTCCACCAGGCACAGTTTTTGTTATAATCTCCTCTGAGTTCTAGAACTCTACTCAAATGTATATTATAGCACTTTCCACACTGGATGATATCTGCTTATTGGCTAGCCTCCCCATTAACCAATGGCTTGAACCATTTCTCACTTTATTATTCCTAGTGTCAAGCACAGAGTTAGAAATTCAACTGATATTGCTCAAATGAATAAATGTATGATAATTGAGCATTTGTCTGAGAGGGTCTATGGATAACCTACCTCACTGGATTTACAGAGGAGGGTATGAGAAGTAGAATAGAGAAAGAATAGCAAAGATCTGCAATTACTGTAACTCTGCCTTATTTCTGTTTTGGTGGAACATTTGTCTGGTATCTATTTTATGTAACTTGTTAATTCCTGATCAAAGTAAGACATTTCTTTAACCCTATTAGAGTTAGAAGGCCTAAGTCCAGGTATGGCTCTGCCACTCACTGACTTGGTGTCTTTGGACTGGTCACTCCTTCAGTTTCCCCTCCTATAAGATGTTAGCAATCTAGCAGATCACAAGTCCATGACTGACTTATGAGGCATTCACTAAACCATGTTTTCTATGAAGACAATTCTTATTTAGAGCCATCTACTTAGTTCATTCATTCAACAAATATTAAACACTTACTGTACATCAGGCTGTCGGATGGGTACTGGAGATGCAATAGTGATAGACTCCCTAGTACATAATTTGTGTGTATCAAATTGCTACAGGTGTGTCATGAATTGAATTGTGTTCCCCAAAAAATATCTGTCAACTTGGCTAGGTCATAATTCCCAGTATTGTATGATTGTCTACCATTATATCATTTGATGTGATTTCCCTATGTGTTATGAATTCTATCACTATGATGTAATAAGATGGATTAGTGGCAGTTATATTGATGAGCTCTACAAGATTAGATAACGTCTTAAGCCACTCTCTTTTGAGATATAAAAGAGAGAAGTGAGAAGAGAGCGAGAACCTCATACCACCAAGAAAGCAGTGCCAGGAGCAGAGTGCATCCTTTGGACCTGAGGTTCCTCTGCAGAGAAGCTCCCAGACCAAGGGAAGATTGATGACATGGACCTTCCTCTAGAGCCTACAGAGAGAGTGTTCTCCCTGAGCTGACGCCCTGAGTTTGGACTTGTAGCCTACTAGACTGTGAGAGAATATATTTCTCTTTGTTAAAGCCATCCACTTGTGGTATTTCTGTTATAGCAGCACTAGATGACTAGACAAGGTGCTATGATAAAGAGCATACAGGAAACACAAGAGGTACAAGGAAGGGCTGGTCAATTCTATCTTGCATGAGTGAGGAGGTGGGAAAGGGGATGGAGGGTCAGGTCAGGAAAGGCTTCTTGGAGGAAGTGATCTTGAGTTTGGCAACTACATTTCATTTTCCAGGCAGAAAGAGGTGCTTGAGAAAAGTTGCAGCAGCCTGCTTTACCTGGGGGAAAAGCAAGCACGCGAATACAACTCCAGATGCCTCTCACAGTTTTGGCCTAGGCTCTGGTTTAGGCCCTTTTCACTCAAATCTTATTCTCTGGATGATGTCATCTATCCCCTTGAATCCAGTTACCTAAGTCTCCCTCTTGAACCTTATATACAATAGCTTACTGGAATCTCTACTTGGGTGTTTCCCATGTGCTTTAGGCTCAACATGTCTAGCATAAAGTCACGTCCCCCTCCCACTCGATCACCCTCCTCCCCAAACCCATTCTGCACCAGTGTTCTCTTCCCAGGTGAATGGCATCACTTCTGTAGCACAAGACAGAATCCCAGGAGTAATCCAGCTCCCTTGTCTGTTACTTACATCAATCAACAAGTCCTCCTAAAAAGCTCTTGAATCTGTCCTATTTTTCTCGATTAATACTGCCACTTTTTTAGTTCAAACCATGTGGTTTACTGTAGAGCTTCCTATCTTATCTCCTCACCTCAAAATCTGCTCCCTTTCAAGCATTTCTCTACACTCAATCCAAGGGGACAATTTGTCTCATCACATCATTCCTCTGCTTAAAATCTTTTGAAGGCCTCCTATTGACCTTAAGATAAGTTCCAAATAGCTTAACTTGGCTTAGGAGATTCTTTAGGACAAAGCCAGACCTACCTCTCCAGCTAGGAATATGTTGGTGAGCAAAGCAGACATAGTCCTTACTTTTATGGACCTCACAATCCTGTGTCAATAGACATTGGTCAAATAATGATATAATTAAATGTACAACTGCATATTGTGGTAAATGCTATAAAGGACAGGTATACTGTGCTATGATGAGTGTCTTAGTCATCTAGTGCTGCTCTAACAGAAATACGACAAGTGGATGGCTTTAACAAAGAGACATTTATTTCTTTAGAGTAAAGTAGGCTAAAAGTCCAAATTCAGGGTGTCAGCTCCAGGGGAAGGCTTTCTCTCTCTGTCAGCCTTCTCATCAACGTTCCCCTGGACTAGGAGCTTCTCCGCTCAGGGACCCCAGGTCCAAAGGACACACTCTGCTCCTGGCACTGCTTTCTTGGTGGTATGAGATCCCCTCATTTTCTGCTTGCTTCCCTTTCCTTTTATCTCTTGTAAGGTAAAAGGTGGTGCAGGCCACACCCTAGGGAAACTCCCTTTACATTGGATCAGGGATGTGACCTGGGTAAGGGTCATGTCACAATCCCACCCTAATCCTCTTTCACATAAAATTACAATCACAAAATGGAGGCCAACCATGCAACACTGGCAATCATGGCCTAACCAAATTGATACACACATTTTTTGGGGGACACAATTCAATCCATGACAATGGGCTAGGGAAGGCTTTCCTGTGGAAATTTCTTTTGGGGTGAGGTCTAACTGTATGAAAAGGTCAGGTGAAGATTGTTCCAGGCTCTGTGGCAGGAGTATGTAGAGCAAAAGGAGTTATGCAGGTCTTAAAGGCCACATTAAGGATTCTGGATTTTTGCCTAAGAGCAATAGGGAGCTGTTGAATGATTTTATATACAAAGAGAGTGTCCTGATCAGATTCACATTTTGAAAAAAGAGGGTATTGGAGAGAAGCCAGAGGAGAAGAAAGGGTAACAATTAGAAATCTATTCAGTCATCCAGACAAGAGATTATGGTAACTCAGACTAGAGTGGAAGCTATGGATTTAAAAGATATTTAATAAATAAAATTAACATGATTTAGTGATGAACTGGACATGGAGAATGAAGGAGATGAGAGTGACAAAGACAACTTTTCGAAATCCAGCCCGTGGAACTGGATAGATGGTGCTATCTTCACTGGGATGCCACCACCAGGTTTAGTTGGACACACTGAATTTGGGGTACCATTCATATTAGAATGGAGATTTAATGTTCCAGAAATTCAAACTGGATTCAGAGGAGGACATGGAACAAGGAATATCACTGCTGATGTCATGTAGATCTTGGCTGAAAGCAGATAATACCAGAAAGACATTTACCTGTGTTTTATTGCTTATGCAAAAGCATTTGACCGTGTGGATCATAATAAATTACAGATAACATTGCTAAGAATGGGAATTCCAGAGCACTTAATTGTGCTCACGTGGAACTTGTACATAGACCAACAGACAGTTGTTTGAACAGAAGAAGGGGATATCGAGTGTTTAAAAAAGGTGTGCATCAGGGTTATATACATTCACTGTATTTATTTAATCTGTATGCTGAGCAAATAATCTGAGAAGCTGGACTATATGAAGAAGAATGTGACATCAGGATTGGTGGAAGACTCATTAACAACCTGTGATATGCAAATGACACAACCTTGCTTTGAAAGTGAAGAGGACTTGAGGCACTTACTGATGAAGATCAAAGACCACAGCCTTCAGTATGGATTACACTTCAATATAAAGAAAACAAAAATCCTCACAGCTGGACCAATAAGCAACATTGTGATAAATGGAGAAAAGGATTTCATTTTATTTGAATCAACAATCAGTGCCCCTGGAAGCAGCAGTCAAGAAATCAAATGATGTATATACTGCATTGGGCAAATCTGCTTCAAAAGACCCCTTTAAGATCTTAAAAAGCAAAGATGTCACTTTGATGACTAAGGTGCCCCTGATCTAAGCCATGGTATTTTCAATTGCCTCACATGCATGCGAAAGCTGCAATGAAAAAGGACAACTAAAGAAGAATAAACACATTTGAACTGTGGTGTTGGGGAAGAATATTGAATATACCATGGACTGCCAGAAGAACAAACAAAGCTGTCTCAGA
Source organism: Trichechus manatus latirostris (assembly GCF_000243295.1). Lineage (NCBI taxonomy): Eukaryota > Metazoa > Chordata > Mammalia > Sirenia > Trichechidae > Trichechus > Trichechus manatus. The sequence goes on along the minus strand of NW_004443939.1, from coordinate 34,768,943 downwards.
GGAAGTACAGCCAGAATGTTCCTCAGAAGCGAGGATGACAGGACTTCATTTTGCTCACTTTGGACACGTTATCAGGAGGGACCAATCCCTGGAGAAGGACATCACACATGGTAAAGTAGAGGGTGAGGGTCAGTGAAAAAGAGGAAGATCATCAATGAGATAGAGTGACACAGTGGCTGCAACAATGGGCTCATATATAGCTACTATTGTGAGGATGGAGCAAGACTCGGCAACATTTCATTCTGTTATCCATCAGGTCGCTATGAGTCGGAGTCAACTTGATGGCACCTGACAACAACATGAGTCTGGAGTTCAAAGCAGAGAAGTGGGCTAGAGATACACACTTGGGAGATAGAGGTGTTTAGATGGTGATCACAGCCTTAGGCAAGGTGAGAAGAGAATTGGGCCTAGAACTAAGTCTCGGGGAAGTTCAACATTCAGTGAATGTTGAAAAGATTCATGTTACTTTTAACGGAAATGAAATTGCCCAGACTTTTGGGGATATCCAAAAGTCAAGGGTCTAGCTGTACCTCCACTTCACCCCCAGCATAACGTTTTGCTCATAGCAGGAGCCTAAAATATTTGATTAAAAAACAAATTTCTGTCCTAGTCAAAGAAAAGGGAGTCACTATTCACATGGCAAACATACTTAATTAAAAAAATTTTATAGTCAATGCTTACTAGTAAGAAGTATTTTCCTTTTTGGGATTAGAGGTTGTGAATCTATAAACCCTGCACGCTCATGCACAGACACACACTTGCACATAGATACACACACACTTACCACTTAATAGGCAGTATTTATTGGAGACAAAAAACTATGTCTCACCCTCACATGGTCAAATATTAACTCATATTTTTAAATCAATATGGCTGTTTAAAATCAATGCTAATTCAGTTTTTAAAAAATTATCCATGAGCTGGAATTTTCCATCATCCCATTAACATAGGCAACCATTAGCTGACCTTGGGGATTCTCTCCAAGGTACCATCTTCCTTCCCTCTCTTAAGGTGGGCTTTAAAAATATTTGGAAATGTGTCTGTCCATTGTTCAAAAAAATCTTTTACGGTTTCTAATCAGCTTACTTCTAGCAATGAGCATAAAGTCCCATTGGGTACACTTTTAAGGTCCACAGAAAACATCTGAATTCAATCTCTCTGTGGTTGACTTTAGTTAGCTGCCTTTCCTCATGAAGATAGTTATTTGATACTAATAACAACATATGCTATATTGTGATTTTGGGATGGGAGGCTTTCCTGATTCTTATTCTGCTGTACATCATCACTTCCGTTATCCTGAAATATCCCTGGGTACTAGCAATGCAGCAGAGAATAAAAGCTTTGTACCACTGTTGGAAGTATACCATAAAGAATAGGAGAAATGTGGAACTGGGTGCTCTCCATGCTTAGGGTGAGGGAATCCACCCAGAAAAGACAAGGGTTTAGGAACCAATTAATACATTTAGTGATTGACTCACCTAAGTTCAGTCCTAGAAGCAAATTAACTCAGAAAAAAAATCACAACACTAGACCACTCATATCCTAAGAAGAAAAGACTGTCTAACTTCATCTCTGTAGCTCTGCAGCACTGAGCACATGTCTGACTGGCACATAGTAGATACACAGCAAAGGTCTGTTAAGTTAATGGACTGACCACCAGAGAGTACTTTCAGCCTACAATAAACTTTTCACAATTTCCTAACATAAGCCTCCACCTCCTTGTGAACTGGCTACTATAACCCTCTTTTGGAGATGAGGAGACTAAAGCTCAGAAAGGCTAAGTAACTCACCCCAAATGACACAGTAGATAAAGCCAAGATTAGAACCCAGATATGCTTGACTCCAAATCTATGCTTTGTCTACTAATGTATTCACTAATTTGGAGCCCTGGTGGTGCAGTGGGTAAGAGCTCAGCAGCTAACCAAAAGGTTGACAGTTCGAATCCACCAGCCACTCCTTGGAAACCCTATGGAGCAGTTCTGCTCCATCCTATAGGGTGGCTATGAGTCGGAATTGACTTGGTTTGTTTTTTAATTATTATTCATTTTTTCAACAAATATTTACTGAAAGCCTACTATCTCAGTACTGAGCGAGTTGCAGAGTTACAAGGGTTGAGAATGCACAGACTCTGTCCTCAGGGAGCTGGAGATCTGGCGAGGGAGAGCAGCTAACTGTAACACTAGAATTGAGGGGAAACAAGGTGCTGTTGAGGACGCATGCAGCGAAGGGGCCAGTTAGTTCTGCTGGACTAGGAAACTGGAAGACTTTGAACGGCAATACTGAAAGGCATTTATTGCTTCACACACACCCTAACTTAGGCCCTTTTTGGTTGTCTGTTAATGCATGATGAATGATTTCACGGGTCCTTCCCGTGGTTTCAGCAACAATTTAAAGCAGAAAGCTCGAGATAAGTCAAGGGATCATGCTGGTGGGAAGGCAAGAGGAGCCAGAGTGCCAAAGCCAGATAATATCCGACATGAGAATACCCTGGAGGATGGAGTTTAAGCGTCACCTTCCTCTCTGGGAAAGCAATAAGTCTCTTTAAGAACTGATGTTTGTGACCAATCTCAGACACTTTATTCTTTTATAAATGCACAGGTCTCTCCAGATCGTTTTTATAACACGTGTATGTCGACTTCCAGAAGGAATTTAAACAGCGCTGTTTACAACTCCTCCCAAACAGTGGTTCAACTATGGCTGCTAATTTTTCACTGATCAAATGAGATGACAGATATAAAAGTGCCATTGTCATTTAATATTTATTATTCACTATTATCATAGTGGAAACTCTGTTGGCGTAGTGGTTAAGAGCTATGGATGCTAACCAAAAGGTCAGCAGTTCAAATTCACCAGGCACTCCTTGGAAACTCTATGGGGCAGTTCTTCTCTGTCCTATAAGGACGCTATGAGTCAGAATCGACTCGACAGCAATGGGTTTGGTTCTTTTTTTTTTTTAATTATCATAGCAAAATGTTTCTTAGGATACAATATATAAAAATGATAAGTTTATGAATCTTTTTCTAAGCACAGAATCTTTTGAAAAATGGTTTTTGTTTGTTTTGTTTTACTTTTTACCTTATTACAAAAAACTAGCAACAGTGTTCAAGGACAGATTTTGTCTACAATTCCATCACTTAATCAAATCAATGTTTCCATTTAACCCAGTCACCTATTAATCCTTGTGCGTATGGTTAGGCACATCATGGACTGATAAAAATTTTATCATGTGTGAATAACTCCCACTAGGAAATGATTATCCCTTAATTAAACAATCACCTCACTTTTAAAAAAGAGCTAGAGAGGAACAATCATGGGGACAGAAATGCAATAAATAACAAATTTGGCAGATATCTGCAGATTAATTGAGACCTTATTGTGAATGTTTTCATGTTGGCACATTGTAATTTTAAGTGCTGGCAGCAAGAGTCTCTGTTTTCCCTTTATATATCAGTGAGGGCAGATGGAAAATGACTGAAACTCTTCACCAAAACTACCAGTGGACGTTTTATGGTACTTAAGATGTTACAGATTCTGAGGGTGAATCAGGCCACAGGAAAAATCTGGATAAATACAATTCATATGTGATTTCAAAACTACATTATACTCATTAAGTACATTTCTTGCTTCAAAGTTCAGAGCAATTGCACTTTAGATACTGGTTAACATATTATGGTGATCTATTTGTCACATTACTCCTTTTATAAAACTGTGTGTTACTATAATTCTGTGTGTTACTTATTTTTGCACTTGGAAATGCACTCTAACTTGGTACTGTGTTGATCTTTATAATTTATTTTCAGAATTAGATTAACCTACTCTCTGTTCCATGTCTTAAAATAGCCCTTGGATAAAGGTGATTTAATTTTGATTCTAATAAATTAATATTGATCCCTTTGCTAATGACATGTCTAAGAAAGACTCAACTAAATGAGCTTTAGTTTTATCTGATCATTCCTTTCTCCCTCTCCCTTCATGCTAACAAGCAGAGATCTGGCTAAAAGGCCCAAAAAGAGAAAGGATGACTCAAAGGTTCTTGGCAGGATAGTTTTCATTTTTTTAATATTCAGATAAATAAGAGTTGACTACATTTAGCTGCAGCATGCCCAAGTGATGAAAGCACTGGAAAAGCAGATAATTCACCAAGCCTTCTATATATTCCAAATTCTTTAGTTTGGCATTCAGAGACTTGATTCATACATGACTTTTCAGGTTTATTTCCCATTCCAAGAATGTTCTAAAACCCAACTGGACAACGTCCTGGACCTTTCCAAATCTGTGGCTTAATGTCACTCAAAGCCCTGCCTATTAAACTGCCAGGGATTAGAATCCTACCCATTTTTAAAAGGTACTGCTTAAATGTTCCCTTTCTAATATCTCCAATCAATCTTTTATTCCAGTCAGTAATGAATCAATTTTAACTTGCCTACTATGAGCCTTGTACTTGGTAAGCATCGGGAACTCACAGTCTAGTGAAGAGTGTGATCTCACGTGAGCTGTGGGATAAGGAGGGTTATGTTTGTTCCCTGACTTTTTCCAAAAAGCATTTAAGGAACAGAGGAATAAAGAGATGGAGGAAAGAGGGTGCAGAATTAAATTATCAAGTCAAGGAAAGTAAGGCTTTGCTAGGTATGTGGATGAGAGGCTTTGGAGTTCTGAATCAGTAACAACACCAGGAGCAAGTGTCCAGGACAGACAGGGGCATCTTCCTGCATCTTTTCCTTCCTCTGGAATTGGTATCTTCCCTTGGGCTGATGGCTTTCCTCTGAAATTGCAGTCCACTCTGTCCCAACACTACCAGTTACCATCAAGTTGATTCCGACTCATGGAGATCCCATGTAGGCAAAGTAGGGTTTTCAAAGCTGTGACTTTTGGGCAGTAGATCACCAGGTCTTTCAGACTCATGATAAACAGCAAATGCAATTTGCTAGAGCACAGCAAAAGGTGTGTGTTTGTTGTGTAAAAAATGTTAAAGAAAATAAAATAGACAATATTAACAGAGAGTTTCAGCAAACACATAATGAATTTTAAGAAAACTTATGTTGTTGTTGTTGTTAGGTGCCGTCGACTTGATTCCGACTCATAGTGACCCTGCCTACAAGGGAACAAAACACTGCCCGGTCCTGCGCCATCCTCACAATCGTTGCTATGCTTGAGCCCGTCATTGCAGCCACTGTGTCAATCCATCTCACTGAGGGTCTTCCTTTCTTTCCCTGGCCCTCTACTTTACCAAGCATGATGTCCTTCTCGAGGGACTGGTCCTTCCTGATAACATGTCCAAAGAATGTGAGACGAAGTCTTCCCATTCTCACTTCTAAGGAGCATTCTAGTTGTACTTCTTCCAAGACAGATTTGTTTCTTCTTTTGGCAGTCCATGGTATATTCAATATTCTTTGCCAACACCATAATTCAAAGGCATCAGTTTTTCTTCTGTCTTCCTTATCCATTGCCCAGCTTTCGCATGTATATGAGGCAACTGATTTGGGTCAGGTGCACCTTAATCCTTAAAGTGACATCTTTGCTTTTTAATGCTTTAAAGCGATCTTCTGCAGCAGATTTGCCCGATGTAATACGTTGTTTGATTTATTGACTGCTGCTTCCGTGGGCATTGATTATGGATCCAAGAAAAATGAAATCCTTGACAACTTCAACATTTTCTCTGTTTATCACGATGTTGCTTATTGGTCCAGTTGTGAGGATTTTTGTTTTCTTTATGTTGAGGTGTAATCCATACTGAAGGCTGTAGTCTTTGATCTTCATCA